>NW_026607610.1:0-325000 GCF_029499605.1 Hyla sarda
TGGATGGACTGCCCAAGGTAGTATAAGGCTTCACATGTAATGGAAATTATCGTGCTGACAAAGTGTATCCTGGGATATTCTTCGGGGGACAATACATGCATAACAGCTGTGGAAAAACAGGAGGCCCACACAATGGCCAGCAGGATCCTCTGGATCAGGACCTGATGACCCCTGAACTCTTCAGTATGCATAACCATATACTTATAAATAAGAAAGGTTAGTACCAAAGTGCCAATGGACGTCCCTATAAATCCAATTCTGAATAATATGCTTTCGGGAAAGACATTTCCCACGTCACTGTGAAGGAAAAGAAACCAATGTTATTATGGATATTTCCTCACTCCCAACCCATGAAATAAGAATCATTTGCTTGTTTATCTTACCTGATGCTCATCAGTGGCGAGGCTGCATGGCCGAGGACGACCGTCATGATGTAGCTGGTGGCAAGCCAGGCCGCACACCAAAACGCCAACAGGAGGGGGACGAACCCCAGTCCTTTTAGCTCCATTTCAGACAAGTAGAAAAAGAAGACGCTAATCTCACTATTCTCACTAATCGCACTGGAACAGACTGAAGGCTCGGGCGGCTGTCAGTGGGATGTCAGGCCTCCAGCTGTCTATGACATCACATGTGACATGTCAGAATGACTGCTTGTTTCTTTGAGCTGCCATGATTTAGTATCTGCTATAGACAGAACCTGATGTTTTTACTATGGACCTTACAGACCTCAGAACCCAAGTAATTAGTGCAGGGGCTCCATTTTGATCATCTCATATTTCACATTATTTGAGTTCCAGGGCTCAGATACATTTGCACCCTCTATAGCAGTGGTCTTCAAGCTGTGAACCCCCAACCGCTGCAGAACCACAACTCCCAGCATGCCCAGACAGCAACTTTGCATAAGGAAATAGTCTAATTAAACTTTTCTTATATATAGAATCCCTGAAATCTCCAATCTCTCCTTTTATTGCTTTATGATCTGTGTTACTTATTTGTAAAAAACAATGTTTGTGATTGTCTTCCCCCCACACACTTATGGGCTATCTCTTCAAACGACTTTATTTGACCTAAAGCGTATAATTGATTTACATAAATAAGCCCCTTTTCATCCAAAAGAGTGAATCTTTAATTTTAAGGAACTCTTTAAGTGCTTTATTCGACCATAATGAAGTAAAGTCAAAACTCCATGTGATTTAAAAAATAAATTTAAGTTCCCCCCATACTTAATTATCTAGATATGCATGGGTGTAGTGAGTATCCCAGCTTCCAAAATCTCAAAAATATCCTTCATTTTTCAGAGGCTTTTTCAAAAATGAAAGAAGCGATCTGATTGGTTGCTATGGGCAACTCAGAAACTTTTCCTCTGGGCAGGTTTTGATAAATCTCCCTCTATGGGGGAGATTCATTAAGACCAGTGTAGAGGAAGAGTTGTGCAGTTGCCCATAGCAACCAGATTGCTTCTTTCATTTTTCACAATGCCTTTGCAAAATGAAAGAAGCAATCTGATTGGTTGCTATGGGCAACTCAGCATATTTTCCTGGAAAAGTTTCTGAGTTGCCCATAGCAACCAATCAGATTACTTCCTTCATTTTTCAGAGACTTTTTCAAAAATGAAAGAAGCGATCTGATTGGTTGCTATGGGCAACTCAGCAGCTTTCCCCATAGACCACAATGGGCCTACTGGTTTCAATGGGCAAAAAATCAGAGTTAATGCACTAGACACAGTTCTCTATACCATTAACCCCTTCCCGACCTATGACATACCTGTACGTCATGGGTGGCAAGGTGTTCCCGACCCATGACATACAGGTACGTCATGAACATTTTTGCCGCTACTCGCGGCATCCCGCAGCGCCCGGTAAGATGGTGGCTATCACTGATAGCCAGCCATCTTACCATGCGACCACGGGGGGTTTCATCCCCCACCCCCCCCCCCCAGCGATCGCTGCTATCAGCTGGTCAACTCTGACTAGCTAATAGCAGGTAATATCACCAGCTCATATTATTGTGTCATGATTACTGGCACCATATGTAGTCCCCCAGTTATTCTTCTTTAGATGTTTTCCGTGTCCTGTGCAGTATCTCTCCCAGAAGTCCACTTGATGGCCCCCGTGGTGGTCTACACCCCGAAGTCATCAATTTTTACTCTAAGAGAGAGTGTGCAGCTGTTTCTGGAGACGGTCAACAATAACCTCTGCATGGTGGAATAATAGGTCACGATGTTTATCAGGATCAGTAGAAGCATCACCCACTCGATGATTATGATGGGGATTTCACGGATCTCGTCCCAGTCTTCATCATTATGGAATAATTCCTTTAATGTTTCATATCCAAAATAGAAAACTACACAGACAAAAGTCAGGCCACAGCAGGTGCATCTACTATGGTGGATGACTTTTTTTGCTCCTGGTAATTTATACATCTGGATGGACTGCCCAAGGTAGTATAAGGCTTCACATGTAATGGAAATTATCGTGCTGACAAAGTGTATCCTGGGATATTCTTCGGGGGACAATACATGCATAACAGCTGTGGAAAAACAGGAGGCCCACACAATGGCCAGCAGGATCCTCTGGATCAGGACCTGATGACCCCTGAACTCTTCAGTATGCATAACCATATACTTATAAATAAGAAAGGTTAGTACCAAAGTGCCAATGGACGTCCCTATAAATCCAATTCTGAATAATATGCTTTCGGGAAAGACATTTCCCACGTCACTGTGAAGGAAAAGAAACCAATGTTATTATGGATATTTCCTCACTCCCAACCCATGAAATAAGAATCATTTGCTTGTTTATCTTACCTGATGCTCATCAGTGGCGAGGCTGCATGGCCGAGGACGACCGTCATGATGTAGCTGGTGGCAAGCCAGGCCGCACACCAAAACGCCAACAGGAGGGGGACGAACCCCAGTCCTTTTAGCTCCATTTCAGACAAGTAGAAAAAGAAGACGCTAATCTCACTATTCTCACTAATCGCACTGGAACAGACTGAAGGCTCGGGCGGCTGTCAGTGGGATGTCAGGCCTCCAGCTGTCTATGACATCACATGTGACATGTCAGAATGACTGCTTGTTTCTTTGAGCTGCCATGATTTAGTATCTGCTATAGACAGAACCTGATGTTTTTACTATGGACCTTACAGACCTCAGAACCCAAGTAATTAGTGCAGGGGCTCCATTTTGATCATCTCATATTTCACATTATTTGAGTTCCAGGGCTCAGATACATTTGCACCCTCTATAGCAGTGGTCTTCAAGCTGTGAACCCCCAACCGCTGCAGAACCACAACTCCCAGCATGCCCAGACAGCAACTTTGCATAAGGAAATAGTCTAATTAAACTTTTCTTATATATAGAATCCCTGAAATCTCCAATCTCTCCTTTTATTGCTTTATGATCTGTGTTACTTATTTGTAAAAAACAATGTTTGTGATTGTCTTCCCCCCACACACTTATGGGCTATCTCTTCAAACGACTTTATTTGACCTAAAGCGTATAATTGATTTACATAAATAAGCCCCTTTTCATCCAAAAGAGTGAATCTTTAATTTTAAGGAACTCTTTAAGTGCTTTATTCGACCATAATGAAGTAAAGTCAAAACTCCATGTGATTTAAAAAATAAATTTAAGTTCCCCCCATACTTAATTATCTAGATATGCATGGGTGTAGTGAGTATCCCAGCTTCCAAAATCTCAAAAATATCCTTCATTTTTCAGAGGCTTTTTCAAAAATGAAAGAAGCGATCTGATTGGTTGCTATGGGCAACTCAGAAACTTTTCCTCTGGGCAGGTTTTGATAAATCTCCCTCTATGGGGGAGATTCATTAAGACCAGTGTAGAGGAAGAGTTGTGCAGTTGCCCATAGCAACCAGATTGCTTCTTTCATTTTTCACAATGCCTTTGCAAAATGAAAGAAGCGATCTGATTGGTTGCTATGGGCAACTCAGCATATTTTCCTGGAAAAGTTTCTGAGTTGCCCATAGCAACCAATCAGATTACTTCCTTCATTTTTCAGAGACTTTTTCAAAAATGAAAGAAGCGATCTGATTGGTTGCTATGGGCAACTCAGCAGCTTTCCCCATAGACCACAATGGGCCTACTGGTTTCAATGGGCAAAAAATCAGAGTTAATGCACTAGACACAGTTCTCTATACCATTAACCCCTTCCCGACCTATGACATACCTGTACGTCATGGGTGGCAAGGTGTTCCCGACCCATGACATACAGGTACGTCATGAACATTTTTGCCGCTACTCGCGGCATCCCGCAGCGCCCGGTAAGATGGTGGCTATCACTGATAGCCAGCCATCTTACCATGCGACCACGGGGGGTTTCATCCCCCACCCCCCCCCCCCCAGCGATCGCTGCTATCAGCTGGTCAACTCTGACTAGCTAATAGCAGCGTTTCGCTATCAGAATATTTAGCAGCGCGGTGTGTAAGTCCCGATCACGGGGATCGGGACACACACCGCTCTGCTAAGTGTCCCTTACCCATCCCCCGGCATCACTTACCCGACCATGCGGTGTCCCGAGTGGTCCCGTTGCGAGCGACGTCCTCCAGGCGGTCCCGGCGGCGCTGCGTCCCGGCGGCGCAGGTTGACCGCCAGATGAAGGGGCAGCCGACACGCCCCCTCAAAAAAAGCGCTATAGCAGAGCCAGAAATTGCCAAAGGCAGCGCTGCATCAGTCCCCCAAAAAATGTGAGTTCCTGGATTTAAATATCTATATTCAGGATGGCTGTTCGCATACTGCCAACTATTTTAAGGAGGTGAATGCAAACAGATACCTCGACTTTAACAGTTGCCATCTTAAATAATGGAAGAAGAACATTCCATTCGGTCAAATGAAAAGAATCCGAAGGAATTGTTCTTCCACACAAAAATACCTACAACAACTAGAGAACCTGGAGGATGGTTTTAAACAAAAAGGGTATCCCAAACCCCTTATACAAGGAGCACGCCAGAGAGTGGACGAATTAGAACAAAGTGCTTGCTTGAAAAATAATAAACAGGGTAATGCAGAGGGGGGTTATAATGATGAATTTGATTCTGTTTTTCTAACTAGGTATTACACTTCACACACCAATATTTTTTTATAATTTTTTTTTTTTTTTTTTTTGTATAGGTAATATCACCAGCTCATATTATTGTGTCATGATTACTGGCACCATATGTAGTCCCCCAGTTATTCTTCTTTAGATGTTTTCCGTGTCCTGTGCAGTATCTCTCCCAGAAGTCCACTTGATGGCCCCCGTGGTGGTCTACACCCCGAAGTCATCAATTTTTACTCTAAGAGAGAGTGTGCAGCTGTTTCTGGAGACGGTCAACAATAACCTCTGCATGGTGGAATAATAGGTCACGATGTTTATCAGGATCAGTAGAAGCATCACCCACTCGATGATTATGATGGGGATTTCACGGATCTCGTCCCAGTCTTCATCATTATGGAATAATTCCTTTAATGTTTCATATCCAAAATAGAAAACTACACAGACAAAAGTCAGGCCACAGCAGGTGCATCTACTATGGTGGATGACTTTTTTTGCTCCTGGTAATTTATACATCTGGATGGACTGCCCAAGGTAGTATAAGGCTTCACATGTAATGGAAATTATCGTGCTGACAAAGTGTATCCTGGGATATTCTTAGGGGGACAATACATGCATAACAGCTGTGGAAAAACAGGAGGCCCACACAATGGCCAGCAGGATCCTCTGGATCAGGACCTGATGACCCCTGAACTCTTCAGTATGCATAACCATATACTTATAAATAAGAAAGGTTAGTACCAAAGTGCCAATGGACGTCCCTATAAATCCAATTCTGAATAATATGCTTTCGGGAAAGACATTTCCCACGTCACTGTGAAGGAAAAGAAACCAATGTTATTATGGATATTTCCTCACTCCCAACCCATGAAATAAGAATCATTTGCTTGTTTATCTTACCTGATGCTCATCAGTGGCGAGGCTGCATGGCCGAGGACGACCGTCATGATGTAGCTGGTGGCAAGCCAGGCCGCACACCAAAACGCCAACAGGAGGGGGACGAACCCCAGTCCTTTTAGCTCCATTTCAGACAAGTAGAAAAAGAAGACGCTAATCTCACTATTCTCACTAATCGCACTGGAACAGACTGAAGGCTCGGGCGGCTGTCAGTGGGATGTCAGGCCTCCAGCTGTCTATGACATCACATGTGACATGTCAGAATGACTGCTTGTTTCTTTGAGCTGCCATGATTTAGTATCTGCTATAGACAGAACCTGATGTTTTTACTATGGACCTTACAGACCTCAGAACCCAAGTAATTAGTGCAGGGGCTCCATTTTGATCATCTCATATTTCACATTATTTGAGTTCCAGGGCTCAGATACATTTGCACCCTCTATAGCAGTGGTCTTCAAGCTGTGAACCCCCAACCGCTGCAGAACCACAACTCCCAGCATGCCCAGACAGCAACTTTGCATAAGGAAATAGTCTAATTAAACTTTTCTTATATATAGAATCCCTGAAATCTCCAATCTCTCCTTTTATTGCTTTATGATCTGTGTTACTTATTTGTAAAAAACAATGTTTGTGATTGTCTTCCCCCCACACACTTATGGGCTATCTCTTCAAACGACTTTATTTGACCTAAAGCGTATAATTGATTTACATAAATAAGCCCCTTTTCATCCAAAAGAGTGAATCTTTAATTTTAAGGAACTCTTTAAGTGCTTTATTCGACCATAATGAAGTAAAGTCAAAACTCCATGTGATTTAAAAAATAAATTTAAGTTCCCCCCATACTTAATTATCTAGATATGCATGGGTGTAGTGAGTATCCCAGCTTCCAAAATCTCAAAAATATCCTTCATTTTTCAGAGGCTTTTTCAAAAATGAAAGAAGCGATCTGATTGGTTGCTATGGGCAACTCAGAAACTTTTCCTCTGGGCAGGTTTTGATAAATCTCCCTCTATGGGGGAGATTCATTAAGACCAGTGTAGAGGAAGAGTTGTGCAGTTGCCCATAGCAACCAGATTGCTTCTTTCATTTTTCACAATGCCTTTGCAAAATGAAAGAAGCGATCTGATTGGTTGCTATGGGCAACTCAGCATATTTTCCTGGAAAAGTTTCTGAGTTGCCCATAGCAACCAATCAGATTACTTCCTTCATTTTTCAGAGACTTTTTCAAAAATGAAAGAAGCGATCTGATTGGTTGCTATGGGCAACTCAGCAGCTTTCCCCATAGACCACAATGGGCCTACTGGTTTCAATGGGCAAAAAATCAGAGTTAATGCACTAGACACAGTTCTCTATACCATTAACCCCTTCCCGACCTATGACATACCTGTACGTCATGGGTGGCAAGGTGTTCCCGACCCATGACATACAGGTACGTCATGAACATTTTTGCCGCTACTCGCGGCATCCCGCAGCGCCCGGTAAGATGGTGGCTATCACTGATAGCCAGCCATCTTACCATGCGACCACGGGGGGTTTCATCCCCCCCCCCCCCCCCCCAGCGATCGCTGCTATCAGCTGGTCAACTCTGACTAGCTAATAGCAGCGTTTCGCTATCAGAATATTTTGCAGCGCGGTGTGTAAGTCCCGATCACGGGGATCGGGACACACACCGCTCTGCTAAGTGTCCCTTACCCATCCCCCGGCATCACTTACCCGACCATGCGGTGTCCCGAGTGGTCCCGTTGCGAGCGACGTCCTCCAGGCGGTCCCGGCGGCGCTGCGTCCCGGCGGCGCAGGTTGACCGCCAGATGAAGGGGCAGCCGACACGCCCCCTCAAAAAAAGCGCTATAGCAGAGCCAGAAATTGCCAAAGGCAGCGCTGCATCAGTCCCCCAAAAAATGTGAGTTCCTGGATTTAAATATCTATATTCAGGATGGCTGTTCGCATACTGCCAACTATTTTAAGGAGGTGAATGCAAACAGATACCTCGACTTTAACAGTTGCCATCTTAAATAATGGAAGAAGAACATTCCATTCGGTCAAATGAAAAGAATCCGAAGGAATTGTTCTTCCACACAAAAATACCTACAACAACTAGAGAACCTGGAGGATGGTTTTAAACAAAAAGGGTATCCCAAACCCCTTATACAAGGAGCACGCCAGAGAGTGGACGAATTAGAACAAAGTGCTTGCTTGAAAAATAATAAACAGGGTAATGCAGAGGGGGGTTATAATGATGAATTTGATTCTGTTTTTCTAACTAGGTATTACACTTCACACACCAATATTTTTTTATAATTTTTTTTTTTTTTTTTTTTGTATAGGTAATATCACCAGCTCATATTATTGTGTCATGATTACTGGCACCATATGTAGTCCCCCAGTTATTCTTCTTTAGATGTTTTCCGTGTCCTGTGCAGTATCTCTCCCAGAAGTCCACTTGATGGCCCCCGTGGTGGTCTACACCCCGAAGTCATCAATTTTTACTCTAAGAGAGAGTGTGCAGCTGTTTCTGGAGACGGTCAACAATAACCTCTGCATGGTGGAATAATAGGTCACGATGTTTATCAGGATCAGTAGAAGCATCACCCACTCGATGATTATGATGGGGATTTCACGGATCTCGTCCCAGTCTTCATCATTATGGAATAATTCCTTTAATGTTTCATATCCAAAATAGAAAACTACACAGACAAAAGTCAGGCCACAGCAGGTGCATCTACTATGGTGGATGACTTTTTTTGCTCCTGGTAATTTATACATCTGGATGGACTGCCCAAGGTAGTATAAGGCTTCACATGTAATGGAAATTATCGTGCTGACAAAGTGTATCCTGGGATATTCTTAGGGGGACAATACATGCATAACAGCTGTGGAAAAACAGGAGGCCCACACAATGGCCAGCAGGATCCTCTGGATCAGGACCTGATGACCCCTGAACTCTTCAGTATGCATAACCATATACTTATAAATAAGAAAGGTTAGTACCAAAGTGCCAATGGACGTCCCTATAAATCCAATTCTGAATAATATGCTTTCGGGAAAGACATTTCCCACGTCACTGTGAAGGAAAAGAAACCAATGTTATTATGGATATTTCCTCACTCCCAACCCATGAAATAAGAATCATTTGCTTGTTTATCTTACCTGATGCTCATCAGTGGCGAGGCTGCATGGCCGAGGACGACCGTCATGATGTAGCTGGTGGCAAGCCAGGCCGCACACCAAAACGCCAACAGGAGGGGGACGAACCCCAGTCCTTTTAGCTCCATTTCAGACAAGTAGAAAAAGAAGACGCTAATCTCACTATTCTCACTAATCGCACTGGAACAGACTGAAGGCTCGGGCGGCTGTCAGTGGGATGTCAGGCCTCCAGCTGTCTATGACATCACATGTGACATGTCAGAATGACTGCTTGTTTCTTTGAGCTGCCATGATTTAGTATCTGCTATAGACAGAACCTGATGTTTTTACTATGGACCTTACAGACCTCAGAACCCAAGTAATTAGTGCAGGGGCTCCATTTTGATCATCTCATATTTCACATTATTTGAGTTCCAGGGCTCAGATACATTTGCACCCTCTATAGCAGTGGTCTTCAAGCTGTGAACCCCCAACCGCTGCAGAACCACAACTCCCAGCATGCCCAGACAGCAACTTTGCATAAGGAAATAGTCTAATTAAACTTTTCTTATATATAGAATCCCTGAAATCTCCAATCTCTCCTTTTATTGCTTTATGATCTGTGTTACTTATTTGTAAAAAACAATGTTTGTGATTGTCTTCCCCCCACACACTTATGGGCTATCTCTTCAAACGACTTTATTTGACCTAAAGCGTATAATTGATTTACATAAATAAGCCCCTTTTCATCCAAAAGAGTGAATCTTTAATTTTAAGGAACTCTTTAAGTGCTTTATTCGACCATAATGAAGTAAAGTCAAAACTCCATGTGATTTAAAAAATAAATTTAAGTTCCCCCCATACTTAATTATCTAGATATGCATGGGTGTAGTGAGTATCCCAGCTTCCAAAATCTCAAAAATATCCTTCATTTTTCAGAGGCTTTTTCAAAAATGAAAGAAGCGATCTGATTGGTTGCTATGGGCAACTCAGAAACTTTTCCTCTGGGCAGGTTTTGATAAATCTCCCTCTATGGGGGAGATTCATTAAGACCAGTGTAGAGGAAGAGTTGTGCAGTTGCCCATAGCAACCAGATTGCTTCTTTCATTTTTCACAATGCCTTTGCAAAATGAAAGAAGCGATCTGATTGGTTGCTATGGGCAACTCAGCATATTTTCCTGGAAAAGTTTCTGAGTTGCCCATAGCAACCAATCAGATTACTTCCTTCATTTTTCAGAGACTTTTTCAAAAATGAAAGAAGCGATCTGATTGGTTGCTATGGGCAACTCAGCAGCTTTCCCCATAGACCACAATGGGCCTACTGGTTTCAATGGGCAAAAAATCAGAGTTAATGCACTAGACACAGTTCTCTATACCATTAACCCCTTCCCGACCTATGACATACCTGTACGTCATGGGTGGCAAGGTGTTCCCGACCCATGACATACAGGTACGTCATGAACATTTTTGCCGCTACTCGCGGCATCCCGCAGCGCCCGGTAAGATGGTGGCTATCACTGATAGCCAGCCATCTTACCATGCGACCACGGGGGGTTTCATCCCCCCCCCCCCCCCCCCAGCGATCGCTGCTATCAGCTGGTCAACTCTGACTAGCTAATAGCAGCGTTTCGCTATCAGAATATTTTGCAGCGCGGTGTGTAAGTCCCGATCACGGGGATCGGGACACACACCGCTCTGCTAAGTGTCCCTTACCCATCCCCCGGCATCACTTACCCGACCATGCGGTGTCCCGAGTGGTCCCGTTGCGAGCGACGTCCTCCAGGCGGTCCCGGCGGCGCTGCGTCCCGGCGGCGCAGGTTGACCGCCAGATGAAGGGGCAGCCGACACGCCCCCTCAAAAAAAGCGCTATAGCAGAGCCAGAAATTGCCAAAGGCAGCGCTGCATCAGTCCCCCAAAAAATGTGAGTTCCTGGATTTAAATATCTATATTCAGGATGGCTGTTCGCATACTGCCAACTATTTTAAGGAGGTGAATGCAAACAGATACCTCGACTTTAACAGTTGCCATCTTAAATAATGGAAGAAGAACATTCCATTCGGTCAAATGAAAAGAATCCGAAGGAATTGTTCTTCCACACAAAAATACCTACAACAACTAGAGAACCTGGAGGATCGTTTTAAACAAAAAGGGTATCCCAAACCCCTTATACAAGGAGCACGCCAGAGAGTGGACGAATTAGAACAAAGTGCTTGCTTGAAAAATAATAAACAGGGTAATGCAGAGGGGGGTTATAATGATGAATTTGATTCTGTTTTTCTAACTAGGTATTACACTTCACACACCAATATTTTTTTATAATTTTTTTTTTTTTTTTTTTTGTATAGGTAATATCACCAGCTCATATTATTGTGTCATGATTACTGGCACCATATGTAGTCCCCCAGTTATTCTTCTTTAGATGTTTTCCGTGTCCTGTGCAGTATCTCTCCCAGAAGTCCACTTGATGGCCCCCGTGGTGGTCTACACCCCGAAGTCATCAATTTTTACTCTAAGAGAGAGTGTGCAGCTGTTTCTGGAGACGGTCAACAATAACCTCTGCATGGTGGAATAATAGGTCACGATGTTTATCAGGATCAGTAGAAGCATCACCCACTCGATGATTATGATGGGGATTTCACGGATCTCGTCCCAGTCTTCATCATTATGGAATAATTCCTTTAATGTTTCATATCCAAAATAGAAAACTACACAGACAAAAGTCAGGCCACAGCAGGTGCATCTACTATGGTGGATGACTTTTTTTGCTCCTGGTAATTTATACATCTGGATGGACTGCCCAAGGTAGTATAAGGCTTCACATGTAATGGAAATTATCGTGCTGACAAAGTGTATCCTGGGATATTCTTCGGGGGACAATACATGCATAACAGCTGTGGAAAAACAGGAGGCCCACACAATGGCCAGCAGGATCCTCTGGATCAGGACCTGATGACCCCTAAACTCTTCAGTATGCATAACCATATACTTATAAATAAGAAAGGTTAGTACCAAAGTGCCAATGGACGTCCCTATAAATCCAATTCTGAATAATATGCTTTCGGGAAAGACATTTCCCACGTCACTGTGAAGGAAAAGAAACCAATGTTATTATGGATATTTCCTCACTCCCAACCCATGAAATAAGAATCATTTGCTTGTTTATCTTACCTGATGCTCATCAGTGGCGAGGCTGCATGGCCGAGGACGACCGTCATGATGTAGCTGGTGGCAAGCCAGGCCGCACACCAAAACGCCAACAGGAGGGGGACGAACCCCAGTCCTTTTAGCTCCATTTCAGACAAGTAGAAAAAGAAGACGCTAATCTCACTATTCTCACTAATCGCACTGGAACAGACTGAAGGCTCGGGCGGCTGTCAGTGGGATGTCAGGCCTCCAGCTGTCTATGACATCACATGTGACATGTCAGAATGACTGCTTGTTTCTTTGAGCTGCCATGATTTAGTATCTGCTATAGACAGAACCTGATGTTTTTACTATGGACCTTACAGACCTCAGAACCCAAGTAATTAGTGCAGGGGCTCCATTTTGATCATCTCATATTTCACATTATTTGAGTTCCAGGGCTCAGATACATTTGCACCCTCTATAGCAGTGGTCTTCAAGCTGTGAACCCCCAACCGCTGCAGAACCACAACTCCCAGCATGCCCAGACAGCAACTTTGCATAAGGAAATAGTCTAATTAAACTTTTCTTATATATAGAATCCCTGAAATCTCCAATCTCTCCTTTTATTGCTTTATGATCTGTGTTACTTATTTGTAAAAAACAATGTTTGTGATTGTCTTCCCCCCACACACTTATGGGCTATCTCTTCAAACGACTTTATTTGACCTAAAGCGTATAATTGATTTACATAAATAAGCCCCTTTTCATCCAAAAGAGTGAATCTTTAATTTTAAGGAACTCTTTAAGTGCTTTATTCGACCATAATGAAGTAAAGTCAAAACTCCATGTGATTTAAAAAATAAATTTAAGTTCCCCCCATACTTAATTATCTAGATATGCATGGGTGTAGTGAGTATCCCAGCTTCCAAAATCTCAAAAATATCCTTCATTTTTCAGAGGCTTTTTCAAAAATGAAAGAAGCGATCTGATTGGTTGCTATGGGCAACTCAGAAACTTTTCCTCTGGGCAGGTTTTGATAAATCTCCCTCTATGGGGGAGATTCATTAAGACCAGTGTAGAGGAAGAGTTGTGCAGTTGCCCATAGCAACCAGATTGCTTCTTTCATTTTTCACAATGCCTTTGCAAAATGAAAGAAGCAATCTGATTGGTTGCTATGGGCAACTCAGCATATTTTCCTGGAAAAGTTTCTGAGTTGCCCATAGCA
Source organism: Hyla sarda (assembly GCF_029499605.1). Classification (NCBI taxonomy): domain Eukaryota; kingdom Metazoa; phylum Chordata; class Amphibia; order Anura; family Hylidae; genus Hyla; species Hyla sarda. The sequence continues at coordinate 13,423 of NW_026607610.1, forward strand.
ACCAATCAGATTACTTCCTTCATTTTTCAGAGACTTTTTCAAAAATGAAAGAAGCGATCTGATTGGTTGCTATGGGCAACTCAGCAGCTTTCCCCATAGACCACAATGGGCCTACTGGTTTCAATGGGCAAAAAATCAGAGTTAATGCACTAGACACAGTTCTCTATACCATTAACCCCTTCCCGACCTATGACATACCTGTACGTCATGGGTGGCAAGGTGTTCCCGACCCATGACATACAGGTACGTCATGAACATTTTTGCCGCTACTCGCGGCATCCCGCAGCGCCCGGTAAGATGGTGGCTATCACTGATAGCCAGCCATCTTACCATGCGACCACGGGGGGTTTCATCCCCCCCCCCCCCCCCAGCGATCGCTGCTATCAGCTGGTCAACTCTGACTAGCTAATAGCAGCGTTTCGCTATCAGAATATTTAGCAGCGCGGTGTGTAAGTCCCGATCACGGGGATCGGGACACACACCGCTCTGCTAAGTGTCCCTTACCCATCCCCCGGCATCACTTACCCGACCATGCGGTGTCCCGAGTGGTCCCGTTGCGAGCGACGTCCTCCAGGCGGTCCCGGCGGCGCTGCGTCCCGGCGGCGCAGGTTGACCGCCAGATGAAGGGGCAGCCGACACGCCCCCTCAAAAAAAGCGCTATAGCAGAGCCAGAAATTGCCAAAGGCAGCGCTGCATCAGTCCCCCAAAAAATGTGAGTTCCTGGATTTAAATATCTATATTCAGGATGGCTGTTCGCATACTGCCAACTATTTTAAGGAGGTGAATGCAAACAGATACCTCGACTTTAACAGTTGCCATCTTAAATAATGGAAGAAGAACATTCCATTCGGTCAAATGAAAAGAATCCGAAGGAATTGTTCTTCCACACAAAAATACCTACAACAACTAGAGAACCTGGAGGATCGTTTTAAACAAAAAGGGTATCCCAAACCCCTTATACAAGGAGCACGCCAGAGAGTGGACGAATTAGAACAAAGTGCTTGCTTGAAAAATAATAAACAGGGTAATGCAGAGGGGGGTTATAATGATGAATTTGATTCTGTTTTTCTAACTAGGTATTACACTTCACACACCAATATTTTTTTATAATTTTTTTTTTTTTTTTTTTTGTATAGGTAATATCACCAGCTCATATTATTGTGTCATGATTACTGGCACCATATGTAGTCCCCCAGTTATTCTTCTTTAGATGTTTTCCGTGTCCTGTGCAGTATCTCTCCCAGAAGTCCACTTGATGGCCCCCGTGGTGGTCTACACCCCGAAGTCATCAATTTTTACTCTAAGAGAGAGTGTGCAGCTGTTTCTGGAGACGGTCAACAATAACCTCTGCATGGTGGAATAATAGGTCACGATGTTTATCAGGATCAGTAGAAGCATCACCCACTCGATGATTATGATGGGGATTTCACGGATCTCGTCCCAGTCTTCATCATTATGGAATAATTCCTTTAATGTTTCATATCCAAAATAGAAAACTACACAGACAAAAGTCAGGCCACAGCAGGTGCATCTACTATGGTGGATGACTTTTTTTGCTCCTGGTAATTTATACATCTGGATGGACTGCCCAAGGTAGTATAAGGCTTCACATGTAATGGAAATTATCGTGCTGACAAAGTGTATCCTGGGATATTCTTCGGGGGACAATACATGCATAACAGCTGTGGAAAAACAGGAGGCCCACACAATGGCCAGCAGGATCCTCTGGATCAGGACCTGATGACCCCTGAACTCTTCAGTATGCATAACCATATACTTATAAATAAGAAAGGTTAGTACCAAAGTGCCAATGGACGTCCCTATAAATCCAATTCTGAATAATATGCTTTCGGGAAAGACATTTCCCACGTCACTGTGAAGGAAAAGAAACCAATGTTATTATGGATATTTCCTCACTCCCAACCCATGAAATAAGAATCATTTGCTTGTTTATCTTACCTGATGCTCATCAGTGGCGAGGCTGCATGGCCGAGGACGACCGTCATGATGTAGCTGGTGGCAAGCCAGGCCGCACACCAAAACGCCAACAGGAGGGGGACGAACCCCAGTCCTTTTAGCTCCATTTCAGACAAGTAGAAAAAGAAGACGCTAATCTCACTATTCTCACTAATCGCACTGGAACAGACTGAAGGCTCGGGCGGCTGTCAGTGGGATGTCAGGCCTCCAGCTGTCTATGACATCACATGTGACATGTCAGAATGACTGCTTGTTTCTTTGAGCTGCCATGATTTAGTATCTGCTATAGACAGAACCTGATGTTTTTACTATGGACCTTACAGACCTCAGAACCCAAGTAATTAGTGCAGGGGCTCCATTTTGATCATCTCATATTTCACATTATTTGAGTTCCAGGGCTCAGATACATTTGCACCCTCTATAGCAGTGGTCTTCAAGCTGTGAACCCCCAACCGCTGCAGAACCACAACTCCCAGCATGCCCAGACAGCAACTTTGCATAAGGAAATAGTCTAATTAAACTTTTCTTATATATAGAATCCCTGAAATCTCCAATCTCTCCTTTTATTGCTTTATGATCTGTGTTACTTATTTGTAAAAAACAATGTTTGTGATTGTCTTCCCCCCACACACTTATGGGCTATCTCTTCAAACGACTTTATTTGACCTAAAGCGTATAATTGATTTACATAAATAAGCCCCTTTTCATCCAAAAGAGTGAATCTTTAATTTTAAGGAACTCTTTAAGTGCTTTATTCGACCATAATGAAGTAAAGTCAAAACTCCATGTGATTTAAAAAATAAATTTAAGTTCCCCCCATACTTAATTATCTAGATATGCATGGGTGTAGTGAGTATCCCAGCTTCCAAAATCTCAAAAATATCCTTCATTTTTCAGAGGCTTTTTCAAAAATGAAAGAAGCGATCTGATTGGTTGCTATGGGCAACTCAGAAACTTTTCCTCTGGGCAGGTTTTGATAAATCTCCCTCTATGGGGGAGATTCATTAAGACCAGTGTAGAGGAAGAGTTGTGCAGTTGCCCATAGCAACCAGATTGCTTCTTTCATTTTTCACAATGCCTTTGCAAAATGAAAGAAGCGATCTGATTGGTTGCTATGGGCAACTCAGCATATTTTCCTGGAAAAGTTTCTGAGTTGCCCATAGCAACCAATCAGATTACTTCCTTCATTTTTCAGAGACTTTTTCAAAAATGAAAGAAGCGATCTGATTGGTTGCTATGGGCAACTCAGCAGCTTTCCCCATAGACCACAATGGGCCTACTGGTTTCAATGGGCAAAAAATCAGAGTTAATGCACTAGACACAGTTCTCTATACCATTAACCCCTTCCCGACCTATGACATACCTGTACGTCATGGGTGGCAAGGTGTTCCCGACCCATGACATACAGGTACGTCATGAACATTTTTGCCGCTACTCGCGGCATCCCGCAGCGCCCGGTAAGATGGTGGCTATCACTGATAGCCAGCCATCTTACCATGCGACCACGGGGGGTTTCATCCCCCACCCCCCCCCCCCAGCGATCGCTGCTATCAGCTGGTCAACTCTGACTAGCTAATAGCAGCGTTTCGCTATCAGAATATTTAGCAGCGCGGTGTGTAAGTCCCGATCACGGGGATCGGGACACACACCGCTCTGCTAAGTGTCCCTTACCCATCCCCCGGCATCACTTACCCGACCATGCGGTGTCCCGAGTGGTCCCGTTGCGAGCGACGTCCTCCAGGCGGTCCCGGCGGCGCTGCGTCCCGGCGGCGCAGGTTGACCGCCAGATGAAGGGGCAGCCGACACGCCCCCTCAAAAAAAGCGCTATAGCAGAGCCAGAAATTGCCAAAGGCAGCGCTGCATCAGTCCCCCAAAAAATGTGAGTTCCTGGATTTAAATATCTATATTCAGGATGGCTGTTCGCATACTGCCAACTATTTTAAGGAGGTGAATGCAAACAGATACCTCGACTTTAACAGTTGCCATCTTAAATAATGGAAGAAGAACATTCCATTCGGTCAAATGAAAAGAATCCGAAGGAATTGTTCTTCCACACAAAAATACCTACAACAACTAGAGAACCTGGAGGATCGTTTTAAACAAAAAGGGTATCCCAAACCCCTTATACAAGGAGCACGCCAGAGAGTGGACGAATTAGAACAAAGTGCTTGCTTGAAAAATAATAAACAGGGTAATGCAGAGGGGGGTTATAATGATGAATTTGATTCTGTTTTTCTAACTAGGTATTACACTTCACACACCAATATTTTTTTATAATTTTTTTTTTTTTTTTTTTTGTATAGGTAATATCACCAGCTCATATTATTGTGTCATGATTACTGGCACCATATGTAGTCCCCCAGTTATTCTTCTTTAGATGTTTTCCGTGTCCTGTGCAGTATCTCTCCCAGAAGTCCACTTGATGGCCCCCGTGGTGGTCTACACCCCGAAGTCATCAATTTTTACTCTAAGAGAGAGTGTGCAGCTGTTTCTGGAGACGGTCAACAATAACCTCTGCATGGTGGAATAATAGGTCACGATGTTTATCAGGATCAGTAGAAGCATCACCCACTCGATGATTATGATGGGGATTTCACGGATCTCGTCCCAGTCTTCATCATTATGGAATAATTCCTTTAATGTTTCATATCCAAAATAGAAAACTACACAGACAAAAGTCAGGCCACAGCAGGTGCATCTACTATGGTGGATGACTTTTTTTGCTCCTGGTAATTTATACATCTGGATGGACTGCCCAAGGTAGTATAAGGCTTCACATGTAATGGAAATTATCGTGCTGACAAAGTGTATCCTGGGATATTCTTCGGGGGACAATACATGCATAACAGCTGTGGAAAAACAGGAGGCCCACACAATGGCCAGCAGGATCCTCTGGATCAGGACCTGATGACCCCTGAACTCTTCAGTATGCATAACCATATACTTATAAATAAGAAAGGTTAGTACCAAAGTGCCAATGGACGTCCCTATAAATCCAATTCTGAATAATATGCTTTCGGGAAAGACATTTCCCACGTCACTGTGAAGGAAAAGAAACCAATGTTATTATGGATATTTCCTCACTCCCAACCCATGAAATAAGAATCATTTGCTTGTTTATCTTACCTGATGCTCATCAGTGGCGAGGCTGCATGGCCGAGGACGACCGTCATGATGTAGCTGGTGGCAAGCCAGGCCGCACACCAAAACGCCAACAGGAGGGGGACGAACCCAGTCCTTTTAGCTCCATTTCAGACAAGTAGAAAAAGAAGACGCTAATCTCACTATTCTCACTAATCGCACTGGAACAGACTGAAGGCTCGGGCGGCTGTCAGTGGGATGTCAGGCCTCCAGCTGTCTATGACATCACATGTGACATGTCAGAATGACTGCTTGTTTCTTTGAGCTGCCATGATTTAGTATCTGCTATAGACAGAACCTGATGTTTTTACTATGGACCTTACAGACCTCAGAACCCAAGTAATTAGTGCAGGGGCTCCATTTTGATCATCTCATATTTCACATTATTTGAGTTCCAGGGCTCAGATACATTTGCACCCTCTATAGCAGTGGTCTTCAAGCTGTGAACCCCCAACCGCTGCAGAACCACAACTCCCAGCATGCCCAGACAGCAACTTTGCATAAGGAAATAGTCTAATTAAACTTTTCTTATATATAGAATCCCTGAAATCTCCAATCTCTCCTTTTATTGCTTTATGATCTGTGTTACTTATTTGTAAAAAACAATGTTTGTGATTGTCTTCCCCCCACACACTTATGGGCTATCTCTTCAAACGACTTTATTTGACCTAAAGCGTATAATTGATTTACATAAATAAGCCCCTTTTCATCCAAAAGAGTGAATCTTTAATTTTAAGGAACTCTTTAAGTGCTTTATTCGACCATAATGAAGTAAAGTCAAAACTCCATGTGATTTAAAAAATAAATTTAAGTTCCCCCCATACTTAATTATCTAGATATGCATGGGTGTAGTGAGTATCCCAGCTTCCAAAATCTCAAAAATATCCTTCATTTTTCAGAGGCTTTTTCAAAAATGAAAGAAGCGATCTGATTGGTTGCTATGGGCAACTCAGAAACTTTTCCTCTGGGCAGGTTTTGATAAATCTCCCTCTATGGGGGAGATTCATTAAGACCAGTGTAGAGGAAGAGTTGTGCAGTTGCCCATAGCAACCAGATTGCTTCTTTCATTTTTCACAATGCCTTTGCAAAATGAAAGAAGCGATCTGATTGGTTGCTATGGGCAACTCAGCATATTTTCCTGGAAAAGTTTCTGAGTTGCCCATAGCAACCAATCAGATTACTTCCTTCATTTTTCAGAGACTTTTTCAAAAATGAAAGAAGCGATCTGATTGGTTGCTATGGGCAACTCAGCAGCTTTCCCCATAGACCACAATGGGCCTACTGGTTTCAATGGGCAAAAAATCAGAGTTAATGCACTAGACACAGTTCTCTATACCATTAACCCCTTCCCGACCTATGACATACCTGTACGTCATGGGTGGCAAGGTGTTCCCGACCCATGACATACAGGTACGTCATGAACATTTTTGCCGCTACTCGCGGCATCCCGCAGCGCCCGGTAAGATGGTGGCTATCACTGATAGCCAGCCATCTTACCATGCGACCACGGGGGGTTTCATCCCCCACCCCCCCCCCCCAGCGATCGCTGCTATCAGCTGGTCAACTCTGACTAGCTAATAGCAGCGTTTCGCTATCAGAATATTTAGCAGCGCGGTGTGTAAGTCCCGATCACGGGGATCGGGACACACACCGCTCTGCTAAGTGTCCCTTACCCATCCCCCGGCATCACTTACCCGACCATGCGGTGTCCCGAGTGGTCCCGTTGCGAGCGACGTCCTCCAGGCGGTCCCGGCGGCGCTGCGTCACGGAGGTGAGTTTCCGGCAGCAGTGCGGCATCTTCATTGGCAGCAGTGAGATCGCCGTAAAGCGATCTCACTGCTGCCTCTGGGAGTTTCAAAACGGCAACTCCCAGCATGCCCAGACAGCCTTTGGCTTTCTGGGCATGCTGGGAGTTGTAGTTTTGTAACATCTGGAGGTCCACAGTTTGGAGACCACTGTATAATGGTCTCCAATCTGTGCTGTTCCAGATGTTGCAAAACTACAACTCCCAGCATGCTCAGTCTGTTCAGGCATGCTGGGAGTTGTAGTTCTCTAACATCTGGAAGAGCATAGATTGGAGACCATTATACAGTGGTCTCCAAACTGTGGACCTCCAGATATTGCAAAACTACAACTCCCAGCATGCCCAGACTGCCCAAGCATGCTGGAAGTTGTAGTTCGGCAACATCTGATCCTTCAGATATTGCCGAACTACAACTTCCAGCATGCTTGGGCAGTCTGGGCATGCTGGGAGTTGTAGTTTTGCAACAACTGGAGGCACACTAGTTGGGAAACATTGTCCGTTTGCTACCTCAGTGCCTCCAGCTGTTTCAATTGTTGCAAAACTATAACTCCCAGCATGCACTGACAGACCATGCATGCTGGGAGTTGTAGTTTTGCAACAGCTGGAGGCACACTGGTTTGGAAACGCTAAGTTTGGTTGCAAAACACTTGAAAGTTTATTACTTAACTTAGTGTTTCCAAACCAGTGTGCCTCCAGCTGTTGCAAAACTACAACTCCCAGCATGCACGGACAGCCAAAGGGCATGCTCGGAGTTTGCAACAGCTGGATGTTTGCCCCCTCCCCCCAATGTGAATGTACAGGGTACACTCACATGGGCGGAGGTTTACAGTGAGTGCTGCAAGTTTGAGATGGCGCAAAATTTGCGCTGCAGCTCAAACTCCCAGCGGCAAACTTGCTGTGAACCTCTGCCCATGTGACTGTACCCTAAAAACACTACACTACACTAACACTAACCTAAAATAAAAAGTAAAAAACACTACATATACACATTATCCCTACACAGCCCCCCTCCCCCAAAAAAATGAAAAACGTCTGGTACGCTACTGTTTCCAAAACGGAGCCTCCAGCTGTTGCAAAATAATAACTCCCAGTATTGCCGGACAGCCATTGACTGTCCAGGCATGCTGGGAGTTTTGCAACAGCTGGAGGCACCCTGTTTGGGAATCATTGGCATAGAATACCCCTATGTCCACCCCTATGCAAATCCCTAATTCAGGCCTCAAATGCGCATGGCGCTCTCTCACTTTGGAGCCCTGTTGTATTTCAGGGCAACAGTTTTGGGACACATATGGGGTATTGCCGTACTCGGGAGAAATTGCCTTACAAATTTTGGGGGGCTTTTTCTTCTTTAACCCCTTATGAAAAGGTGAAGTTGGGGTCTACACCAGCATGTTAGTGTAAAAAAATAATTTTTTTACTCTGACATGCTGGTGTTGCCCTATACTTTTCATTTTCACAAGAGGTAAAAGGGGAAAAAAGATCCTCTAAATTTGTAATGCAATTTCTCCCGAGTATGGAGATACCCCATATGTGGGCGCAAAGTGCTCTGGGGGCGCACAACAAGGCTCAGAAGGGAGAGTGCACCATGTACATTTGAGGCGATTTGCACAGGGGTGGCTGATTGTTACAGCAGTTCTCGGAATCAGAATGATAAGTAAAAGCATTCCAGAGTTATTAATGTTTAAAGTGACAGTGGTCAGATTTTCAAAAAATGCCCAGGACCTGAAGGTGAAAATGGGCTGGGTCATGAAGGGGTTAAAGGGGTACTCCGGTGAAAACCTTTTTTTTCTTTTAAATCAACTGGCTCCGGAAAGTTAAACAGATTTGTAAATTACTTCTATTAAAAAATCGTAATCTTTCCTGTACTTATTAGCTGCTGAATACTACAGAGGAAATTATTTTCTTTTTGGAATGCTCTCTGATGACATCACGAGCACAGTGCTCTCTGCTGACGTTATTATAATAATAATAATAATAATAATGTCTTTATTTATTGTTGTCCTTAGTGGGATTTGAACCCTCTCCAGCTCCACTATATCTTTCTTGTACACTGGTGCTCAGTACTGTACACAGTACTCTATGTGAGGACTGACTAGTGATTTGTACAGCGGTAGCATTATTTCCTTGTCGTCGGCATCTATGCCCCTATTGATGTACCCCATGATTTTATTAGCCTTGGCAGCAGCTGCCCGACACTGGTCACTACAGCTAAGTTTACTGTTACCTAAGGCTCCTAAGTCCTTTTCCATGTCAGTCGTCCTAAGTGTTCTTCCATTTAATACATAATCCCAGCTCGGATTTTTGCATTACCTTACATTTATCAGTGTTGAACCTCATCTGCCACTTCCCAGCCCAAACCTCCAACCTATCCAGATCCATTTGTAACAGTGCACTGTCCTCTATAGTGTTTACCACTTTACAGAGTTTGGTGTCATCTGCAAAGATTGCTACTTTACTATTCAACCCCTCTGCAAGGTCATTCATGAATATATTAAATAGGACAGGACCCAAGACGGACCCCTGTGGTACCCCACTAGTAACAGTCACCCAATCAGAATAAGTACCATTAATAAACACCCTCTGTTTCCTATCATTGAGCCAGTTACTTACCCACTTGCGCACATTCTCCCCCAGCCCAAACCTTCTCATTTTATGCACCAACCTTTTATGTGGAACCGTATCAAATGCTTTGGAAAAATCCAGATATACGACATCCAGCGATTGCCCCTGGTCCAGTCTTGTGCTCACCTCCTCATAAAAGCTGATCAGGTTAGTTTGACAGGATCAATCCCTCATAAATCCATGCTGATACAGGGTCATACATTTATTTTTATCAAGATATTCCAAAATAGCATCTCTTAGGAAACCCTCAAACAATTTACCGAGGTTAAACTAACAGGTCTATAATTCCCGGGGTCACCTTTTGACCCCTTCTTAAATATTGGCACCACATTTGCCATGCGCCAGTCCTGGGGAACAGTCCCTGTCACTATAGAGTCCCTGAATATTAAAAATTGGGGTCTGTCTATTACATTACTTTTTTTTTATATTTTTTTTATTTTAATATTAAACAATTACAAAAATACATTGCACAAATCCGATAAAACAACATCACCAATCGGAAGAAAAGCAAAAGCCATAGAAGCCAAATCCATACTTGTTTACATCCAAGAGTATGTCTAATCAAATTTGCCCATCTTACCAATAGCTCCCAGCAGTATAAACTCTATCGTACGAGGTACCTTCACAGGGATTTTACTTTCTACCTCTTTTATTACAGATTCCCAGAAAACAGATATCTTCTCACACGACCAAAAACTATGTAAATAGTCCGCCTCTTCCAAACCACATTTAACACACTGTGAAGTGATTCTCACCCCTATCCTATGTAAATGAAGCGCGGAATAGTGGGTCTTGTGTAATATCTTAAATTGTGTAATTTTATGTTCCATATTACGAGAAACCTTGCTTATATTTTGGGCCATAATGTCCCAATCTTCCTCAGACACAGTACCCACTATTCCGGACCATTTGTCTTTAATTCTGTTGATCCCCCTTACTCCAATAATCTTATTTAATTTCTTATACAAAATTGATATTCCTTTTTTTTTTTAAAGTGCTCTATTTGAGTTAGTGCTTCTATGAAATTGTGTTTCTGTGCTACATATATCTCCTTATCTATCGTGTTATGGACTGCATGACTAACTTGCCAATAGTACAGCCAATCGTTATCACTAATATCATACCCCCTTTTTTATGTGCTCAAATGAAAAGAGTTGTCCTTTATCAAATAATTGTTCCAGTCGTTTTATACCCTTACTATCCCAAAAAGTTGACTCACACTTCACCAATTCTTTAAATGTATTGTTACCCCATAGGGGTGTGAACCCAAAACTATTTCCTACATGTAATTCTCCCTTTAATCTTTCCCATACTTTCCTATATTTATACAATAACATCGTGTTATTTGACCCACTCTCCTCATAATCATCTAATTCCAACACCTCATATATGTTCACTTTCTCCTTATCTACTACAATCTTCTCCAGATATCTAAAATTTCTCCAATTAACGATTCGTACCAACTGCGCGGCCATGTAATAAACAAAGAAATTGGGCATATCCAATCCCCCCCTATCTCCAGGGGCCATAAAATATCTGTACTTCAGACGAACCCTTTTTCTTCCCCATAACAATCTACCCAGTATCACTTCTATCTTCCGGAACCAGCATTTGCCGATCCACACTGGCGAGGCAGCAAGAAAAAAAAGGATCTGTGGGAGGACCACCATTTTTATTATCGCCATCCTTTCTGACATAGAGAAGGGCATTTTAATCCATACTTCTACTCTCTTCGCTAAACTATTCAAAAGGGGCAGTATATTGTTAATCACAAACCTATCATTCGTGGCTGCTATTTTTACTCCCAGATAATGGAAACATTCATTTTTTTTGAACACGGATAGTCTTCCCACCGTCTCCCCCATATCTTCATCCAGGGGGAGCATAGTAGATTTACTCCAATTTATGTCCAACCCAGATAGAGGGGCAAATGCCTCGAACATCTTAATGATACAATGTATTTTTTCTTGTGGGTTAGTTACAAAAAGGAGGATATCATCTGCAAATAACAAGATCTTACTCTTCTCTCCATTTACTCCAAATCCCTCATAAACATCATTATCTCTTATCCAAGCCGCTAAGGGTTCAATATATATTAAAAATAAAAAGGGTGAGAGGGGGCAGCCCTGCCTTGTTCCTCTACTTAGTTTGAATGGGTAGGAGGGGGTTCCATCTACCACCACACTCGCCTCGGGGTTAGTGTATAGTAGCTGAATATAACTCAAAAACCTCGGGCCCACCCTAACCCTCTTCAAAACTTCCCAGAGGTATCTCCACTCCACCCTGTCAAAAGCTTTAGTAGCATCCAATGACAGAATGGAGCGGGGGCCACGGGATCCACTCTGGATTGCTTCATACACCTGGTGGATATTGTCATGAACCTTTCTTCCTGACCTAAACCCTCCCTGGTCACCGCCCACCACTACCTCCACTACTTTATCCAATCTCCTTGCCAGTGCTTTCGCTATTATCTTTATATCTGTATTAAGCAAGGAGATATGAGCCCAAATCCAAGGGATCCTTATCTTTTTTCCTAATGAGTCTAATATTAGCCTCACACATAGATTTAGGGAGAACCCCCCCCCTCCAGGATTCATTAATGATACCCAGCAGTTTTGGAAGCAGCAGGGTTGAGTATATTCTATATATCTGGAAAGGAATGCCGTCAGACCCAGGGGATGTATTCCCTTGGATTGATGCCAATGCCTCCTCCAATTCCTGGAGGGAGATTGGGTCATCCAGGGAGTCCCTGACATCCTCTGTCAAACTCGGAATATTAATTCCCCTCAAGAATTCCGCTACCTCCGCCCTATTAATATCGCTGCCCATATAGAGATTGGAGAAAAAAGAGCCATCCATTTGGGCTATTTCTTCTCTATCTGTGGTTATGCTGCCATCCTCCCTCCTCAGAGCCATAATACCACATTCGTCGCCTTGATTTTTAAGTAATCTTGACAGTGTCTTATTTGGTTTCCCTTTCTCAAAGAAATTAAATTGCCCACTGAAGAATAGTTTATTTTGTGCCTTTTTAAGTAGATATTCTTTATATTCCTCTTGAGCTGCCTTCAGTTCTAACAGCTGTTCCCCCCACTATCCTCTTCTATCCCTGCTTCTAATGTTGCCACTTTACTATTCAGTACTGATTCTTCCTGTGAGAATTCCTTTTTTTTTTTTATTGATTCGCCCTATATATAGGCCCCTCAAGTATGCCTTCATAGTATCCCATACCACCTGAGGGTTTGCGGACTTATGATTAATCTCCCAGAATGCCTCTATTTCCTGTCTAAACCAGTCCTGGTCGCCCACTAATTCAATCCAGTGGGGGTTGAGCCGAAAGCCCAACCTTTTCCCACCCATTACCTTACCTCCAATTTCCACCACCACTGGGCAATGGTCCGATAGGGTTTTAGCTTTATACTGCACCCTGCTGGTCCAGGTCATTGCATTCTTATCACACAGGCATAAGTCAATTCGGGAAGCGGTGTTATATGAGGTACTAAAACATGAGTACTGTCTTACTCCTGGGTTTAGTTACCGCCACCCATCAACCCAATTCCTCTCTCCACAGTATCTCGCCAATGCTGTTTCGTTCCCCCCTACATTCCTACCTAATTTGTATCTGTCCATACTAGGGTCTATTACATTGTTCAAATCTCCAACTATCCATAATGCCGAATGTGTCTTACTTACGCTATAGCTCACGAGGTCCCTCAGAACATCCACTCTAAAAGATGGAGGAATATAAACAAAAGCCAAGATGACTGCCCTATCTTCCCATATTCCATAAAGAAATACATATGGACCATACTTATCTACCTTTGCATTCTTAGTCTCGAATGGTACCCTCCTGTGAACATATACTGATACTCCCATGGAGTAGGAAGAGAGTCTGGAGTGGTATTCTTCTTTGGCCCACTTCCTTGGAAGTATCTGCTCATCTCTTGACCTATGGGTCTCAACTAAACATATGATCGCAGGAAGGCACCTCCGAATATAATCGAAGACTGCACACTTTTTAATTCTATCCGACATACCTCGTATGTTCCAGGCTAATAATTTAAGCATAGATATATTTGCCTAAGAGAAAAAAGAAAAGAGAGAAGAAGAAGAGAGAGAAAAAAAAAAAAACCCTCTTTTGATCATCCCGTGCCATCCCTCCCTCCTTTCCCTTATCCTTCCCCACCCGCAGCCCCCCCTCTCCCCATAATGCACCGTACTTCTACTATGCACTCCTATCCTAGTGACACCCCAGAGAACCCCCCAACCCCTCCCCCCGAGACGTAACATTATTACTCAACTAATACTTCCAACCCCTAATGCCACAGTAGTGCCTTATATTAGATGCCTTATTTATCCATCCAATCTGAGACTTCTTGTGGGGTTCCAAATATTGTTACCTTTCCCTTATGCTCAACCCGGAGTCTCGTTGGAAACAGCAGAGAGAAGGGCACCCCTGCGTTCTTTAGCCGCCTTTTTATCTCCCGAAAGGATGCCCTTTTCCTCTGGGTCTCCCAAGAGAAATCCGGATATAGAAAAATATTCTGTCCATTATACTGTAGGTCCCTCATCTCTCTTGCCTTCCTAAGGATAGTATCCCTGTCCTGGGAGGTATATAACTTAATTAGGATTGTCCTAGAGGGACCCCCCGGAGGGGGAATACGCCTTGGCACCGATGAGCTCGTTCAATCCCAAACATTGGGGTAAGATGCCCTTCCCCTATCCCCTCCTTCAACCACCTACTAAGAAACTGTATGGCAGAGTTCCCCCCCCCCCGTCCACCCCCTCAGGAAACCCCACCATCCCCTCAGGAAACCCCACCATCCTTATATTGCAACGTCTGGATCTATCCTCAAGGTCAGTGAGCTTATCTTTAACAGATGTCCTCTCCTTTTTCAAGTCATTAACCTCCTCCTCCAAAACCTTAATCCTATTTTCTGTTTTAGGGGCTTCTTCCTCTAGTCTGGAAATCCTATCTCTCATTTTAGTCATATCGTGTCTTATCAGAGATACCTCGGTAGATACCACACCTAATTGTTTATTTATCTCCTCAATTGCACAATTAGTTTTTTCACCCCTCCCAAGATCTCCTCCAACATCTGTGTTCCCATAGGGGGCACAGACTGCCCTTCCTCAGTTTCTTCCACCTCCAAGACCGAGTACCTAGAGCCTGTTTTACTAGGGGAGAGATCCTTCTGGGTTCTAGTTTTTATACCCACAGCTGGAGACTTCCATATTTTATCCAATTTACCCATAGCCCCCTTATCTTTTTGTGGCGAGCTACCCCCTGATCTTCTGGGGTTCACCTTAGGGGCCATTTCACCCACTATTTCTCTTCACTTTATATTTGTGGGTTGTATGTATCACTACGGGGATATCACGGACCAACTTAGCAACTTTATACACCATAGGCCCCTCCCACTCGAGAATTTAAATCCCGTTATTTACAGCATACAAAAGTAAGAATTCACAGTCCCATATGGCTCTGGGGAGCGCTTAAAACCTAGGGTATCACACCCTGATCCAGAAATATCCACCACCAAATATAGCATACTAATATGCAACTACGGAATCATTAGCGTATTCACGCTCCCCCTGGTAGACAGTGCAATCACCCCCCAGAGTCACTGATCTTATTGGGTCCAAGGAGGGGTCCAAATTCATGAGAGAGGAATTCTGCTAAGACCAAGTTGTTCAATTTAGTCCATGAGTCCCGGTTTCTCCAAATCGCTAGGAGGAGTGACCAGGCAGAGAGTCAGGCATCCAATATTGTCCATTCCACATGGGGCCAGTGCAAGAGGCTGCTGCTGTTCAGAATATTGCCGGGGTATTAATCAATGGTTTCACCGGCTTCTGCACTGTTAGATATTCATCACATGTAAAGTCTGATCGTTTTACTCAGCTCCACTCTCCATCCACAAGAAAGGGTCTGGGCCAGTCTATTCAAATCCCAGCAAGGAGTAGCGGAGTTCCACACATGCCCCTCAACACCTCCGCGTCTGTCTATTACATTACTTAATTCCTTTAGAACATGGGGGTGAATGCCATCTGGACCTGGTGATTTGTCTATTTTGATTTTTTGTAGGTGGCACTGTACTTCTTCCTGGGTTAGACAGGTGACCTGTACTGGGGAGTTTACCTTATCACACTGTATTTCACCTGGCATTTCATTTTCCTCAGTGAATACAGTGGAGAAGAATTTTAGTATATTTGCTTTTTCCTGATCCCCGTTTATAATTTCTTCCTCATCATTTTTTAAAGGGCCAACACTTTCATTTTTGACCCTATTGCTATTTATATAATTAAAGAACATTTTGGGGTTAGTTATACTCTCTTTGGCAATGAGTCTTTCTGTCTCTATTTTTGCGGCTTTTATCTGTTTTTTACATATTTCACATTTTTCTCTATAGCTTTTTAATGCTTCTTCACTGCTGTCCTGTTTTAGTAACTGAAATGCTTTATTTTAGTCATTTATTGCCCCCTTAACATTTTTATTCATCCATATTGGTTTTCTTTTATTTCTGACCCTTTTATTCCTATAAAGTATATACATTTTACAGTGAAAATTTAAGATATTTTTTAAAGTCTCCCATTTAGTGTCAGTATTGTTCTTTTTGAGGACAATATCCCATTTTATATTGTTATGGGCTTCTCTGAGTTGATCGAACTTTGCTTTTCGAAAGTTCATTGTTTTTGTGGCCCCTCGAGAGATTCCCTTATTGAAGAACAAGTTATAATGTATTACATTATGATCACTATTTCCTCGGTGTCCATCTACTTGCACATTAATTACTCTGCCAGTTTCAGTACGTTAGAAAATATTAAGTCTAGTAGGGCGCCCCCTCTGGTCAGGCCCTGCACCATTTGGGACAGATAATGGTCTTTAGCTATAGTCAGAAATCTGTTTCCTTTAAAGTCGAAGTCTGCCCAGTTCTCCATGAACCCAAACCCCTCCTTCCTACACCAGCTTCTGAGCCACTTGTTTACCTGCCTTATCTCCCGCAGCCTCTCTGGTACGGCTCGTGGTACAGGTAATATTTCAGAAAATACTACCTTGGAGGTCCTTGCCTTAAGCTTGCAGCCTAAGTCCCTGAAATCATTTTTAAGGACACTCCATCTACCTCTTACTTTGTCATTGGTGCCAATATGTACCATGACTGCTGGGTCTTCTCCAGCCCCACCCAGCAACCTGTCAACCCGATCCGCGAAAGTGCCGAACTCGAGCGCCAGGAAGACAACACACTGTTCGGCTATCCCGGTCTTTGTGACAGATCACCCTGTCTGTCCCCCTAATAATTGAGTCCCCCACTACCAGTACCTGTCTGGCCTGCCCTGCTCTCCTCCCTCCCTCCTTACTGGAGCAGACACCCCCCTGGCGGTCAGAGGCAGAGTCCTGCTGCAGTACCGCTAGCTCTGAAATGACATCCCCCTCATCTGCCAACTGGGCAAACTTGTTGGGGTGTGCCAGTTCAGGACTAGCCTCCCTGACACTTTTCCCTCTACCCCGTTTTCTAACTGTAACCCAGCTAACTGCCTGACTGTCCTGCCCCTCCGTCCCACTATCCATCCCCACCTCGACCCCAGAGAGTACCTGCTCAGTGAGCAGGAGACTACTCTGCGGGTTGTCAATGCATCTCAGTGTTGCCAGTTGCTCCTCTAGATCCAGGATCTGGGCTTCTAAATGAGCAACTCGCACACATCTCGCACAACAATATGCACCCTCAAACTGTTGTTCAAGGATTGCATAGATTGCGCAAGATGCACACTGGACTGCCTTTTCCAACATGGAGGTCATACTAGATTTGGGGATTGCAAAAATTAACAGAAAAGAAAAAAAAATCAAATATTTCAATTTAAACTTCCTGAATTTAAAGTCCCTTAATTTTAAGTCCCCTCACTTTTATACTCACTCACTTGTATGCTTCACACTCTTGTATACAGAAAAACAGTCGCTAGCTCAACATAGTGTATTTGCTTTATATTTATCACAACCACAACCACCTCTCTTCCACTGCCTGGAAGTGAAACTTTTTTTTTTTTTTTTTCATTTACACATCCAAATTTAACGAAAAGTCGTAAAAGACCTGTGGGGTGTTAAGGCTCACTGGACCCCTTGGTACGTGGCTTGAGGGGTGTAGTTTCCAAAATGGTATGCCATGTGGGGGTTTTCTGCTCTTCTGGCACCATAGGGGCTTCCAAAATGTGACATGCCCCCCAAAAACCATTTCAGCAAAAATTCACTCTCCAAAATCCCATTGTTGCTCCTTCCCTTCTGAGCCCTCTACTGCACCAGCCGAACACTTTACATACACATATGAGGTATTTCCTTACTCTAGAGAAATTGGGTTACAAATTTTGGGGGGCTTTTTCTCCTATTACCCCTTGTAAAAATTCAAAAACTGGGTATACAAGAACATGCGAGTGTAAAAAATGGAGATTTTGAATTTCCTCCTTCACTTTGCTGCTATTCCTGTGAAACACCTAAAGGGTTAACACACTTACCCAAATGTCATTTTGGATACTTTGAGGGGTGCAGTTTTTATAATGTGGTCATTTGTGGGGTATTTCTAATATGAAGGCCCTTCAAATCCACTTCAAAACTGAACTGGTCCCTGAAAAATTCCAATTTAGAAAATGTTGTGAAAAATTGGAAAAGTGCTGCTGAACTTTGAAGCCCTCTGATATCTTCTAAAACTTAAAACCTGTCAACTTTATGATGAAAATATAAAGTAGACATATTGTATCTGTGAATCAATATATTATTTATTTGGAATGTCTGTTTTTGTTACAAGCAGAGAGCTTCAAAGTTAGAAAAATGCTAAATTTTCAATTTTTTCATCAAATTTGGGAATTTTTCACCAAGAAATGATGCAAGCCTCGACAAAAATTTACCACTAACATGAAGTAGAATATGTCACGAAAAAACAATGTCAGAATCAGAATGAAAAGTAAAAGTATCCCAGAGTTATTAATGCTTAAAATGACAATGGTCAGATGTGCAAAAATGGCTGGGTCCTTAAGGTGAAAATGGGCTGGTTCCTTAAGGGGTTAAACCCGACTGGCATTTGACAGATCTTTGGAACAGTGGGCTGTGCAAATGAAAAATTTTCATTTTTCTTTTGGCAGACCACTGCTCAAAAAAATCTATCAGACACCTGTGAGATGTAAATGCTCACTGCACTTCTTATTAGGGGTGTAGTTTCCAAAATGGGGTCACATGTGTGTGTGTGTGTGTGGGGGGGGGGGGGGGGGGTTCACTGTTCTGGCACCATGGAGGCCTAAACGCACATGGCCTTCAATTTCAGCCAGATTCTCTCTCCAAAAGCCCAATGGTGCTCCTTCTCTTCTGAGCCCTGTAGTTCACCCGCAGAGCACTTTACATCCACATGTGGGGTATTTTCTGACTCAGAAGAGATGGGGTTACAAATTTTGCTGGGCTTTTTTTCCTATTACCCCTTGTGAAAATGATAAAATTGGGGTAACAATAGCATTTTAGGGAAAAAAATATAAATTTTTTTATTTTCACCTCCAACTTTAACAAAAATTTGTCAAACACCTGTGGGATGTTAAGGCTCACTATACCCCTTGTTACTTTACGTGAGGGGTGTAGTTTTCTAAATGGGGGTCACATATGGGTGTTTTTTATGTTTATGTCAGAACTGCTGTAACTACCAGCCACCCCTGTGCAAATCACCAATTTAGGCCTCAAATGTATATGGTACACTCTGTTTACACTAACATGCTGGTGTAGACCCAAAATTTACCTTTTCTTAAGGGGTAAAAGAAGAGAAAAAAAATTTGTAACCAAAAACTGTTGCCTTGAAATATGAGAGGGCTCCAAAGTGAAAGAGCACCATGTGCATTTGAGGCCTAAATTAGGGATTTGCATCCACCACCAAATTACCCTACAGCAGTGCTTTCCAAATAGGGTGTCTCCAGCTGTTGCACTACTTCCTGTTCAGGGTGTGGTTGTGTGATCGTCAGCTCCAGGAGAACCAGAGAACCAGAGAGCAGCAGGATTTTCACCAGCCCTCCCCCCCCCCCCCCCCCCAGGTTTGTGGCAGCCTTCGGGGAAGGGTTTCCCTGCATGAACCCCAACGTCCCCATCTCCCTTACCAGGCCGGCGGGAGGTGGAGGTGACATTGCAACGGCCAACTCCCAGGATGGGGTACGGAGATCCTCCAGGATCCGCAGAAATGCAGAACCAACTCCACCGTCCATATCTGGAAGCCGCAAGGCTGCAAGGAAGGCTACAAGCAAGGCTGCAGGTAAAGACCTGCATGAAGGTGAGGAGTTGAGGAGAAACATGGGGAGGCAAGGTACCTCTGAACCCCAGCAATGGGGGGCATTGGGTCCCAGGGAGTCTTTGGCCACTTTTGGGTCCCGAATCCAAGCAAAAATGGCGGAGTATGAGTGTCTTGGCAAAATGCTTCGTGGGCTAAGAGAGGACTTAAAATTTGCCCGTTACCAGGCTGATTACACCTCAAAAAATCGAAGGCCAGTGTATTCGGCTAAAGTGCGCACCCTGAAAAAAGAGGTTGAGGAGGTAGAAAGGGTGAGGATGGAGATCATGGAAGGGGCTGGTATCTTCAGAGAAAAACTCTGCAATGAAAGTCGGTTCAGAGGCCAGCAGAACCCAGAAAGAGAGGAGGAGGTCAGTCACAGCGAAAGCAGTGCAGAGGAGGATGGTGTGGAGGTGGATGGTGGAGGAGAAAGAGAGAACAGTGCTGAGGAGGACAGTGTGGAGGAAGATGGTGGTGGAGAAAGAGAGGACAGTGCTGAGGAAGGTGCTAAAGAGAAGCAAGATGGTGGTGCAGAGGAGAGTGAAATGGAGGAGGACACAACCCAGAGTTCATACATAAATCCTGCTCAGGTAGCCCTGCCTGTAACGTCAGATGACAGCAGTGACGACAGCGGCAGCAGCAATGGGTTAATTGGTGGTGGATTGCTGAAGGCGATTGTGCTCCAAGAGTCACCTACCCATTTTGAGAACTTCTCATTTGGAAATGACTTGGGCCCAGATACTGAGGTGAAGGGCAAGAGGAAGAGGAGAAATAAAAGGAAAAAAGGAGAGGTCACCAGACTTGTTTATTCTTCTCTCCAGCAGTCTGGGCCATCTGAAAAGGTGGTTCAGGCTGGTGGGCCCCCCAGTCTGCCCGACCCCGCTTTTGCTGTAAAGCGGGGCCAGAATGGGGGGTACATGGTGGATAAGGTTTCTAAGATGGCTGCAGACGCCAAGGAGCCGCCTGTCCAGTCGGTAGGGAAGGGCAGGACAGGCTTAAGGTGGGCGACTCCGATGCTGCAGGACCACCCCAGGTGGGCAGGGGGCGTGTCCTAGTGCCGGAGCTTGGTGATGTTGCTGTCTGCTCGGGGGGCGGTCCCCCGAGCGATCTGGGCGTAGCAGGGCACTCCTCTGTGAGGGGGGGGAGTGTCCATGCGTCTGGATTGGTAGAAAAGCCCGGGCGGTCGGGTAAGGTGGCTCCTGAAGGTTGCACTGACGCTGTGGGGAATCCCTCCACGTCGGCTGCTGTAGGAGGGGTGGGGGTGCGTCCGGAGGGACAGATCCCACCCAGTGTGAAGCAGTTCTCACTGGGAACATCATCGGCGTTGAAGGAAGTGTCATCACTGGAACTGGAAGTAACATCGCCAGAACCGAAAAAGCGGTCATCGGGGGCGGGACCAGCAGCACAAACCCCCGTGGCATATGCAAATAACCCGGCCAGCTCAGGAAAGTTTAGCCAGGATAATAGTGTGAAAGGGAAGAGTGCAAAAGAGAGTGAAAATTTTGGTGATGGTATGTTGCATGAAAATGTTAGCAGTGTGCAAGAGTGGGGCATTAGAGGTGTACTAGAGAGGGGTGCTAGCGGTGTGCAAGAGAGGGGTGCTAGCGGTGTGCAAGAGAGGGGTGCTAGCGGTGTGCAAGAGAGGGGTGCTAGCGGTGTGCAAGAGAGGGGTGCTAGCGGTGTGCGAGAGAGGGGTGCTAGCGGTGTGCAAGAAAGGGATGCTAGCGGTGTGCGAGAGAGGGGTGCTAGAGGTGTACAAGAGAGGGATGCTATCGGTGTGCAAGAGAAGAGTGCTGGAGGCAGGCAAAGGGATGTCACTGGATCAGTAAAGAGTACTGAGGAAGTAGGGGCTGGTTCGGCTGCCCCCCTGGTGGCGACTGCTAGAAGCTATGCCAGCGTCGCTGCCGGGGAATCAAGAGGGTCTCCGTCTCCATCTGGTTCTGGGGGTCACTTGCAGCGGCGCCTCCTGGAGGCTCTGCGTAAGGGTGATAGGTCAATTGAGGTAGAAGGGAGGGGTTCGGTTGACCTGTCTTTTTGGATAGAGAGGCATGGTCTGGGTGCCTTCCAAGAACAGAATGGGGAGGTGATGTGGTCCCTCCCGACTCCCGGGCAGGATAGTAACCGTAGGAATGTGGCCCGTCTGATTTGGAGGGGTAAAGATGCGTGTGTTACGCCGAGCGCTCCGGGTCCCCGCTCCTCCCCGGAGCGCTCGCTACACTCTCGTCACTGCAGCGCTCCGGTCAGATCCACTGACCCGGGGCGCTGCGATACCGCCTCCAGCCGGGATGCGATTCGCGATGCGGGTGGCGCCCGCTCGCGATGCGCACCCCGGCTCCCGTACCTGACTCGCTCTCCGTCGGTCCTGTCCCGGCGCGCGCGGCCCCGCTCCCTAGGGCGCGCGCGCGCCGGGTCTTTGCGATTTAAAGGGCCACTTCGCCGCTGATTGGCGCAGTGGTTCTAATTAGTGTGTTCACCTGTGCACTCCTTATTTATACCTCACTTCCCCTGCACTCCCTCGCCGGATCTTGTTGCCATTGTGCCAGTGAAAGCGTTTCCTTGTGTGTTCCTAGCCTGTGTTCCAGACCTCCTGCCGTTGCCCCTGACTACGATCCTTGCTGCCTGCCCCGACCTTCTGCTACGTCCGACCTTGCTTCTGTCTACTCCCTTGTACCGCGCCTATCTTCAGCAGTCAGAGAGGTTGAGCCGTTGCTAGTGGATACGACCTGGTCACTACCGCCGCAGCAAGACCATCCCGCTTTGCGGCGGGCTCTGGTGAAAACCAGTAGTGACTTAGAACCGATCCACTAGCACGGTCCACGCCAATCCCTCTCTGGCACAGAGGATCCACTACCTGCCAGCCGGCATCGTGACAGTAGATCCGGCCATGGATCCCGCTGAAGTTCCTCTGCCAGTTGTCGCCGACCTCACCACGGTGGTCGCCCAGCAGTCACAACAGATAGCGCAACAAGGCCAACAGCTGTCTCAACTGACCGTGATGCTACAGCAGCTACTACCACAGCTTCAGCAATCATCTCCTCCGCCAGCTCCTGCACCTCCTCCGCAGCGAGTGGCCGCTTCTGGTCTACGACTATCCTTGCCGGATAAATTTGATGGGGACTCTAAATTCTGCCGTGGCTTTCTTTCCCAATGTTCCCTGCACTTGGAGATGATGTCGGACCAGTTTCCTACTGAAAGGTCTAAGGTGGCTTTCGTAGTCAGCCTTCTGTCTGGAAAAGCTCTGTCATGGGCCACACCGCTCTGGGACCGCAATGACCCCGTCACTGCCTCTATACACTCCTTCTTCTCGGAAATTCGAAGTGTCTTTGAGGAACCTGCCTGAGCCTCTTCTGCTGAGACTGCCCTGTTGAACCTGGTCCAGGGTAATTCTTCCGTTGGCGAGTACGCCGTACAATTCCGTACTCTTGCTTCAGAATTATCCTGGAATAATGAGGCCCTCTGCGCGACCTTTAAAAAAGGCCTATCCAGCAACATTAAAGATGTTCTGGCCGCACGAGAAATCCCTGCTAACCTACATGAACTCATTCATCTAGCCACTCGCATTGACATGCGTTTTTCCGAAAGGCGTCAGGAGCTCCGCCAGGATATGGACTTTGTTCGCACGAGGCGTTTTTTCTCCCCGGCTCCTCTCTCCTCTGGTCCCCTGCAATCCGTTCCTGTGCCTCCCGCCGTGGAGGCTATGCAGGTCGACCGGTCTCGCCTGACACCTCAAGAGAGGACACGACGCCGCATGGAGAATCTCTGCCTGTACTGTGCCAGTACCGAACACTTCCTGAAGGATTGTCCTATCCGTCCTCCCCGCCTGGAAAGACGTACGCTGACTCCGCACAAAGGTGAGACAGTCCTTGATGTCTACTCTGCTTCTCCACGTCTTACTGTGCCTGTGCGGATATCTGCCTCTGCCTTCTCCTTCTCTACTATGGCCTTCTTGGATTCCGGATCTGCAGGAAATTTTATTTTGGCCTCTCTCGTCAACAGGTTCAACATCCCGGTGACCAGTGTCGCCAGACCCCTCTACATCAATTGTGTAAACAATGAAAGATTGGACTGTACCATACGTTTCCGCACGGAGCCCCTTCTAATGTGCATCGGACCTCATCACGAGAAGATTGAATTTTTGGTCCTCCCCAATTGCACTTCCGAAATTCTCCTTGGACTACCCTGGCTTCAACTCCATTCCCCAACCCTGGATTGGTCCACTGGGGAGATCAAGAGTTGGGGGCCCTCTTGTTTCAAGGACTGCCTAAAACCGGTTCCCAGTACCCCTTGCCGTGACTCTGTGGTTCCCCCTGTAACCGGTCTCCCTAAGGCCTATATGGACTTTGCGGATGTTTTTTGCAAAAAACAAGCTGAGACTCTACCTCCTCACAGGCCTTATGATTGTCCTATTGACCTCCTCCCGGGCACTACTCCACCCCGGGGCAGAATTTATCCTCTGTCCGCCCCAGAGACTCTTGCTATGTCTGAGTACATCCAGGAAAATTTAAAAAAGGGCTTTATCCGTAAATCCTCCTCTCCTGCCGGAGCCGGATTTTTCTTTGTGTCCAAAAAAGATGGCTCTCTACGTCCTTGCATTGACTACCGCGGTCTTAATAAAATCACGGTAAAGAACCGCTACCCCCTACCCCTCATCTCTGAACTCTTTGATCGCCTCCAAGGTGCCCACATTTTTACCAAACTGGACTTAAGAGGTGCTTATAATCTCATCCGCATCAGAGAGGGGGATGAATGGAAAACGGCATTTAACACTAGAGATGGACACTTTGAGTATCTGGTCATGCCCTTTGGCCTGTGCAACGCCCCTGCCGTCTTCCAAGACTTTGTTAATGAAATTTTTCGTGATCTCTTATACTCCTGTGTTGTTGTATATCTGGACGATATCCTGATTTTTTCTGCCAATCTAGAAGAACACAGCCAGCATGTCCGTATGGTTCTTCAGAGACTTCGTGACAATCAACTTTATGCCAAGATAGAGAAATGTCTGTTTGAATGCCAATCTCTTCCTTTCCTAGGATACTTGGTCTCTGGCCAGGGACTACAAATGGATCCAGACAAACTCTCTGCCGTCTTAGATTGGCCACGCCCCTCCGGACTCCGTGCTATCCAACGTTTTTTGGGGTTCGCCAATTATTACAGGCAATTTATTCCACATTTTTCTACCGGTGTGGCTCCTATCGTGGCTTTAACCAAAAAAAATGCCAATCCCAAGTCTTGGCCTCCTCAAGCGGAAGACGCCTTTAAACGGCTCAAGTCTGCCTTTTCTTCGGCTCCCGTGCTCTCCAGACCTGACCCATCTAAACCCTTCCTATTGGAGGTTGATGCCTCCTCTGTAGGAGCTGGAGCGGTCCTTCTACAAAAAAATTCTTCCGGGCATGCTGTTACTTGTGGTTTTTTTTCTAGGACCTTCTCTCCGGCGGAGAGGAACTACTCCATCGGGGATCGAGAGCTTCTAGCCATTAAATTAGCACTTGAGGAATGGAGGCATCTGCTGGAGGGATCAAGATTTCCAGTTATTATTTACACCGATCACAAGAACCTCTCCTATCTCCAGTCTGCCCAACGGCTGAATCCTCGCCAGGCCAGGTGGTCTCTGTTCTTTGCCCGATTTAATTTTGAAATTCACTTTCGGCCTGCCGATAAGAACATTAGGGCCGATGCTCTCTCTCGTTCCTCGGATGCTTCGGAAGTTGAACTCTCTCCGCAACACATCATTCCTCCTGACTGCCTGATTTCCACTTCTCCAGCCTCCATCAGGCAAACTCCTCCAGGAAAGACCTTCGTCTCTCCACGCCAACGCCTCGGAATCCTCAAATGGGGTCACTCCTCCCATCTCGCAGGTCATGCAGGCATCAAGAAATCTGTGCAACTCATCTCTCGCTTCTATTGGTGGCCGACTCTGGAGACGGATGTCGTGGACTTTGTGCGAGCCTGCACTGTCTGTGCCCGGGATAAGACTCCTCGCCAGAAGCCCGCTGGTTTTCTTCATCCTCTGCCTGTCCCCGAACAGCCTTGGTCTCTGATTGGTATGGATTTTATTACAGACTTACCCCCATCCCGTGGCAACACTGTTGTTTGGGTGGTCGTTGATCGATTCTCCAAAATGGCACATTTCATCCCTCTTCCTGGTCTTCCTTCAGCGCCTCAGTTGGCTAAACAATTTTTTGTACACATTTTTCGTCTTCACGGGTTGCCCACGCAGATCGTCTCGGATAGAGGCGCCCAATTCGTGTCAAAATTCTGGAGGGCTCTCTGTAAACAACTCAAGATTAAATTAAACTTTTCTTCTGCATATCATCCTCAATCCAATGGACAAGTAGAAAGAATTAACCAGGTCTTGGGTGATTATTTACGACATTTTGTTTCCTCCCGCCAGGATGATTGGGCAGATCTTCTACCATGGGCCGAATTCTCGTATAACTTCAGAGTCTCTGAATCTTCCTCCAAATCCCCATTTTTCGTGGTGTACGGCCGTCACCCTCTTCCTCCCCTCCCTACCCCCTTGCCCTCTGGTCTGCCCGCTGTGGATGAAATTTCTCGTGATCTTTCCACCATATGGAGAGAGACCCAAAATTCTCTCTTACAGGCTTCATCACGCATGAAGAAGTTTGCTGATAAGAAAAGAAGAGCTCCTCCCATTTTTTCTCCTGGAGACAAGGTATGGCTCTCCGCTAAATATGTCCGCTTCCGTGTCCCTAGCTACAAGTTGGGACCACGCTATCTTGGTCCTTTCAAAATTTTGTGCCAGATTAATCCTGTCTCTTACAAACTTCTTCTTCCTCCTTCTCTTCGTATCCCTAATGCCTTTCACGTTTCTCTTCTTAAACCACTTATCATCAACCGTTTCTCTCCCAAACTTGTTTCCCCCACTCCTGTTTCCGGCTCCTCGGACATCTTCTCCGTCAAAGAGATTCTGGCATCCAAGAAGGTCAGAGGGAAAACTTTTTTTTTAGTTGATTGGGAGGGTTGTGGTCCAGAAGAGAGATCCTGGGAACCTGAGGACAATATTCTAGACAAAAGTCTGGTCCTCAGGTTCTCAGGCTCTAAGAAGAGGGGGAGACCCAAGGGGGGGGGTACTGTTACGCCGAGCGCTCCGGGTCCCCGCTCCTCCCCGGAGCGCTCGCTACACTCTCGTCACTGCAGCGCTCCGGTCAGATCCACTGACCCGGGGCGCTGCGATACCGCCTCCAGCCGGGATGCGATTCGCGATGCGGGTGGCGCCCGCTCGCGATGCGCACCCCGGCTCCCGTACCTGACTCGCTCTCCGTCGGTCCTGTCCCGGCGCGCGCGGCCCCGCTCCCTAGGGCGCGCGCGCGCCGGGTCTTTGCGATTTAAAGGGCCACTTCGCCGCTGATTGGCGCAGTGGTTCTAATTAGTGTGTTCACCTGTGCACTCCTTATTTATACCTCACTTCCCCTGCACTCCCTCGCCGGATCTTGTTGCCATTGTGCCAGTGAAAGCGTTTCCTTGTGTGTTCCTAGCCTGTGTTCCAGACCTCCTGCCGTTGCCCCTGACTACGATCCTTGCTGCCTGCCCCGACCTTCTGCTACGTCCGACCTTGCTTCTGTCTACTCCCTTGTACCGCGCCTATCTTCAGCAGTCAGAGAGGTTGAGCCGTTGCTAGTGGATACGACCTGGTCACTACCGCCGCAGCAAGACCATCCCGCTTTGCGGCGGGCTCTGGTGAAAACCAGTAGTGACTTAGAACCGATCCACTAGCACGGTCCACGCCAATCCCTCTCTGGCACAGAGGATCCACTACCTGCCAGCCGGCATCGTGACAGCGTGCCCGCCCCGGGCAAGGGTGGTTGAGCTCCTCCTTCAGATGGAGTTCAGGGCGAGTGACATCTTTGCCCTGATTCACCCCTATGGTTCTTCTGAGTTCGACATCAGCTTTGTTCGGCCAGAGGGTCTTGAACTTTTCTGGTCGAATTACGACATGGTGAAGAACGAGCCCGGCTGGCGGGATTTCGCTGTAAAAGCGATATCCCGGCAGAACCAAACCAAGA
Source organism: Hyla sarda (assembly GCF_029499605.1). Lineage (NCBI taxonomy): Eukaryota > Metazoa > Chordata > Amphibia > Anura > Hylidae > Hyla > Hyla sarda. The sequence goes on from NW_026607610.1 coordinate 41,271, forward strand.
GAGTGACCGTTTTGACCCGTAACGAGTCGCTGTCTTGCTACGACATCATGACCTGGCTCGGTCGTTATGGGGATGTGACGGACATGCCCAAGAAAAATCTTGATGAGCACGGGATCTGGTCTGGGGCCTGGACGTTTTCCGTCAAACTTAGGCGTTCAGGGAGCACAGTTGCCCACATCCCATCGGCAGCCTTACTCGGACGTGACAGAATCCAAGTCTTCTACCAGGGGCAGCCTAAAGTCTGCCACAGGTGTGGTAGTCCTACCAATTTTAGCGCAGCCTGCACTGTGCAAGTTTGCGCTTTTTGTGGTGGGGCTGGTCATTTGGCTGCATCCTGTGGGCAGATCCGGTGTCATCTGTGTGTTGTCCTAGGACACCCTTTCAAGCGTTGCCCCAGCGCCTTTTCCCGTTTGGTGGCCGCTCCAGCTGGGGAGAGCTTTAGGGTTGCCCCGGCTGGGGAGGGTACGGGCATGGGTGAAGGAGCAAAAGGGTTAATGAAGAGCAAGAAGGGGCCTGCCAAACTAAGGCGAGAGGAAAACCGCAGAAGGAGCAGGGAGCTGGAGAGTTCTCAGGTGGCGGGGGTAGCTCCTGGCCCTGCTCCTGTCACTAGCCCAGATGTTGCTGAGACCCTGGGGGATGGTGTGTTGGATGAGGAGATTAGGAGGATTCGCGAAGAGGAAGGCAAAGAGGCTGATCTTTTCTGATTCCTCCCACTATAAAAGTGTGGATGAGGAGGGGAGGGAAAGGCCGAAAAAAGACAAGGGCAAAAAAGTTGTAAAGGGGAAGTCTCAGTCCTCTATTTCAGGTGCTAAAGGCCAGGTCCTAAAAGGAAGCTTACCTGCCCCCCTTCTGATTGACCTATCGAACAGGTACCTTGTCCTTGATACCATCTCCTCCCCCTCATTGGAGGGGGGTGGCGAGGATGGGGTGCCTGAGGGATTGGAGCCTCCAGGGGGAACTGGGTCCTGTCCTGTTGAGGCATCTTCCTCGGAGGGCAGGGCTAACTCAGGGCCAGATGGAGATGGGAGCCAGATGGATCAGTCTGAGTCAAAAAAGAGATCTAAAGAAAGTAAGAATGCTCCTTCTTCTTCAGGGGATGAGGCGGTGAAGAAGAAGGGCAAGAAAAAATAATGGGTAAGGCCGTCTAACTCAATTACCCAGGATGGCAGCACTCACCCCATTGACGCTGGCATCTATTAATTGTGCCAGTATAAAGTCTGATACGGCTAGATTCGCAGCCTTTGATTTTCTCGGCCGTGTTGAAGCCGACATTTTCTTTTTACAGGAGACCAGGTTGTCAGATCTAGCCTCTCTGGTGAAAGCCAGAAGAGAGTGGAGGCGCGGCCCCTCCCACTGGTCTCTTGTGGCTGAGCCGTATAGTGGGGTGGCGGTCCTTTTTACCGCTCCGGTCGAATGCAGACGGGTCATTGAGTTAGAAATGGGGAGGTGCCTGATCTTAGATGTCTTCATGAAGGGACAAGAGCTCCGGCTCATTAACATCTACACCCCACAAACAAAGTGGGGCCGTAAGGATCTCTTTATGAGGATTAAACCCTTTCTTTTTACTAGCCGGCAAGTGATCTTTGGAGGGGACTTCAATAATGTCACGAGGTCCCAAGATAGGAGAGGTTCCAATGATCGGCTGGCTTATGACTGTGTGGCCCTTAGTAATATAGTCAGTGAAGCTCGCCTAGAGGATGCCCACATCCGGAGCCCCTCAGGCCACGCGGGTTTCACCTTTCATCGAGGTAGCAGCAGGTCTAGGATAGACAGGTTTTATTTAAAGGAGGAAGCCGTCTCTTCCGCAGTGTCCGTGGTTGAGGTGGAGTTCTCCGACCACTGTATGATTTTGTTTTCCCTGAATGTTTCAGAGACCCCCCGGATGGGAAAAGGTTATTGGAAGCTGAATTTGTCCCTCCTGGAGGAAACAGAGATAAGACAGTCCTTTGAGGATTTTCTTCAAAGTCAGGTACCTTTACTGGACTTTTGTAGTAGTAAGTCTGAGTGGTGGGAGATATTCAAGAAGCAGGTTGCGGGGTTCTTCCGCCAGCTCTCGAGCCTCAGGTCCCTAAACAGGTATCGCCTGTATCAGGGACTGAGGAGGAAACTCGAGCTTCTCGTCTCGACTGGAGGTAGCCGAGAGGATATCTCCAGAGTGAAGTCCTTGCTGATGAGGTGTCAGTACGATAGGCAAGCATCTTTGGTTTTTGAGGGATTACGGGAAGTACCGCTCGCCCGACCCTTACAGGAACTGCAAGATGTCAGTGAGTAGTAAAGTAGTCTCAGGACTGATTGATAGTACGGGATCTCTGAATCGGTCCAGATCAGGGATCCTGGAGGTCGTCAGATCCTTCTACTCGCACCTACAGACAGGAAGCTTCTGGCCAAGATACTGTTTAATCGGCTGGTGAAGTTTGCACCCCGGCTCCTTTCGGGGGCTCAGCACTGCTCTGTTCCAGGCCGAAGCACCTTAAGTGCTGTCCTCAGTGTCAGGGAGGCAGTGGAGCGGAGTAGTGCGGGTCTCTGGAAGGGGTACTTACTTTTCCTTGGATCAGGCCAAAGCATTTGATCGAGTGAACCATGACTACCTCTGGTCCGTCCTCCTGAGATATGGCTTACCGTGTACTTTTGTTAATTGGCTTAAGATCTTGTATGCAGGGGCAGAGAGTTTCCCGCTGGTGAACGGGTGGTCTGGCCGCTCTTTGAGGTGGGGTCTGGAGTCCGTCAGGGTTGTCCTTTGAGCCCGCTCTTATATGTATTTGCGATCGATCCCTTCCTTAGGAGGGTGAGTTGCGGACCATTGGCGGGAGTCAGGATGATTCTGGCGGAGCCGGGTGTCGCCCAGAGAGTGGTGGCGTACGCTGATGATGTCACCATTTTCCTCTCCTCGAGAGAGGAGGCCGATGTGGTGATGTCGGAAGTGGACCGCTACTCGGAGGCATCCGGGTCTAAGATCAACCAGGATAAGTGTGAGAGTCTCTGGCTGGGAGGGGGAGACCCCACGTTTGATCTCCCGGACACCCGTCCAGGGCCCCAAGACTCAGCAAAAGTTTTGGGCATCACATTCGGCCAGGATGATTATCCCACCAAAAACTGGGATGGTAAGCTCCAGGATGCCACTCAGAGGGTGGACCAGTGGAAGGGTTGGTCTATGACCCTCAGGGAAAGGGTACACCTGATCAAATCGTACCTGCTCCCCTTGTTTATCTATCTGGGCAGCGTATGTATTTTACCAGAGGCTTACTACACTAGGGTCTACAGCCTGTTTTTCCAACTGTTATGGGGGAACAGGTTGAACCTAGTCAAGAGGGAGGTTACGTACCGCACGAGGAGACTAGGGGGTTTATCTATGGTAAACCCTGTGGTGTTCTTAACGAACACCTTCTTGAAAGCCAACATTGCAAACCTCTGGTCAGAGAGGGCTCCTCCGTGGGTACTCTCCTGCAGGGAATGGTTTCGGCCTTTCTTCCAGGAATGGGAGACAGGAGGGCAAGTGAAGGACCTCCGTACACCACATGGATATCTTCCGGCTTACGCTACCCCGACTCTGAAGGCGATACGTCGGTGGGGTCTGGGAGTGTGGGAGATCAGGACCCAGTCAAGGCAGTTCCTTGACAAACGGGTTCTGTTGACCCACTTCCAGAAGCCTCTGGCGCTCAGGGACTGCCCAGGTCGGGATCTGACGGTGGGATTGCATCTTTTAAATATGAAAAGGATCCCCCAGAAGTTTTGGGACTTGGCCTGGCGCTGCTTTCAGGGGAAGCTATATGTGAGGGACAACCTGAAGTACAGGAACTCTGATGACCGGGGATGTCCCCGAGAAGAGTACGGGGACACGCTGGAAAGCATGGACCACTTCCTGCTTCATTGTCCCTTTAATATAGGGGTTTACAACAGGGTGGGTGCTTCCATCGGCTGGAGTCAACTTGCCGGCCTTTCCTATCCGGAGTGGGCTTATGGGGCATTCAGGAACCTGGGTGGCCGTGATCGGGGCACTTTATTCTTAGTTAGCTTAGTGGTTAGGTACTACACGTGGAATGCACGGTGCTTAGTATCGACCCAACAGAAAGTCCTCTCCGAGGTGGAGGTATGTAGGAACATCACTGGTGACCTCGGGAAGATCAGGTCTTTGGAGTATGGCAGTCTTGGTACCAGTAGGGCTTCTCTCCTGTGGAGAGGGTTTTCTTTTGATGTACCTTAATTTTGGTTAGGGACAGTATATAGATGTTAGGGTGAGTATAGGGTCAGTTTTATGAAGGGATAGCGATAGGGTTAGAAGTAAGGTTCATAGGGTAAGCATTTTGAAACTTAGTTTTATCAGGATTGCCATCCTTCTTCCTGGTGGTGGGCTATGCATGTCACTCTAGCTTTTTGTTTTGTTTTCTGTAATTTGAATGTAAAGGGCTTGCAGGCAACCAATCTTGGGCCTGGTGGGGGTTTGAAGTACTGTATTACTTTGTTTTTCATATTATTTCTGTGGTTGTAGTGAATTAGTACATTGTTGAGTTAGTTAATAATAGTGGGGGGGGGGATTAATTTTAAGTTGGGTGGGGGTTGTTGGGGGGAGGGGGTGATGCTTTGGGTCTGACTTGGGTCAGTTTATGGACAATGACTGTTTCAGTAAAAAAAAAATAAAAAAACACTGTGATACACGAACTCTGACCATGTCCAGTGGGAGTGGTGTGGGTGATGGGAGAGTTCATAGTGTAGGTTATTTTTCTTTAGGTTTTATTCTTGTTTACATGTATTTCATAAGTATAAATAGTTTTATGTATTTTTGTATAGTGTTATACCTCATTGTTGGGTAAAGGCAGTCGGACCAGCTTTTAGTTGATATTATTGTGTTTATTTTTTCCCCCTTATGGTAATGTATCCATGCATGTGTGTGTTACTATAGTTTAAAGAGAAGGGAAAGGAGAAAGGGGAAAAAATAAATAAATAAATGAAATTTCCAAGTTGGAATTATTTTTAGTTATGGCAATAAGCCCTCTTTTTATTATAATTTTTTTTATTTTTTTTTACTTTATTTTATTTTTTTATTTTTTTCGTTGTTATGATCTAATATGTATTGTGAGTATTGGTTGTTGTCTGTGTGTAAAATTAATGGTATTTCCAAGATGGAATTATTTTATTTATTTCCTTATTATTTTTATGGCAGTTAGCCCTATTTATTTTTGTTTAATGCATTTTGTGTATGGTATGTGGGGATAAGTTTCCTATTCGGATGTTTTCAGTTAAAACTTAATTAAGGAAAGCTATATTTATGTTTTGTTGGTAATTAATGTGTGTGTGTATGTGTGTGTGTTTGGAAGGATAATAGGTAAGAATTAGTAGTATCAGGCATTATTTGGTAGTTGAGTTAAGCTGGGCTGGTTGGTTAGGTAGGTCCTTTTATTCTGTAACAAAGAGTTTATATTTGTTACTTTTTCATCCTTATGTTTCAGCTGATTAAGCATTGTATTTGTGTTTTGTAAAAGTTTTATATTTTTCTAATAAAAAGAGTTCCAGCTGTAGCAAAACTCCCAGCATGCCAGGACAGTCAATGGCTATGCCGATGTGCTGGCCCCTGTATTCTCTGTGCAGTGATGACAACAGGGTGCCGCAACCGAGATCACGGGGGTCCTTTGGAGAGGGGATAAGATGTCTTGGTGCGTAGTACCCCTTTAAGAGGGAAAAACATGATATATATTTAACCCCAAACCAAATGTACCTTATTTTTATTTTCTACCTAATGTACATAAAGACCGAAAAAAAAAACACCTGTTCGCCCGATAGTTGCCAGATGTTTATCTGAATATATAGACCATCAGTTACAGAAATGTGCGGTGTCTTTACCAGCATACCTCAGAGATAAATGGGCGTTTATTAACCCTATTGAAAGATATCATACGGGAAGAGGACTATATGTGGGCAACGCTAGATATTGCTTCATTATATAGTAACATCCCACATGACAGAGGAGTGGAAGCTGTGTGATCTTTTTTAGTGGAAGATCCCTTGATGCCCATACATCAGAGGAACTTCATTTTGGAGGCCATTAAAGGAGTAGTGCAGTGTTGAAAAACATCCCCTATCCCAAGGATAGGGGATACATTTCAGATTGTGGGGTGTCCGACTGCTGGGGGGCCCCGTGATCTCCTGTACGGGGCCCTGGCTCGCTGGCCAGATAGCGCGTGTTGACTAGTGTTGAGCAGCATAGGCCATATTCGAATTCGCGATATTTCGCGTATATATGGACAAATATTCGTCATATATTCGCTAAATTCGCATATTCGTAATATTCGCGTAATATTTTTGCATATGCGAAAATTTGCATAAATGAAAATGTGCATAAGCAAATTTTCCCATATGCGAAAATTCATACGCCAGTCTCACACAGTAGTATTAGAGCCTTCTTTACACCACACAAGCTGGAAGCAGAGAGGGATGATCACTGTGATGTGTATTGTGAAAAAAAAAAAAACAATATTCGTAATTTCGAATATATAGTGCTATATTGGCGAATATTCGCGAATTCGCGCATTGCGAATATTTGCGAGCAACACTAGTGTTGACCACCAGACGAAGGGGCAGCCGACACGCCCCCTCAAAAAAAGCGCTATGGCAGAGCCAGAGATATCTAAAGGCAGCGCTGCATCAGTCCCCCCAAAAAATGTGAGTTCCTGGATTTAAATATCTATATTCAGGATGGCTGTTCGCATACTGCCAACTATTTTAAGGAGGTGGATGCAAACAGATACCTCGACTTTAACAGTTGCCATCTTAAATAATGGAAGAAGAACATTCCATTAGGTCAAATGAAAAGAATCCGAAGGAATTGTTCTTCCACACAAAAATACCTACAACAACTAGAGAACCTGGAGGATCGTTTTAAACAAAAAGGGTATCCCAAACCCCTTATACAAGGAGCACGCCAGAGAGTGGACGAATTAGAACAAAGTGCTTGCTTGAAAAATAATAAACAGGGTAATGCAGAGGGGGGTTATAATGATGAATTTGATTCTGTTTTTCTAACTAGGTATTACACTTCACACACCAATATTTTTTTATTATTTTTTTTATTTTTTTTTTGTATAGGTAATATCACCAGCTCATATTATTGTGTCATGATTACTGGCACCATATGTAGTCCCCCAGTTATTCTTCTTTAGATGTTTTCCGTGTCCTGTGCAGTATCTCTCCCAGAAGTCCACTTGATGGCCCCCGTGGTGGTCTACACCCCGAAGTCATCAATTTTTACTCTAAGAGAGAGTGTGCAGCTGTTTCTGGAGACGGTCAACAATAACTTCTGCATGGTGGAATAATAGGTCACGATGTTTATCAGGATCAGTAGAAGCATCACCCACTCGATGATTATGATGGGGATTTCACGGATCTCGTCCCAGTCTTCATCATTATGGAATAATTCCTTTAATGTTTCATATCCAAAATAGAAAACTAAAAAAGACAAAAGTCAGGCCACAGCAGGTGCATCTACTATGGTGGATGACTTTTTTTGCTCCTGGTAATTTATACATCTGGATGGACTGCCCAAGGTAGTATAAGGCTTCACATGTAATGGAAATTATCGTGCTGACAAAGTGTATCCTGGGATATTCTTCGGGGGACAATACATGCATAACAGCTGTGGAAAAACAGGAGGCCCACACAATGGCCAGCAGGATCCTCTGGATCAGGACCTGATGACCCCTGAACTCTTCAGTATGCATAACCATATACTTATAAATAAGAAAGGTTAGTACCAAAGTGCCAATGGACATCCCTATGAATCCAATTCTGAATAATATGCTTTCGGGAAAGACATTTCCCACGTCACTGTGAAGGAAAAGAAACCAATGTTATTATGGATATTTCCTCACTCCCAACCCATGAAATAAGAATCATGTGCTTGTTTATCTTACCTGATGCTCATCAGTGGCGAGGCTGCATGGCCGAGGACGACCGTCATGATGTAGCTGGTGGCAAGCCAGGCCGCACACCAAAACGCCAACAGGAGGGGGACGAACCCCAGTCCTTTTAGCTCCATTTCAGACAAGTAGAAGAAGAAGACGCTAATCTCACTATTCTCACTAATCGCACTGGAACTGACTGAAGGCTCGGGCGGCTGTCAGTGGAATGTCAGGCCTCCAGCTGTCTATGACATCACATGTGACATGTCAGAATGACTGCTTGTTTCTTTGAGCTGCCATGATTTAGTATCTGCTATAGACAGAACCTGATGTTTTTACTATGGACCTTACAGACCTCAGAACCCAAGTAATTAGTGCAGGGGCTCCATTTTGATCATCTCATATTTCACATTATTTGAGTTCCAGGGCTCAGATACATTTGCACCCTCTATAGCAGTGGTCTTCAAGCTGTGAACCCCCAACCGCTGCAGAACCACAACTCCCAGCATGCCGAGACAGCAACTTCGCATAAGGAAATAGTCTAATTAAACTTTTCTTATATATAGAATCCCTGAAATCTCCAATCTCTCCTTTTATTGGTTTATGATCTGTGTTACTTATTTGTTAAAAACAATGTTTCTGATTGTCTTCCCCCCACACACTTATGGGCTATCTCTTCAAACGACTTTATTTGACCTAAAGCGTATAATTGATTTACATAAATAAGCCCCTTTTCATCCAAAAGAGTGAATCTTTAATTTTAAGGAATTCTTTAAGTGCTTTATTCGACCATAATGAAGTAAAGTCAAATCTCCATGTGATTTTAAACATTTTTTAAGTTCCTCCCATACTTAATTATCTAGATATGCATGGGTGTAGTGAGTATCCCAGCTTCCAAAATCTCAAAAATATCCTTATAACGACCCATTAGGGTATGTTCACACTACAGTGTGTGAATGGAATCTCCGCTCGCTGAATTCAGTGAGCGAAGATTCAGACTGGCAGCCGGCGGTGGCGGTAGGACCGGGCGGCACTGAGCCGTCACTATTGACAGCTATGCAGTGCTCGCGGACTTCCGTGCAAAGAATGAACATGTTCTTTCTTTGGGCGGAACAATTTCAGTGGCGCTGAAATTCCGCAGTGTGAACGGCTCTCGCGGAAACCCATTCACATTAATGTTAAGTTCACACCGCGGAATTCGGCTCTCGGAGTTCCGCCCGTGGAATTCGGCTTGCGAAATTCCGCCGGTGGATTTCCGCGGGAATTCCGTAGTGTGAACATACCCTTAGAGAGAAAAAATAGGACTACATTTTCCCTCCTTCTCATAATAGTCTGCAATTTTAGTGCTAAAAAGTACCTAAAAAAAAAAAAAAGTGCCCAACCCCCATCGTGCTCAGCTAACGTTAAAGAAACATATTTCATTCTCGTGCTTTCCTGCCCCAAAGTAGTGAATTTAATAAAGAAATAAGAGCTTGGAACCATTTTTCTGATATCCATACAGTATAGAAACATAGAATGTGTCGGCAGATAAGAACCAATTGGCCCATCTAGTCTGCCCAATAATCTGAATCCTATCAATAGTCCCTGGCCCTATCTTATATGAAGGATAGCCTTATGCCTATCCCATGCATGTTTAAACTCCTTCACTGTATTTGCAGCGACTAGTGTTGCTCACGAATATTCGCAATTCAAATTTTAATCGCGAATATAGCATATTCGCGAATTTGCGAATATTGCAAATATAGCACTATATATTCATAATTACGAATATTCGCTTTTTTTGCGCATATGTGAAAATTTGTGCGCATATGCGCAAATTTGCGAATATTGAGCCCTCCCTTCATTAATGGTATAGAGAACTGTGACTAGTGCATCAACTCTGTGATTTTTTGCCCAATAAAACCAATAGGCTAATTGTGGTCTATGGGGATCTCACTGCATGTAAGATAAGCAGGACCGTCTCGGCAGTACAGTGGGATGGGAAACCGTCACTGGTTCGAGTCCCAGGGTGGACAGTGTTACAGTGTTGTGGTTAAACTTTACTTTCCTGGAAAAGCTGCTGAGTTGCCCATAGCAACCAATCAAATTGCTTCTTTCATTTTTCAGAGGCCTATTCAAAAATGAAAGAAGCGATCTGATTGGTTGCTAAGTATATAGTAAACATTCATATATGTGGTCAATATATAGTATACATTCATATATATGGGGGTCAGTATATAGTATACATTCATATATATGGGGGTCAGTATATAGTATACATTCATATATATGGGGGTCAGTATATAGTATACATTCATATGTGTGGTCAGTATATAGTATACATTCATATATGGGGGTCAGTATATAGTATACATTCATATATATGGGGGTCAGTATATAGTATACATTCATATATATGGGGGTCAGTATATAGTATACATTCATATGTGTGGTCAGTATATAGTAAACATTCATATATATGGGGGTCAGTATATAGTATACATTCATATATATGGGGGTCAGTATATAGTATACATTCATATATATGGGGTCAGTATAAAGTATACATTCATATATATGGGGGTCAGTATATAGTATACATTCATATATGGGGGTTAGTATATAGTATACATTCATATATATGGGGTCAGTATATAGTATACATTCATATATATGTGGTCAGTATATAGTATACATTCATATATATAGGGGTCAGTATATAATATACATTCATATATGGGGGTCAGTATATAGTATACATTCATATATACGGGGGTCAGTATATAGTATACATTCATATATATGTGGTCAGTATATAATATACATTCATATATATGGGGGTCAGTATATAGTATACATTCATATATATGGGGTTTCAGTATATAATATACATTCATATATATGGGGGTCAGTATATAGTATACATTCATATATATGGGGGTCAGTATATAATATACATTCATATATGGGGGTCAGTATATAGTATACATTCATATATACGGGGGTCAGTATATAGTATACATTCATATATATGTGGTCAGTATATAGTATACATTCATATATATGGGGGTCAGTATATAGCAGTGATTCCCAACCGCGGTGCCGCGGCACACGTGTGCCGTTCAGCACTGCCCGTGGTGCCGCTGGATTTTGCCGTGATTTTTTTTATTTTTTACTATTATTTTTTTTTAAATGTCCCGCCCCGGCCTGACGGCGCAGGGGGGAAGGGAAGTCTGCGTGCGCACTGCGCACACAGCGTCCCCCTCTATCTCCTGCGTTTCCTGTGTTCCCCTCCGTCCCCTGCGTCTGCCGCGTGACCCGTGTTCCCCTCCTTCCCCATCTGTTCCCTGTGTCCCCCGCATCCCCCTCCTTCACTCTCCGTCTCCTGTGTCCCCCTCCGTCCCCCTCTCCCTTGCGGCGCAGTGAGCCGGATATGGTGCCCTGGGGCGGAACGAGCTGCACCAGCGCCGTACTCCCGTGCCTCCTGTGGAACTGCAAGCTGTGCGGGCCGGCTTGCTTAAGGTACCGTACCCTTTCCACCCCTCTGTTCACCTTCTCAACCCTGTCTAAATCCCCCCACCGTCACCCAGGTCCACACTCTACCCCTCCCCCCCGACCCCGTCACTCATGTCCACCCCCCCTGTCAGCCACGTCTGCCTTGTTTACCTCCCTGTCCATCTCTATCACCCATGTCCACCCCCCCCTGTCAGCCATATCTGCCTTGTTTACCTCCCTGTCCATCTCTATCACCCATGTAATCCCTCCCTGTCACCCATGTAATCCCTCCATGTCACCCATGTAATCCCCCCCTGTCACCCATGTCCACCCTCCCTGTCACCCATGTCCACCCCCCAGTCACCCATGTGCACCCCCCCAGTCACCCATGTCCACCCCCCAAGTCACCCATGTCCACCCCCCAGTCACCCATGTCCACCCCCCGTCACCCATGTCCACCCCCCGTCACCCATGTCCACCCTCCCTGTCACCCATGTCCACCCTCCCTGTCACCCATGTCCACCCTCCCTGTCACCCATGTCCACCCCCCCTGTCACCCATGTCCACCCCCCCAGTCACCCATGTCCACCCCCCCGTCACCCATGTAATCCCTCCCTGTCACCCATGTAATCCCTCCCTGTCACCCATGTAATCCCTCCCTGTCACCCATGTAATCCCCCCTGTCACCCATGTCCACCCCCTCAGTCACCCATGTCCACCCCCTCAGTCACCCATGTAATCCCTCCCTGTCACCCATGTAATCCCTCCCCGTCACCCATATAATCCCTCCCCGTCACCCATGTAATCCCTCCCTGTCACCCATGTCCACCCCCCTGTCACCCATGTCCACCCCCCGTCACCCATATCCACCCCCCCTGTCACCCATGTCCACCCCCCCTATCACCCATGTCCACCCCCCCTGTCACCCATGTCCTTCCTCCCTGTCACCCATGTCCACCCTCCCTGTCACCCATGTCCACCCTCCCTGTCACCCATGTCCACCCTCCCTGTCACCCATGTAATCCCTCCCCCGTCACCCATGTAATCCCTCCCCCGTCACCCATGTAATCCCCCCCGTCACCCATGTAATCCCCCCCCTGTCACCCATGTCCACCCCCACTCTGTCACCCATGTCCACCCTCCTGTTCACCCATCTGTCCCTTTGTTACCCCAGTCCACCCTTCTCTGTCACTCCTGTCCCTCTTTTACCCCCTTGTCCACCCCTCTGACCCCCTGTCTCCCCTCCCCACCCTCCTGTCACCCATGTCCACCCCCTGTCCACCCCTCTGTCACCCCTATGCCCCCGTCACCCATGTTCACTCTTCTACACCCATCTATCACCCTTGTACACCTCTCTACACCCCTCTGACACCCATTTACACTTCTCTACAACCCTCTGTCACCCATGTACACCCATCTGTCACCCATGTACACTACTCTGTACCCCTCTGCCACCCATGTACACTCCTCTACACACCTGTCACCCATGTACACCCCTCTGTCACCCATGTCCACCCCCTCTGTCACCCATGTCCACCCCCCCAGTCACCCATGTCCACCCCCTCAGTCACCCATGTAATCCCTCCCTGTCACCCATGTAATCCCTCCCTGTCACCCATGTAATCCCTCCCTGTCACCCATGTAATCCCTCCCTGTCACCCATGTAATCCCTCCCTGTCACCCATGTCCACCCTCCCTGTCACCCATGTCCACCCTCCCTGTCACCCATGTCCACCCTCCCTGTCACCCATGTCCACCCTCCCTGTCACCCATGTCCACCCTCCCTGTCACCCATGTAATCCCTCCCCCGTCACCCATGTAATCCCTCCCCCGTCACCCATGTAATCCCTCCCCCGTCACCCATGTAATCCCTCCCCCGTCACCCATGTAATCCCTCCCCCGTCACCCATGTAATCCCTCCCCCGTCACCCATGTAATCCTCCCCGTCACCCATGTCCACCCCCCGTCACCCATGTCCACCCCCACTCTGTCACCCATGTCCACCCTCCTGTTCACCCATCTGTCCCTTTGTTACCCCAGTCCACCCCTCTGTCACTCCTGTCCCTCTATTACCCCCTTGTCCACCCCTCTGACCCCGTCTCCCCTCTCCACCCTCCTGTCACCCATGTCCACCCCCTGTCCACCCCTCTGTCACCCCTATGCCCCCGTCACCCATGTTCACTCTTCTACACCCATCTATCACCCTTGTACACCTCTCTACACCCCTCTGTCACCCATTTACACTTCTCTACAACCCTCTGTCACCCATGTACACCCATCTGTCACCCATGTACACTCCTCTATACCCCTCTGTCACCCATGTACACTCCTCTACACCCCTCTGTCACTCATGTACACTCCTCTACACCCCTCTGTCACCCATGTACACTCATAGGCGTGCGCACAGGGTGTGCCGGGTGTGGAGCAAAAGGGGCAGCTGCACCGGGCCCTGTAATTCCTGGGGGCCCAAAAGCAGCTCTCCCCTTTTGCCCCATAAAGCTGATAAAGGCTGGCGGGCCAGGCGTCAGGGGCCCGGCCAAAATGTTAGTAGGACTGGGCGGGGGGGCGGGTTTGCGCCGCACGCTACCTTTTTATGTTCGCCGCCGCCGTCACTCATTCCCAGGCAGCCAGTACCGCAATGGCTGTCTGGGAGATGGTCACGTGACGTGACGTGTGGTGCAACGTCACGGGCGGCATCATAGAGAAGAGCGGAGCATAGAGAGTCTCCCGCTCCTCTCAGTCCCCACACGGCCGCTTCCAGGATCAAGGCCGCAGCAAGGGACCCACCGCCGGGGGTATCCTCCCCTCACTTGCATAATCTGATAATCCCCTCCCCCGTACGTATCCTGTACTGATCCTGAGTTATATCCTGTATTATTCTAAAGAGCTGTACTCACTATTCTGCTGGTGAGGTCACTATGTACATATATTACATTACTTATCCTGTACTGATCCTGAGTTATATCCTGTATTATTCTAAAGAGCTGTACTCACTATTCTGCTGGTGAGGTCACTGTGTACATACATTACTTATCCTGTACTGATCCTGAGTTATATCCTGTAAATCTTTTATTAGAAAAATACAAATCATAACAAAACATAAACCAGCACAACTTTGCCATAACGGAAAACAACAACATGAAATAACATAAACCCAAACTTTACATTTAAATAAAAGAACAAAAATCCTGCCTAACCGGCCAGCCCAGCTTTCCTACTAGAACTAGAAATATTATAACTACACCTTTCATAGCCAAACAACACACTCATAAGAAACATAAATATAGCACTATTTCGCTTTAACTCAAAACACCCAAACTCGGGAAAAATCATACATTACAAATAGAAAACACAACAAGCACTCACACTGCACACCATGTTTTTTTTTTTAAATAATAATAATAATTATAATAATAATAACAACACTATACCACACTCACACATGCACACATATATATCCATATATTAACTACATTTAACCAAGAAACCAAAAATAAATAAATAAATAAATTAAATTCAATTCAAAATACCCAAACTCGGGAAAATATCACAGAAAACACAATACACACATGCTTACACACATCTTTACTACATACTACATATATAAACCAAAGAAAATAAATCCACAACGGGATACTAAAGAAACATTACTACAAAAACAAAACTGGTTCGACTGCCATGTCTATCTCTACTATAAATACTATATACTTAAAAAAAAAAAAAAATAATAATTTTTTTTTATAATAATATAACATTAAACATACTATATACATAACTAACTATATACACTACTATGTACAATACTATACACAAACTATATACACCTATAAATAAACAGAAAACACACCTACAAATATAAAAGAACATTCTACACTAAACTGACCCTTCACCCACACCACCCGCCCTCCTGTACATGGGTCAGAGTTTTTTCCATACAGTTCATAGTCCTCAATGTCCAGTCCACAACTGACCCATGCCAGGTCCACCAAAAGAAAAGACCACCACCACCCACAAATATACCCTCCCAACCTAGAACTCCTCCCAACCAACTTAACCATTACCAGCTTTAACATACATAAGCAAACAATACAACCCACTTTAGGCCCAAGTTCGGTGCCTGTAAGCCCTTCATAACCATAGCATCTGAAAACAAAACAAAAAGCTAGGGTGCACATGCATTAGCCCACCACCAGGAAGAAGGAAGGCAATCCTGATACATACAAAATGTATATTCTTTCCCTAACTGCACCCTACCTCTCACCCTACCATTATCCCTAAAGATAAACTGACCCTAGTTGACTCCAGCCGATGGAAGCGCCCACCCGGTTGTAGACCCTTATATTAAAGGGACAATGAAGCAGGAAATGGTCCATGCTTTCCAGCATGTCCCCGCACTCTTCTCGGGGACATCCCCGGTCATCAGATCTCCTGCACTTCAAATTGTCCCTCACATATAGCTTCCCCTGAAAGCAGCGCCAGGCCAAGTCCCAAAACTTCTGGGGGATCCTTTTCATATTTAAGAGATACAACCCCACCCTCAGATCCCGACCTGTGCAGTCCCTGAGCGCCAGAGGCTTCTGGAAGTGGGTCAACAGAACCCGTTTGTCAAGGAACTGCCTTGACTGGGTCCTGATCTCCCACACTCCCAGACCCCACCGACGTATCGCCTTCAGAGTCGGGGTAGCGTAAGCCGGAAGATGCCCATGGGGCGTACGGAGGTCCTTCACTTGCCCTCCTGTCTCCCATTCCTGGAAGAAAGGCCGAAACCATTCCCTGCAGGAGAGTACCCACGGAGGAGCCCTCTCTGACCAGAGGTTTGAAATGTTAGCTTTCAAGAAGGTGTTTGTTAAGAACACCACAGGGTTTACCATAGATAAACCCCCTAGTCTCCTTGTGCGGTACGGAACCTCTCTCTTGACTAGGTTCATCCTGTTCCCCCATAACAGTTGGAAAAACAGGCTGTAGATCCTAGTGTAGTAGGCATCTGGCAAGATACATACACTGCCAAGATAGATAAACAAGGGGAGCAGGATACGATTTGATCAGGTGTACCCTTTCCCTGAGGGTCATAGACCAACCCTTCCACTGATCCACCCTATGAGTGGCATCCTGTAGCTTACCATCCCAGTTTTTGGTGGGATAATCATCCTGGCCGAATGTGATGCCCTGAATTTTTGCTGAGTCTTGGGGCCCTGGGAGGGTGTCCGGGAGATCAAAAGTGGGATCTCCCCCTCCCAGCCAGAGACTTTCACACTTATCCCGGTTGATCTTAGACCCGGATGCCTCCGAGTAGCGTTCCACCTCCGGCATCACCACATCGACCTCCTCTCTCGAGGACACGAAAATGGTGACATCATCAGCGTACGCCACCACTCTCTGGGCGACATCCAGTTCCGCCAGACTCATCCCGACTCCCGCCAACGGCCCACAATCTACCCTCCGGACGTAGGGATCAATTGCGAACACGTATAAAAGCGGGCTCAAAGGACAACCCTGACGGACTCCGGACCCCACCTCAAAAGAGCGGCCAGACCACCCGTTCACCAGCGGGAAACTCTCTGCCCCTGCATATAAGGTCTTAAGCCAATTAATAAAAGCACACGGTAAGCCATATCTCAGGAGGACGGACCAGAGGTACTCGTGGTTCACCCGATCAAATGCTTTGGCCTGATCCAGGGACAGCAAGTACCCCTTCCAGAGACCTGCACTACTCCGCTCCACTGCCTCCCGGACACCGAGAACAGCACTTAAGGTGCTTTGGCCTGGAACAGAGCAGTGCTGGGCCCCCGAAAGGAGCCGGGGTGCAAACTTCACCAGCCGATTAAACAGTATCTCTGCCAGAAGCTTCCTGTCCGTATTGAGAAGAGCTATGGGCCTCCAATTCTCAATATGGCTGGGATCTTTACCCTTTGAGAGAAGAATCAGGGCTGACCTCCTCATTGACTTCGGCAGAGTGCCCGAGGAGAGACACTCATTGAATACCTCAGTCAAGAGGGGAGCTAAAGACTCCTTAAAGGTCTTGTACCACTCGGATGTTAAGCCATCCGGACCTGGTGACTTTTTGGGGGCAAGCCCCTCAATCGCCAGTCTCACTTCCTCTTCCCTGATTTTTTTTGCCAAAACATCAAGAGAGGGGTCTACCCCTGGCTCAGGAATGGTTTCAGCCAGGAAAGCCGACATCCCGTCTCGATCTAGATCCTTCCTTCCCAAGAGATGCGAGTAGAAGGATCTGACGACCTCCAAGATCCCTGATCTGGACCGATTCAGAGATCCTGTACTATCAATCAGTCCTGAAATGACTTTACTACTCACTGACATCTTACAGTTTCTGTAAGGGTCGGGCGAGCGGTACTTCCCGAAATCCCTCTCAAAAACCAAAGATGCGTGCCTATCGTACTGACACCTCATCAGCAAGGACTTCACTCTGGAGATATCCTCCCGGCTACCTCCAGTCGAGACGAGAAGCTCGAGTTTCCTCCTCAGTCCCTGATACAGGCGATACCTATTCAGGGACCTGAGGCTCGAGAGCTGGCGGAAGAACCCCGCAACCCGCTTCTTGAATATCTCCCACCACTCTGACTTACTACTACATAGGCCCAGTAAAGGTACCTGACTCTGAAGAAAATCCTCAAAGGACTGTTTTACCTCTGCTTCCTCCAGGAGGGACGAATTCAGCTTCCAATAACCTTTACCCATCCGAGGGGTCTCTGAAACATTCAGGGAAAACAAAATCATACAGTGATCGGAGAACTCCACCTCAACCACGGACACTGCAGAAGAGACAGCTTCCTCCTTCAAATAAAACCTGTCTATTCTAGACCTGCAGCTACCTCGATGATAGGTGAAACCCGCGTGGCCTGAGGGGCTCCGGATGTGGGCGTCCTCTAGGCGAGCTACCCTAACTATGCTATTGAGAGCTATGCTATCATAAGCCAACCGATCATTGGAGCCTCTCCTATCTTGGGACCTTTTGACAGTATTGAAATCCCCTCCAAAGATCACCTGTCGGCTTGTAAAAAGAAAGGGCTTAATCCTCATAAAGAGATCTTTGCGGCCCCACTTGGTTTGTGGGGCGTAGATGTTAATAAGCCGGAGCTCTTGCCCCTTCATGAGGACATCTAAGATCAGGCACCTCCCCATTTCTAACTCAATAACCCGTCTGCATTCAACAGGAGCGGTAAAAAGGACCGCCACCCCACTATACGGCTCAGCCGCAAGAGACCAGTGGGAGGGGCCACGCCTCCACTCTCTCCTGGCTTTTACCAGAGAGGCAAGATCTGACAACCTGGTCTCCTGCAGATACAAAATATCGGCTTCAACACGGCCGAGAAAATCAAAGGCTGCGAATCTAGCCGTATCAGACTTTATACTGGCACAGTTAATAGATGCCAGTGTCAATGGGGTGAGTGCCGCCATCATGGGTGATTGAGATAGACGGCCCTAACCCCCTCATTTTTGTTTCTTCTTTACCCCCTCATCCCCAGATGAGGAGGCTTCCTTGTCTTTGGACCGTTTTTTTGATTCTGACTGGTCCATTTTATAATCCCCATCTCCGCCTGGCTCCGATTTGGCCCCATCCCCTGCGGAAATTGCCCCATCAGGACAGGGCCCAGTTCCCCCTGGAGGCTCCCCCACTTCAGGCACCCCATCCCTGACCCCCCCCTTCAAGGAGGGGGAGGAGATGTCTTCAAGGACAGAGTACCGGTTAGACAGATCAATCAGAGGGGGGCAGGTAAGCTTCCGCTTGGGACCTGGTCCGCAGCACGGGGACTAGAGGGCTCCGACCTCTTCTTTCTCCCTTTACTGCCCTTCTTTTTTGGCCTCTCTTCACCCTCCTCATCCACACATTCACAGTGGGAGGAATCGGAAAGATCGGCCTTGCTGCCCTCTTCTTTACAGATTCTCCCCATTTCCTCTTCCAGCACATTCTCCCCCAGGGTCTCAGCAGTTTCAGGACTAACCTCAGGAGCAGGGCCAGAAGCTACCCCTGCCACATGGGAACTCTCCAGTTCCCTGCTCCTTCTCCGATTAGCCTCCCGCCTCAGCCTGGCGGGACTTTTCCTCTTCACTGACCCTGTTGCACCTTCACCCGCACCCGTGCCCTCCCCAGCTGAGGCAACGTTACTGCTCTCCCCAGCCAAGGTGACCGTCGCACGGGCAAAGGCGCTAGGACAACGGCTGAAAGGGTGTCCTAAGACACCACACAGATGACACCTGATCTGCCTACAGGATGCGGCAAGATGACCTACCCCACCGCACAGTGCACAGACCTGCACGGTACAGGCTGCGCTAAAGTGAGTGGGGCTGCCACACCTGTGACAGACCTTGGGCTGCCCCTGGTAGAAAACTTGGATTCTGTCTCTCCCAAGAAAAGCAGCTGATGGGATGTGGGCAACAGTGCTCCCCGAACGCTTCAGTTTGACGGAAAACGTCCAGGCCCCAGACCAGATCCCATGTTCGTCATAGTTCTTTTTTGGCATGTCCGTCACATCCCCATATCGGCTAAGCCAGGTCATAATGTCATAGCAAGATAGTGACTCGTTACGTGTCAAAACGGTCACTTTCTTGGCCAGATTCTGACGGGATATCGCCTTTACGGCGAAATCACGCCAGCCGGGCTCGCTTTTCACCACCTCATAATTCGACCAGAAAAGTTCCAGACCCTCTGGCCGAACAAAGCTGATGTCAAACTCGGAAGTACCATAGGGGTGGATCAGGGCAAAGATGTCACTTGCCCTGAATTCCATCCGGAGGAGGAGCTCAACCACCTTACCCCGAGGCGGACGCGCATCTTCGCCCCTCCACACTAAACGGACCACATTCCTACGGCCACTTTCCTGGCCGGATGTCGGGAGGGACCAGACCACCTCCCCGTTTTGTTCTCGGAAGGCGCCTAAGCCATGTCTTTCTATCCAAAAAGACAGGTCAACCTCACCCCTCCCCTCTACATGGATTGACCTGTCTCCCCTACGTAGAGCCTCCAGGAGGCGCTGTTGCAAGTGACCCCCAGAGCCAGACGGAGATGGGGATCCCCCTGATCCCCCGGCAGTGACGCTGGCATAGCTTCTCTGAGAAGCAGCCACTACCGGGGGGGCAGTCGAACCAGGAACTGACCCAGAGGCCAAACCTGGACCCTTATTCTTAACAGCCATAACACCTCTCTCTGTCATTCCACTACCACTCCTCACCTGTATTTCACTAGCACCCCTCTCTTGGACTACACTTGCACCCCTCTCTTGCACTCCTCTTGCACCCCTCTCTTGCACACTACTTGCACCCCTCTCTTGCACACTACTTGCACCCCCCTCATCAACACTGCTACCACAACTCCTCCCATGCACACCACTATAACTCACATTCTGCACATTACCATTTTTATTCACATTTTTCCTTTCACTTTCACTCTTGCGTTCACTCTCCCTTGGAGTGTTACAGACTGGGCTGGCTGGGTCTTTTGCTTCATGTTTAAGGGTTGCCGGTTTCAGGATTGGTGCTGCATAGTTCTTTCTTCCTGTGTCTTTGGGTGCAGACACAGGCTCCGCCTCTGAAATGGGTGGCCACTCCCCCTCACAAAAAGACTGTCCCTCCGGACTAACTCCCGCTACAGCTGATGTGCAGGGAACCTCCCACTTTATAGCGGAGTGCCCCCTGGCGCCAGAACCAGTATCAACCACGCCACCTAGGGGACCGCCCCCTGAACCAACAAGGTCCAGCGCCCGGACACTCCCCCCCCCCCCTCACAGGAGAGTGCCCTGCGGTGCCAGGACCTGTACCGCCCACTTCAACCAGGGGACCGCCCCCCGAACGGGTGAATCTGCCGCCATTTTCCGGTGCCTGGACACCCTCCCCCCTCACAGGAGGGTGCCCTTTTTTTTCTATAGCACCCGCGGCCATTTTGGGTGCGCTACTGTATCCCCCATGCTGGCCCCGCTCCACTACAGAAACGGGGTCTGGCAGATTGGGGGACCCAGCACCCTTTTCAGCCGACCCAGACTGCTGGAAGGGAGAAAAGACAAACTTAACTCCTTGTGTCTTCTTCCTCTTCTTGCCCTTTCCTTTCTTCTTCTTCTTCTTTCCCTTCTCCTCTGGGCCCAAATCATCCCCGAAGGAAAAGTTTTCCAGACGGGTGGGGGACTCCTGCATAACAATTGCCCGCAGGAGACCCCCATCTGCCAAGCCGCTTCCATCACTGCAGTCACTGCCGTCATCATCATCATCATCCTCCTCACTGGAGGGAGGTAAGGCCACCTGAGCCGGGTTTACATAGTCCTCACTGAGGGTAAGTGGGGGGTCTGGGGTAACAGTAGTGGTGGTACACACAGGTCCAGTATCCATATCCCCCTCACTCTAATCCCCCTCCTCACCTCCCTCCATCTCTTCCTCCTCACTCTGGCAGTCATCTTGGTTACTCACTTGTCCTGAGACCTTCATGCTGGAGAAACTATCCTTGTTCACAAGTCTCTCGCTGAGTATACCACCTCCCTCCACAATGTCCGATCTCAGCCTCACAATCTCATCCACCTGTTTCTTCAGAGCTCTCACCTTGGTGGAAAATGCTGCCCTCTTGGTCTTTGCTGCATTGTTTGCTTGGTAGCTGGAGGGGCAAGCTGTGCATAACTAGCTTGCCCCCTGACTGGTGAGCAGTTAAGGGGTTAAGAAATATACAGGCAATGTTTTTTAGCCCCCTCCCCCGCCTGTAAAAACTTGTTGCTAACTATAGTGGTATGTCCCATGGGTGGGGGGGAAGGAGTGCACCAATCAGGGGTCTAATAGTTTCCCGGGCTTTCAGGGGCCCTCCCCTGGGTATTTATAGCTGTGGTGCCTCCCTTTCCCCCTCAATCTGCCCAGGACCCGGAGTTTTGACTGCTGGCTGGTATGTGTCTGCCCCTTATTTGTGGCCTGGATGGAGCAGATGGGTGAGGGCTGGCATGCTCCCTTGTGGCTGAGCTGGCCTCCCCTCCTGTTGCACCCTTGGCGGGTTCAGGAGGCTGGCGGACCTCTTATCAGTCCTGCCCTCCTTTCCCACTGTAATCCCTTTGAGCCCTGTCCCGTTCTTTTGCCCTCTCCCCTGCCTGTACTTTGATCCCTCTCTCCTGGGTGCTCCTGGAGCAGGCTCTGATTACCTACTTGCCCCGTCCGTCTCTTTTTTCCCCCCTGTTGCGGTCCCCTTCGTCTGCCTCCCCCCCCCCCTGTTGCGGTCCTTACCATAACCCCCCCTCCCGCCTGTTTGTCCCCTCCGCTCTGGAGGTGGCGGCCCCTGGGTGGCTGCTGCTGTTTTAACCCCCTTTAACGTTTGCGCAAATGGACGTTTATTAACGTCCATTTGCGCGTCCCCAGCTATAATCCGCGCTCACATAGTGAGCGCGCATTATAGCTGTTGGGTCCCAGTTGCTATTAGCGACCAGGACCCCTGATAATGCCGGACATCGCCGATCTGGCAGATGTCCGGCATCACCTTTTCAGACGCGGCGATCAAAGTCATCGCCGCGTCTGAAAATGTAATTGAACGCATCCCGGCTGCTCAGCGGGCTGATTGGGACCATCGCGATAAAATCGCGATGTCCCGATCAGCTGGGACGCAGCAGGAGGGTCACTCACCTGCCTCCTGCGCGTCCGCTCCTCAATTGATTGCTCCAAGCCTGAAATTCAGGCTTGAGCAATCAATCATTGATAACACCGATCATTGCCATGTTACTACATGGCAAGTGATCGGTGTCAGGTTCAGTGTGTGCAGTGTTATAGCTCCTAGGGGAGCTATAGCATTGCAAAAAAAAAAAAAAAACTGTTGAAGTATTTGAATAGTTAAGTTAATAAAGATCTTTTAACCCTTGCAATTTTACACGTTTGATCACCCCCCTTTTCCACATCATAAAATAAAATAAAAAATAAAAAATTAATAATAAAAAAAAAAAAGAAAAAGAAAAGAAAAGAAAAATACCATAATAGTAATGATAAAAAATTAAAATCTATAAATAAAATAATAATACATAAAATACTGTATATTACAACAACATACACGTGTGGTATCGCCACGTGCCTACATGTCCGTAGTATAAAAAAATAAATAAATTCATTAATTAATTAAAAAAATTAATAAATATAGTCATTTAAGGCGCTCCGTCTATGGCGTACGTGTATAATATAAAAAAAAAAAAAAAAAAAAAACATTACAAATTTATTAATTAATGAATAAAATACATAAATAAGTAATATTACTTGAATAAATAAACTTCACAGTCCAAAATAGCGTATTTTTGACCCCTTTTTATACCGTAAATATGAAAAACAGCGATCTCAAACTCTGATCGAAACGACAATGGTACTGCGGACAGCTTCAGATCACAACGCCAACTATATGAGCACTCATACCGTCCCCACTCCATTGCCCGGCTCCTTACCCCCACCACACTAGCACTCCCCCCCTGCCCACTGCTGCTGCTGCCCCTCCCCCTTTTTCCTCGTGCTCTTCCAGTGCTCCCCATGGTTCTTGCATCCATTGCGCCCCCCCCACGCCTCCCCATCACCTCTCTGCCCCGAGTTCCCAACCCCCCCCCTTCCCCCACTGCTGCCACTGCTGTCCTCCTTCCTCCTGCCTCTCCAATGCCCCCCGTGGAGGGGTAGGGAGTGCTCCCCTGATTTCGTGTTGCTCTTCCCCCCTCTGGGGCCGGATGGGGGCATAGACGTATTTGTCGCCGCTCTCACTCTGGTCCTGGGGGGCGGCACAGGCGGTGTTTTTTGGGCCTTCTGTTCACCTGCGGGGAGTAGGTGTTTCGGTTCTTCCCGCAGGGTTCTCCCTCAGAGTCCTCTACTGCTGTTTTCCCGGCGTGGTTTCCGGCGCCGTTCCGTGCGGCGGCCGAGTGCCCGCGACCCGGCGGTCTCCAGCGTGCCTTGTCCCACGCCTGCGGCGGTGGTGAAGTGGTTCCTCCCTCTGTTGTGCTTCTCCATTTTCTGGAATTGGTGAGTCTTCTGATGTGGGGCTTTGCCCCTTCCCTGGTTTGTGTGCTTATTGCTACGTCTGTGTAGTGTTCGTCCTTTTGTTCCCGTGTGTTTGTTGAGTTTGGGTCTCGGATATGGGTGTATATCTGTGTTGGTCTCTGGTTGTGAGTTGGGTACGTCTCTTCTTGACGGGGTGCTTTGGTAGGGTATCATTTTCTGCGGTGCGCGCTTGGGTGTGTGGTCTTTTGGCCTTACGCTCTAGGTGGCCGGGGTTTTGCTGACTTAGCTCCCGTAGGCATGTTCCTTTTCCTGAATCGGTGGCTGCCACCCAGTCACGGTTTTGTTTCTTTGGGTTTTCTCCCCCTTTGTTTGGTTTATCTCTCCATCTTAAGTTGTAGTCTCTCTCCGCTGCTCCATTGTCCTAGTATATTTGTCTGCTGTTTTTTCCTGTTTCGCCCAATCTCATGTAGGCATGGGACTCCTGTATGTCGTGCTGGGTGCTTTGGCTGATGTGGCGGAGGGTAGGTTTCGCTTGAGTCTCTGGGGGTAGGTTTTGCTTGTGTCTCAGTTTGTCTTGCCTGTGTGGTTTCTTCTGTTCGTGGTGGTATTCCGGAGGGTGATTCTCCTGTGCTCTACACTTGTTGGGGTGTGGTTTGTTGCTGCAAGGCTGACATGCAAATTTGTGAAGCGTCCATATTTTGTGCTCGCTTCGGCAGCATGTATGTTAAAATTGGAACGATTTTGAGGAGATTAGCATGTCTTCCGCATGCCTTGTTGGCCTTGGTTTGCTGCTTTCCTATGGTCAGGGAGTAATTGCGTTTTCTCTGTTTTGGTTTCTTCAGGGCTCGCTATGTGCCCCGGTTCCGGTCCTTGCTGGTTTACTGAATGTTCCACGTGGAATGTGGTTCAGGGCGGAGTTTTTTCCTGCAGGTTGTCTCTGGCCGCCGAGGGTGTGTGGTATCTGTGCCCCCGCATATGTGCCCCTGGTGCACTAAGGGCTGACGTTCCGGTTGGTTGGGTTTTTTTCAGGCGTGATGCAGTGGACAGGCCTGCTTTCAGTCCCCCGTTGCAGCTCATGGAGAGCTCGCTCTGTTCCCGGGTGTGGCTGGTTTGGTTGGTTGTTGGTGTGGTGTTTTGGTTTTCCAGTGGTGCTGCAGGGTGGTTTACTACTGGGTGTCTTGGTAGTCAGTGGGTTTCTGCCATGCTTGGGTTTTTTGTTTGTGCTTTTTCCTTTGGTGTTGGTTGTGGGACTTTGGGTGCTTGCTTCAGCAGTTCATGTTCTAGGATTGTAACGGTACTGTGTGGGTTGGCGTGGCCCCTGTGCTTGATTGCGCTATAATTTGGTGATGCTTTTCTTTTTTGGGTGTGATTTGAGTGATCGGGGGCGTTTTGTCGGTCTGACATTTGGGGCGTTGTCACTGTTATTATTTCTTTCTTTCGGCTTTCTTCCTGCGCTCGGCTTGTTGCACCTAGTGCTTTGCTGTTTGGAGATAAGGTTTATTTTGCGGCTGTACTCCCTGGGGTCGGTATTGGGTGTTGACGCTTTGTCCCGTTCTCTGGCAGTGGTTCCGGAGGTTGCTCCCTCGGGTGGAGTCGGAAGGTTTGCTCATGTGGCTGTGGAATGGGAGACCACCTCGGGTTCGGGTCCCGGGGTAGGACTGAGTGATACAGTTGTGGTTAAATTTTCGGCCTGTGGGTCATCGTGGAGATTGGTGTATTTCTTGGTCCGCTTTAGTGGCTCCTGCGACTTGGTCGCACTCACGGTGAGGCGCTTGCGAGTAGTTGGGGTTGGTGTGGAGGCCGGGATGTCTACAGTCAAGGAGGGTCCCGAAGGTTCCAAGTGTGTCTGTGGATAGGGGTTTTGTTTTTTGTACCTACAAGGTTCTGCTGTTTGACTTCCTATTTCGTTTTGATAGGCTGTGATAAAATAAGTTAACTGCTGTGTCTCCTATCCAAGGACGTTCGAGATTTGGGCTGTATTCTGCATGTATCCAATTAACATTCTTAGTATGTGACGCTGGGTATCTTCACCTGTTCATGTGAATCACCTACTACTCAGTGCAAAAAAAAAAAAAGGGTGCTTTCCCACTGTGCTGCGATCCAGTGGGGTGAGGTTGCCGCATGACGGGGGGTGATTTTTCTTTTCTGCTTTGCGGTTGGTGGGATGTTGGTGTATACCTAGGGGCTGGGCCCGTGAGCGGGTGGCCTTGCTGTCGGCGACCATTTTTTCCTATCAGTTTTTGGGTCGCTTGGTGGCGGCTGTGGGTCGGATTTTTGGTTGTCGCTTTTGCGTCGTTTTTTCTGATCCGAGGTTTTGCGCTGGCTTTTTTCGGGGCTAGGTGGATGGGGCACTTTCTTTCTCCTCGTCTCCTTCCATGACACTTGGGTGTCTGATGTGTTTTTTGGGTGCCTATTTTGTGCGTTTTCAGGTCCGTCGGTCCGAGATTGCTTAGGCGATCTGGGACACACAGCTTGTGCTGCATGAGGGTCCACGAATGACTGTTTTTTCCTGTTGTCGTCCTATTGTTGATTGGACTGCGGTGGGGGCCTCCCCCCCCACCTCTTTTTCTTTTATGCTCCCCGCCCTCGATTGTCTGTTTTGGGTTTTGGCTTCTCTTTGTAGGAGGGGGTGTTGTGAGTTTGGGATTCGCTCTCTTTTTGTGTCGGTGTCGGCGGAGAGGGCTCAGTTTCCGGAGAGGGTAGCGCAGCGCGTGGGGCGCGGGCGATCTGCTTGTTGCGTTGCTATTTTCGCCCAGTTTGATGTTTCCCACATGTGTTTTTGTTTTGCGAGCGGCTTTCCGCAAGGTGGTGCGAGTGCTGCGGCACTCTTCGGTGTATGGGCGAGTCTGAGAAATGAGTTCACACAAGAGTTAGTGAATACAAAAAAAATAAAAATTACAAAAAATAAAATAAAATGCAAAAACATAGGACCTGGCGGCAGGTACCTCGGATTTCCTGGAGAGGTTATGTGTTGGGAGAATTTCCTGGAGAGGAAATGTGTTGGGCGACTTTCCTGGAGAGGAAATGTGTTGGGTGTGTTCGGGGGGCTGAGTTGGCCCCAGGTGTTGGCTATCCAGTATCTCTTGGGTGGACGGTGAAGACGGTGAAAGCGGGGTCAACCCGGGGTAGACCTCCACACAGGACAGTGTGGCAGCACCTCTTGGGTTGGCAAGAAGCCAATCGGTGTCTTTGTTACAGTTAAATTGTTATTTATATAAGTAATTTTATAAATAAAGCTGTGGCCGATCCCCACCCACGGAAAAGTTGAATTGTTGTTGTGTCAGTTATTATTTAATTAATTATTGTAGTAAGGGGGAGGGGTAGTTATAGCCAGCTCGGAGCTAATTGGGTCTCAACAGTCTGGAGGGGCAAGCTGTGCATAACTAGCTTGCCCCCTGACTGGTGAGCAGTTAAGGGGTTAAGAAATATACAGGCAATGTTTTTTAGCCCCCTCCCCCGCCTGTAAAAACTTGTTGCTAACTATAGTGGTATGTCCCATGGGTGGGGGGGAAGGAGTGCACCAATCAGGGGTCTAATAGTTTCCCGGGCTTTCAAAGGCCCTCCCCTGGGTATTTATAGCTGTGGTGCCTCCCTTCCCCCCTCAATCTGCCCAGGACCCGGAGTTTTGCCCTCCCTCCCTCCCTTTTTGTATCTCTGTTTATTGTAAGTCACAGCTTGGCGGTAAGAAGACGGTGAAAGCGGGGTCAACCCGGGGTAGACCTCCACACAGGATAGTGTGGCAGCACCTCTCGGGTTGGCAAGAAGCCAATCGGTGTCTTTGTTACAGTTAAATTGTTATTTATATAAGTAATTTTATAAATAAAGCTGTGGCCGATCCCCACCCACGGAAAAGTTGAATTGTTGTTGTGTCAGTTATTATTTAATTAATTATTGTAGTAAGGGGGAGGGGTAGTTATAGCCTGCTCGGAGCTAATTGGGTCTCAACAGTCTTGCAAACTTCAGCTCCTCTCTGAGGCCTCTTAGTTGTTTTCCGAGCTGTTCATACTGAGCCATCTTGGCCTGGATTTTGGACCCAAAGCTGGCCAGGGATTCTTTGGGCCCCTTTACCCCCCATTGCTGGGGTTCTGAGGAAACAGGCTGGATATGGGGATATGATAAACGTATATAAGTATATTAATGGCCCATACAAAAAATATGGAGAAAAACTGTTCCAGGTTAAACCCCCCCAAAGGACGAGGGGGCACTCCCTCCGTCTGGAAAAGAAAAGGTTTAGTCTAAAGGGGCGGCACGCCTTCTTTACCGTGAGGACTGTGAATTTATGGAACGGTCTACCTCAGGAACTGGTCACAGCAGGAACAATTAACAGCTTTAAAACAGGGTTAGATACATTCCTGGAACAAAATAACATTAAAGCTTATGCAGAATTATAAAACTACATCCCTTTCCCTTATCCCCTTACATCCTTCCCTTCAATCCCCTGGTTGGACTTGATGGACGTATGTCTTTTTTCAACCATACTAACTATGTAACTATGTAACTATGATGCAGTCTTTCCACTCCGCTGCCTGGATGAGCTTCTGCTGGAAGCTTTGCAGCTCCCAGCTGAGGTCGGGGAGGGGGCCCCACATGGCTGTGGACCCTGGTGGATCTCCTCACCCCATCCTGACTACTGGCTGTTGCATTTTCCTTTGCACACCCCGCCAGCCGAGAACGGGGGGGGGGGGGGTGCAAGATGAAGCCCCAGCTTCCCGGGGCTCCATAGCAGGAAAACCTACCCAGGTGTCTGCCACACACCTGGGGAGGGGTGGAAGAAAATCACTGCTTCTCTGGGAAACTCTGGAGCTCAGCAGAACACACCTTCTCTCCAGAGCTGTACTCACTATTCTGCTGGTGAGGTCACTGTGTACATACATTACATTACTGATCCTGTACTGATCCCGAGTGTGTGTGGGATGGGGGTGGGGGACCGGGGGGCCCCCCAAAAAAATTGCTTGCCCAGGGTCCAATCAAAATTAAAGACAGCCCTGTCCATTATACATACACTGTACAGCAATCATACATCCATTATACATACACTGTGTCTGTGACTGTACAACAATCATACATCCAATCCATTATTAATGGATTGGATGTATGATTGCTGTACAGTCACAGTGTATGTATAATGGAGGTATGATTGCTGTACAGTGTATGTATAATAGAGGTATGCTTGCTGTACAGTGTATGTATAATGGAGGTATGATTGCTATACAGTGTATGTATAATGGAGGTATGCTTGCTGTACAGTGTATGTATAATGGAGGTATGCTTGCTGTACAGTGTATGTATAATGGAGGTATGCTTGCTGTATAGTGTATGTATAATGGATGTATGATTGCTGTACAGTCAGTGTATGTATAATGGAGGTATGCTTGCTGTTCAGTCACAGTGTATGTATAATGGATGTATGATTGCTGTACAGTTTATGTATAATGGAGGTATGCTTGCTGTACAGTGTATGTATGATGGATGTATGATTGCTGTACAGTCACAGTGTATGTATAATGGAGGTATGCTTGCTGTACAGTGTATGTATAATGGAGGTATGCTTGCTGTACAGTGTATGTATAATGGAGGTATGATTGCTGTACAGTGTATGTATAATGGAGGTATGATTGCTGTACAGTGTATGTATAATGGAGGTATGATTGCTGTACAGTGTATGTATAATGGATGTATGATTGCTGTACAGTGTATGTATAATGGATGTATGATTGCTGTACAGTCACAGGGTATGTATAATGGAGGTATGCTTGCTGTACAGTGTATGTATAATGGATGTATGATTGCTGTACAGTCACAGTGTATGTATAATGGAGGTACGCTTGCTGTACAGTGTATGTATAATGGATGTATGATTGCTGTACAGTCAGTGTATGTATAATGGATGTATGATTGCTGTACAGTGTATGTATAATGGATGTATGATTGCTGTACAGTGTATGTATAATGGATGTATGATTGCTGTACAGTGTATGTATAATGAATGTATGATTGCTGTACAGTGTATGTATAATGGATGTATGATTGCTGTACAGTGTATGTATAATGGATGTATGATTGCTGTACAGTGTATGTATAATGGATGTATGATTGCTGTACAGTGTATGTATAATGAATGTATGATTGCTGTACAGTGTATGTATAATGGATGTATGATTGCTGTACAGTGTATGTATAATGAATGTATGATTGCTGTACAGTGTATGTATAATGGAGGTATGCTTGCTGTACAGTGTATGTATAATGGATGTATGATTGCTGTACAGTGTATGTATAATGAATGTATGATTGCTGTACAGTGTATGTATAATGGATGTATTATTGCTGTACAGTGTATGTATAATGAATGTATGATTGCTGTACAGTGTATGTATAATGGAGGTATGCTTGCTGTACAGTGTATGTATAATGGATGTATGATTGCTGTACAGTGTATGTATAATGGATGTATGATTGCTGTACGATGTATGTATAATGGATGTATGATTGCTGTACAGTGTATGTATAATGAATGTATGATTGCTGTACAGTGTATGTATAATGGAGGTATGCTTGCTGTACAGTGTATGTATAATGGATGTATGATTGCTGTACAGTGTATGTATAATGGAGGTATGCTTGCTGTACAGTGTGTGTATAATGGAGGCATGCTTGCTGTACAGTGTATGTATAATGAATGTATGATTGCTGTACAGTGTATGTATACTGAATGTATGATTGCTGTACAGTGTATGTATGATGGAGGTATGCTTGCTGTACAGTGTATGTATAATGGATGTATGATTGCTGTACAGACACAGTGTATGTATAATGGATGTATGATTGCTGTACAGTGTATGTATAATGAATGTATGATTGCTGTACAGTGTATGTATAATGGATGTATGATTGCTGTACAGTCACTGTGTATGTATTATGAATGTATGCTTGCTGTACAGTGTATGTATAATGGATGTATGATTGCTGTACAGTGTATGTATAATGGATGTATGATTGCTGTACAGTGTATGAATAATGGATTTATGATTGCTGTACAGTGTATGTATAATGGAGGTATGCTTGCTGTACAGTGTATGTATAATGGAGGTATGATTGTTGTACAGTGTATGTATAATGGATTTATGATTGCTGTACAGTGTATGTATAATGGATGTATGATTGCTGTACAGTGTATGTATAATGGATGTATGATTGCTGTACAGTGTATGTATAATGGATGTATGATTGCTGTACAGTGTATGTATAATGAATGTATGATTGCTGTACAGTGTATGTATAATGGAGGTATGCTTGCTGTACAGTGTATGTATAATGGATGTATGATTGCTGTACAGTGTATGCATTATGGATGTATGATTGCTGTACAGTGTATGTATAATGGATGTATGATTGCTGTACAGTGTATGTATAATGGATGTATGATTGCTGTACAGTGTATGTATAATAAATGTATGATTGCTGTACAGTGTATGTATAATGGAGGTATGCTTGCTGTACAGTGTATGTATAATGGATGTATGATTGCTGTACAGTGTATGTATAATAGAGGTACGATTGCTGTACAGTGTATGTATAATAGAGGTACGATTGCTGTACAGTGTATGTATAATGAATGTATGATTGCTGTACAGTGTATGTATAATGGATGTATGCTTGCTGTACAGTGTATGTATAATGGAGGTATGCTTGCTGTACAGTGTATGTATAATGGAGGTATGCTTGCTGTACAGTGTATGTATAATGGATGTATGATTGCTGTACAGTGTATGTATACTGAATGTATGATTGCTGTACAGTGTATGTATAATGGAGGTATGCTTGCTGTACAGTGTATGTATAATGGATGTATGATTGCTGTACAGTGTATGTATAATGGAGGTATGATTGCTGTACAGTGTATGTATAATGAATGTGTGATTGCTGTACAGTGTATGTATAATGGAGGTATGATTGCTGTACAGTGTATGTATAATGGATGTATGATTGCTGTACAGTGTATGTATAATGGATGTATGATTGCTGTACAGTGTATGTATAATGGAGGTATGATTGCTGTACAGTGTATGTATAATGAATGTATGATTTCTGTACAGTGTATGTATAATGGAGGTATAATTGCTGTACAGTGTATGTATAATGGAGGTATGCTTGCTGTACAGTGTATGTATAATGGAGGTATGCTTGCTGTACAGTGTATGTATAATGGATGTATGATTGCTGTACAGTGTATGTATACTGAATGTATGATTGCTGTACAGTGTATGTATAATGGAGGTATGCTTGCTGTACAGTGTATGTATAATGTATGTATGATTGCTGTACAGTGTATGTATAATGAATGTATGATTGCTGTACAGTGTATGTATAATGGAGGTATGATTGCTGTACAGTGTATGTATAATGAATGTATGATTGCTGTACAGTGTATGTATAATGGAGGTATGGTTGCTGTACAGTGTATGTATAATGGATGTATGATTGCTGTACAGTGTATGTATAATGGATGTATGATTGCTGTACAGTGTATGTATAATGGAGGTATGATTGCTGTACAGTGTATGTATAATGAATGTATGATTTCTGTACAGTGTATGTATAATGGAGGTATGATTGCTGTACAGTGTATGTATAATGGAGGTATGATTGCTGTACAGTGTATGTATAATGGAGGTATGCTTGCTGTACAGTCACAGTGTATGTATAATGGATGTATGATTGCTGTACAGTCACAGTGTATTTATAATGGATGTATGATTGCTGTACAGTGTATGTATAATGGAGGTATGCTTGCTGTACAGTGTATGTATAATGGATGTATGATTGCTGTACAGTCACAGTTTATGTATAATGGAGGTATGCTTGCTGTACAGTGTATGTATAATGGAGGTATTCTTGCTGTACAGTGTATGTATAATGGAGGTATGATTGCTGTACAGTGTATGTATAATGGAGGTATGATTGCTGTACAGTGTATGTATAATGGAGGTATGATTGCTGTACAGTGTATGTATAATCGAGGTATGCTTGCTGTATAGTGTATGTATAATGGATGTATGATTGCTGTACAGTGTATGTATAATGGATGTATGATTGCTGTACAGTCACAGTGTATGTATAATGGAGGTATGCTTGCTGTACAGTGTATGTATAATGGATGTATGATTGCTGTACAGTGTATGTATAATGGATGTATGATTGCTGTACAGTGTATGTATAATGGATGTATGATTGCTGTACAGACACAGTGTATGTATAATGGATGTATGATTGCTGTACAGTGTATGTATAATGAATGTATGATTGCTGTACAGTGTATGTATAATGGATATATGATTGCTGTACAGTCACAGTGTATGTATAATGAATGTATGCTTGCTGTACAGTGTATGTATAATGGATGTATGATCGCTGTACAGTGTATGTATAATGAATGTATGATCGCTGTACAGTGTATGTATAATGGAGGTATGCTTGCTGTACAGTGTATGTATAATGGATGTATGATTGCTGTACAGTGTATGTATAATGAATGTATGATTGCTGTACAGTGTATGTATAATGGAGGTATGCTTGCTGTACAGTGTATGTATAATGGATGTATGATTGCTGTACAGTGTATGTATAATGAATGTATGATTGCTGTACAGTGTATGTATAATGGATGTATGATTGCTGTACAGTGTATGTATAATGGAGGTATGCTTGCTGTACAGTGTATGTATAATGGAGGTATGCTTGCTGTACAGTGTATGTATAATGGATGTATGATTGCTGTACAGTGTATGTATACTGAATGTATGATTGCTGTACAGTGTATGTATAATGGAGGTATGCTTGCTGTACAGTGTATGTATAATGGATGTATGATTGCTGTACAGTGTATGTATAATGGAGGTATAATTGCTGTACAGTGTATGTATAATGGAGGTATGATTGCTGTACAGTGTATGTATAATGGAGGTATGCTTGCTGTACAGTGTATGTATAATGGATGTATGATTGCTGTACAGTGTATGTATAATGAATGTATGATTGCTGTACAGTGTATGTATAATGGAGGTATGCTTGCTGTACAGTGTATGTATAATGGATGTATGATTGCTGTACAGTGTATGTATACTGAATGTATGATTGCTGTACAGTGTATGTATAATGGAGGTATGCTTGCTGTACAGTGTATGTATAATGGATGTATGATTGCTGTACAGTGTATGTATAATGAATGTATGATTGCTGTACAGTGTATGTATAATAGAGGTACGATTGCTGTACAGTGTATGTATAATGAATTTATGATTGCTGTACAGTGTATGTATAATAGAGGTACGATTGCTGTACAGTGTATGTATAATGAATGTATGATTGCTGTACAGTGTATGTATAATGGATGTATGATTGCTGTACAGTGTATGTATAATGGAGGTATGCTTGCTGTACAGTGTATGTATAATGGAGGTATGCTTGCTGTACAGTGTATGTATAATGGAGGTATGCTTGCTGTACAGTGTATGTATAATGGAGGTATGCTTGCTGTACAGTGTATGTATAATGGATGTATGATTGCTGTACAGTGTATGTATACTGAATGTATGATTGCTGTACAGTGTATGTATAATGGAGGTATGCTTGCTGTACAGTGTATGTATAATGGATGCATGATTGCTGTACAGTGTATGTATAATGGAGGTATGATTGCTGTACAGTGTATGTATAATGAATGTGTGATTGCTGTACAGTGTATGTATAATGGAGGTATGATTGCTGTACAGTGTATGTATAATGGATGTATGATTGCTGTACAGTGTATGTATAATGGATGTATGATTGCTGTACAGTGTATGTATAATGGAGGTATGATTGCTGTACAGTGTATGTATAATGAATGTATGATTTCTGTACAGTGTATGTATAATGGAGGTATAATTGCTGTACAGTGTATGTATAATGGAGGTATGATTGCTGTACAGTGTATGTATAATGGAGGTATGCTTGCTGTACAGTGTATGTATAATGGATGTATGATTGCTGTACAGTGTATGTATACTGAATGTATGATTGCTGTACAGTGTATGTATAATGGAGGTATGCTTGCTGTACAGTGTATGTATAATGTATGTATGATTGCTGTACAGTGTATGTATAATGAATGTATGATTGCTGTACAGTGTATGTATAATGGAGGTATGATTGCTGTACAGTGTATGTATAATGAATGTATGATTGCTGTACAGTGTATGTATAATGAATGTATGATTGCTGTACAGTGTATGTATAATGGAGGTATGGTTGCTGTACAGTGTATGTATAATGGATGTATGATTGCTGTACAGTGTATGTATAATGGATGTATGATTGCTGTACAGTGTATGTATAATGGAGGTATGATTGCTGTACAGTGTATGTATGATGAATGTATGATTTCTGTACAGTGTATGTATAATGGAGGTATGATTGCTGTACAGTGTATGTATAATGGAGGTATGATTGCTGTACAGTGTATGTATAATGGAGGTATGCTTGCTGTACAGTCACAGTGTATGTATAATGGATGTA
This sequence comes from Hyla sarda, assembly GCF_029499605.1. Taxonomy (NCBI): domain Eukaryota; kingdom Metazoa; phylum Chordata; class Amphibia; order Anura; family Hylidae; genus Hyla; species Hyla sarda. Next base: position 77,126 of record NW_026607610.1, read on the forward strand.
TGATTGCTGTACAGTCACAGTGTATTTATAATGGATGTATGATTGCTGTACAGTGTATGTATAATGGAGGTATGCTTGCTGTATAGTGTATGTATAATGGATGTATGATTGCTGTACAGTGTATGTATAATGGATGTATGATTGCTGTACAGTCACAGTGTATGTATAATGGAGGTATGCTTGCTGTACAGTGTATGTATAATGGATGTATGATTGCTGTACAGTGTATGTATAATGGATGTATGATTGCTGTACAGTGTATGTATAATGGATGTATGATTGCTGTACAGACACAGTGTATGTATAATGGATGTATGATTGCTGTACAGTGTATGTATAATGAATGTATGATTGCTGTACAGTGTATGTATAATGGATATATGATTGCTGTACAGTCACAGTGTATGTATAATGAATGTATGCTTGCTGTACAGTGTATGTATAATGGATGTATGATCGCTGTACAGTGTATGTATAATGAATGTATGATCGCTGTACAGTGTATGTATAATGGAGGTATGCTTGCTGTACAGTGTATGTATAATGGATGTATGATTGCTGTACAGTGTATGTATAATGAATGTATGATTGCTGTACAGTGTATGTATAATGGAGGTATGCTTGCTGTACAGTGTATGTATAATGGATGTATGATTGCTGTACAGTGTATGTATAATGAATGTATGATTGCTGTACAGTGTATGTATAATGGATGTATGATTGCTGTACAGTGTATGTATAATGGAGGTATGCTTGCTGTACAGTGTATGTATAATGGAGGTATGCTTGCTGTACAGTGTATGTATAATGGATGTATGATTGCTGTACAGTGTATGTATACTGAATGTATGATTGCTGTACAGTGTATGTATAATGGAGGTATGCTTGCTGTACAGTGTATGTATAATGGATGTATGATTGCTGTACAGTGTATGTATAATGAATGTATGATTGCTGTACAGTGTATGTATAATGGAGGTATAATTGCTGTACAGTGTATGTATAATGGAGGTATGATTGCTGTACAGTGTATGTATAATGGAGGTATGCTTGCTGTACAGTGTATGTATAATGGATGTATGATTGCTGTACAGTGTATGTATAATGAATGTATGATTGCTGTACAGTGTATGTATAATGGAGGTATGCTTGCTGTACAGTGTATGTATAATGGATGTATGATTGCTGTACAGTGTATGTATAATGGATGTATGATTGCTGTACAGTGTATGTATACTGAATGTATGATTGCTGTACAGTGTATGTATAATGGAGGTATGCTTGCTGTACAGTGTATGTATAATGGATGTATGATTGCTGTACAGTGTATGTATAATGAATGTATGATTGCTGTACAGTGTATGTATAATAGAGGTACGATTGCTGTACAGTGTATGTATAATGAATGTATGATTGCTGTACAGTGTATGTATAATAGAGGTACGATTGCTGTACAGTGTATGTATAATGAATGTATGATTGCTGTACAGTGTATGTATAATGGATGTATGATTGCTGTACAGTGTATGTATAATGGAGGTATGCTTGCTGTACAGTGTATGTATAATGGATGCATGATTGCTGTACAGTGTATGTATAATGGATGTATGATTGCTGTACAGTGTATGTATAATGGATGTATGATTGCTGTACAGACACAGTGTATGTATAATGGATGTATGATTGCTGTACAGTGTATGTATAATGAATGTATGATTGCTGTACAGTGTATGTATAATGGATATATGATTGCTGTACAGTCACAGTGTATGTATAATGAATGTATGCTTGCTGTACAGTGTATGTATAATGGATGTATGATCGCTGTACAGTGTATGTATAATGAATGTATGATCGCTGTACAGTGTATGTATAATGGAGGTATGCTTGCTGTACAGTGTATGTATAATGGATGTATGATTGCTGTACAGTGTATGTATAATGAATGTATGATTGCTGTACAGTGTATGTATAATAGAGGTACGATTGCTGTACAGTGTATGTATAATGAATGTATGATTGCTGTACAGTGTATGTATAATAGAGGTACGATTGCTGTACAGTGTATGTATAATGAATGTATGATTGCTGTACAGTGTATGTATAATGGATGTATGATTGCTGTACAGTGTATGTATAATGGAGGTATGCTTGCTGTACAGTGTATGTATAATGGATGTATGATTGCTGTACAGTGTATGTATAATGGAGGTATGCTTGCTGTACAGTGTATGTATAATGGAGGTATGCTTGCTGTACAGTGTATGTATAATGGATGTATGATTGCTGTACAGTGTATGTATACTGAATGTATGATTGCTGTACAGTGTATGTATAATGGAGGTATGCTTGCTGTACAGTGTATGTATAATGGATGCATGATTGCTGTACAGTGTATGTATAATGGAGGTATGATTGCTGTACAGTGTATGTATAATGAATGTGTGATTGCTGTACAGTGTATGTATAATGGAGGTATGATTGCTGTACAGTGTATGTATAATGGATGTATGATTGCTGTACAGTGTATGTATAATGGATGTATGATTGCTGTACAGTGTATGTATAATGGAGGTATGATTGCTGTACAGTGTATGTATAATGAATGTATGATTTCTGTACAGTGTATGTATAATGGAGGTATGAATTGCTGTACAGTGTATGTATAATGGAGGTATGATTGCTGTACAGTGTATGTATAATGGAGGTATGCTTGCTGTACAGTGTATGTATAATGGATGTATGATTGCTGTACAGTGTATGTATACTGAATGTATGATTGCTGTACAGTGTATGTATAATGGAGGTATGCTTGCTGTACAGTGTATGTATAATGTATGTATGATTGCTGTACAGTGTATGTATATGAATGTATGATTGCTGTACAGTGTATGTATAATGGAGGTATGATTGCTGTACAGTGTATGTATAATGAATGTATGATTGCTGTACAGTGTATGTATAATGAATGTATGATTGCTGTACAGTGTATGTATAATGGAGGTATGGTTGCTGTACAGTGTATGTATAATGGATGTATGATTGCTGTACAGTGTATGTATAATGGATGTATGATTGCTGTACAGTGTATGTATAATGGAGGTATGATTGCTGTACAGTGTATGTATAATGAATGTATGATTTCTGTACAGTGTATGTATAATGGAGGTATGATTGCTGTACAGTGTATGTATAATGGAGGTATGATTGCTGTACAGTGTATGTATAATGGAGGTATGCTTGCTGTACAGTCACAGTGTATGTATAATGGATGTATGATTGCTGTACAGTCACAGTGTATTTATAATGGATGTATGATTGCTGTACAGTGTATGTATAATGGAGGTATGCTTGCTGTACAGTGTATGTATAATGGATGTATGATTGCTGTACAGTCACAGTTTATGTATAATGGAGGTATGCTTGCTGTACAGTGTATGTATAATGGAGGTATGATTGCTGTACAGTGTATGTATAATGGAGGTATGATTGCTGTACAGTGTATGTATAATGGAGGTATGATTGCTGTACAGTGTATGTATAATGGAGGTATGCTTGCTGTACAGTGTATGTATAATGGATGTATGATTGCTGTACAGTGTATGTATAATGGATGTATGATTGCTGTACAGTCACAGTGTATGTATAATGGAGGTATGCTTGCTGTACAGTGTATGTATAATGGATGTATGATTGCTGTACAGTCACAGTGTATGTATAATGGAGGTACGCTTGCTGTACAGTGTATGGATAATGGATGTATGATTGCTGTACAGTCACAGTGTTTGTATAATGGATGTATGATTGCTGTACAGTCAGTGTATGTATAATGGATGTATGATTGCTGTACAGTGTATGTATAATGGATGTATGATTGCTGTACAGTCACAGTGTATGTATAATGGATGTATGATTGCTGTACAGTGTATGTATACTGAATGTATGATTGCTTTACAGTGTATGTATAATGGAGGTATGCGTGCTGTACAGTGTATGTATAATGGATGTATGATTGCTGTACAGACACAGTGTATGTATAATGGATGTATGATTGCTGTACAGTGTATGTATAATGGATGTATGATTGCTGTACAATCACTTGGTATGTATAATGAATGTATGCTTGCTGTACAGTGTATGTAAAATGGATGTATGATTGCTGTACAGTGTATGTATAATGGATGTATGATTGCTGTACAGTGTATGTATAATGGATGTATGATTGCTGTACAGACACAGTGTATGTATAATGGATGTATGATTGCTGTACAGTGTATGTATAATGAATGTATGATTGCTGTACAGTGTATGTATAATGGATATATGATTGCTGTACAGTCACAGTGTATGTATAATGAATGTATGCTTGCTGTACAGTGTATGTATAATGGATGTATGATTGCTGTACAGTGTATGTATAATGAATGTATGATTGCTGTACAGTGTATGTATAATGGATGTATGATTGCTGTACAGTGTATGTATAATGAATGTATGATTGCTGTACAGTGTATGTATAATGGAGGTATGCTTGCTGTACAGTGTATGTATAATGGATGTATGATTGCTGTACAGTGTATGTATACTGAATGTATGATTGCTGTACAGTGTATGTATAATGGAGGTATGCTTGCTGTACAGTGTATGTATAATGGATGTATGATTGCTGTACAGTGTATGTATAATGAATGTATGATTGCTGTACAGTGTATGTATAATAGAGGTATGATTGCTGTACAGTGTATGTATAATGAATGTATGATTGCTGTACAGTGTATGTATAATGGATGTATGATTGCTGTACAGTGTATGTATAATGGATGTATGATTGCTGTACAGTGTATGTATAATGGAGGTATGCTTGCTGTACAGTGTATGTATAATGGATGTATGCTTGCTGTACAGTGTATGTATAATGGAGGTATGCTTGCTGTACAGTGTATGTATAATGGAGGTATGCTTGCTGTACAGTGTATGTATAATGGAGGTATGCTTGCTGTACAGTGTATGTATAATGGATGTATGATTGCTGTACAGTGTATGTATACTGAATGTATGATTGCTGTACAGTGTATGTATAATGGAGGTATGCTTGCTGTACAGTGTATGTATAATGGATGTATGATTGCTGTACAGTGTATGTATAATGGAGGTATGATTGCTGTACAGTGTATGTATAATGGATGTATGATTGCTGTACAGTGTATGTATAATGAATGTGTGATTGCTGTACAGTGTATGTATAATGGAGGTATGATTGCTGTACAGTGTATGTATAATGGATGTATGATTGCTGTACAGTGTATGTATAATGGATGTATGATTGCTGTACAGTGTATGTATAATGGAGGTATGATTGCTGTACAGTGTATGTATAATGAATGTATGATTTCTGTACAGTGTATGTATAATGGAGGTATAATTGCTGTACAGTGTATGTATAATGGAGGTATGATTGCTGTACAGTGTATGTATAATGGAGGTATGCTTGCTGTACAGTGTATGTATAATGGATGTATGATTGCTGTACAGTGTATGTATAATGAATGTATGATTGCTGTACAGTGTATGTATAATGGAGGTATGATTGCTGTACAGTGTATGTATAATGAATGTATGATTGCTGTACAGTGTATGTATAATGGAGGTATGGTTGCTGTACAGTGTATGTATAATGGATGTATGATTGCTGTACAGTGTATGTATAATGGATGTATGATTGCTGTACAGTGTATGTATAATGGAGGTATGATTGCTGTACAGTGTATGTATAATGAATGTATGATTTCTGTACAGTGTATGTATAATGGATGTATGATTGCTGTACAGTGTATGTATAATGAATGTATGATTGCTGTACAGTGTATGTATAATGGATGTATGCTTGCTGTACAGTGTATGTATAATGGAGGTATGCTTGCTGTACAGTGTATGTATAATGGAGGTATGCTTGCTGTACAGTGTATGTATAATGGATGTATGATTGCTGTACAGTGTATGTATACTGAATGTATGATTGCTGTACAGTGTATGTATAATGGAGGTATGCTTGCTGTACAGTGTATGTATAATGGATGTATGATTGCTGTACAGTGTATGTATAATGAATGTATGATTGCTGTACAGTGTATGTATAATGGAGGTATAATTGCTGTACAGTGTATGTATAATGGAGGTATGATTGCTGTACAGTGTATGTATAATGGAGGTATGCTTGCTGTACAGTGTATGTATAATGGATGTATGATTGCTGTACAGTGTATGTATAATGAATGTATGATTGCTGTACAGTGTATGTATAATGGAGGTATGCTTGCTGTACAGTGTATGTATAATGGATGTATGATTGCTGTACAGTGTATGTATACTGAATGTATGATTGCTGTACAGTGTATGTATAATGGAGGTATGCTTGCTGTACAGTGTATGTATAATGGATGTATGATTGCTGTACAGTGTATGTATAATGAATGTATGATTGCTGTACAGTGTATGTATAATAGAGGTACGATTGCTGTACAGTGTATGTATAATGAATGTATGATTGCTGTACAGTGTATGTATAATAGAGGTACGATTGCTGTACAGTGTATGTATAATGAATGTATGATTGCTGTACAGTGTATGTATAATGGATGTATGATTGCTGTACAGTGTATGTATAATGGAGGTATGCTTGCTGTACAGTGTATGTATAATGGATGTATGATTGCTGTACAGTGTATGTATAATGGAGGTATGCTTGCTGTACAGTGTATGTATAATGGAGGTATGCTTGCTGTACAGTGTATGTATAATGGATGTATGATTGCTGTACAGTGTATGTATACTGAATGTATGATTGCTGTACAGTGTATGTATAATGGAGGTATGCTTGCTGTACAGTGTATGTATAATGGATGCATGATTGCTGTACAGTGTATGTATAATGGAGGTATGATTGCTGTACAGTGTATGTATAATGAATGTGTGATTGCTGTACAGTGTATGTATAATGGAGGTATGATTGCTGTACAGTGTATGTATAATGGATGTATGATTGCTGTACAGTGTATGTATAATGGATGTATGATTGCTGTACAGTGTATGTATAATGGAGGTATGATTGCTGTACAGTGTATGTATAATGAATGTATGATTTCTGTACAGTGTATGTATAATGGAGGTATAATTGCTGTACAGTGTATGTATAATGGAGGTATGATTGCTGTACAGTGTATGTATAATGGAGGTATGCTTGCTGTACAGTGTATGTATAATGGATGTATGATTGCTGTACAGTGTATGTATACTGAATGTATGATTGCTGTACAGTGTATGTATAATGGAGGTATGCTTGCTGTACAGTGTATGTATAATGTATGTATGATTGCTGTACAGTGTATGTATAATGAATGTATGATTGCTGTACAGTGTATGTATAATGGAGGTATGATTGCTGTACAGTGTATGTATAATGAATGTATGATTGCTGTACAGTGTATGTATAATGAATGTATGATTGCTGTACAGTGTATGTATAATGGAGGTATGGTTGCTGTACAGTGTATGTATAATGGATGTATGATTGCTGTACAGTGTATGTATAATGGATGTATGATTGCTGTACAGTGTATGTATAATGGAGGTATGATTGCTGTACAGTGTATGTATAATGAATGTATGATTTCTGTACAGTGTATGTATAATGGAGGTATGATTGCTGTACAGTGTATGTATAATGGAGGTATGATTGCTGTACAGTGTATGTATAATGGAGGTATGCTTGCTGTACAGTCACAGTGTATGTATAATGGATGTATGATTGCTGTACAGTCACAGTGTATTTATAATGGATGTATGATTGCTGTACAGTGTATGTATAATGGAGGTATGCTTGCTGTACAGTGTATGTATAATGGATGTATGCTTGCTGTACAGTCACAGTTTATGTATAATGGAGGTATGCTTGCTGTACAGTGTATGTATAATGGAGGTATTCTTGCTGTACAGTGTATGTATAATGGAGGTATGATTGCTGTACAGTGTATGTATAATGGAGGTATGATTGCTGTACAGTGTATGTATAATGGAGGTATGCTTGCTGTACAGTGTATGTATAATGGATGTATGATTGCTGTACAGTGTATGTATAATGGATGTATGATTGCTGTACAGTCACAGTGTATGTATAATGGAGGTATGCTTGCTGTACAGTGTATGTATAATGGATGTATGATTGCTGTACAGTCACAGTGTATGTATAATGGAGGTACGCTTGCTGTACAGTGTATGGATAATGGATGTATGATTGCTGTACAGTCACAGTGTTTGTATAATGGATGTATGATTGCTGTACAGTCAGTGTATGTATAATGGATGTATGATTGCTGTACAGTGTATGTATAATGGATGTATGATTGCTGTACAGTCACAGTGTATGTATAATGGATGTATGATTGCTGTACAGTGTATGTATACTGAATGTATGATTGCTTTACAGTGTATGTATAATGGAGGTATGCGTGCTGTACAGTGTATGTATAATGGATGTATGATTGCTGTACAGACACAGTGTATGTATAATGGATGTATGATTGCTGTACAGTGTATGTATAATGGATGTATGATTGCTGTACAATCACTTGGTATGTATAATGAATGTATGCTTGCTGTACAGTGTATGTAAAATGGATGTATGATTGCTGTACAGTGTATGTATAATGGATGTATGATTGCTGTACAGTGTATGTATAATGGATGTATGATTGCTGTACAGACACAGTGTATGTATAATGGATGTATGATTGCTGTACAGTGTATGTATAATGAATGTATGATTGCTGTACAGTGTATGTATAATGGATATATGATTGCTGTACAGTCACAGTGTATGTATAATGAATGTATGCTTGCTGTACAGTGTATGTATAATGGATGTATGATTGCTGTACAGTGTATGTATAATGAATGTATGATTGCTGTACAGTGTATGTATAATGGATGTATGATTGCTGTACAGTGTATGTATAATGAATGTATGATTGCTGTACAGTGTATGTATAATGGAGGTATGCTTGCTGTACAGTGTATGTATAATGGATGTATGATTGCTGTACAGTGTATGTATACTGAATGTATGATTGCTGTACAGTGTATGTATAATGGAGGTATGCTTGCTGTACAGTGTATGTATAATGGATGTATGATTGCTGTACAGTGTATGTATAATGAATGTATGATTGCTGTACAGTGTATGTATAATAGAGGTATGATTGCTGTACAGTGTATGTATAATGAATGTATGATTGCTGTACAGTGTATGTATAATGGATGTATGATTGCTGTACAGTGTATGTATAATGGAGGTATGCTTGCTGTACAGTGTATGTATAATGGATGTATGCTTGCTGTACAGTGTATGTATAATGGAGGTATGCTTGCTGTACAGTGTATGTATAATGGAGGTATGCTTGCTGTACAGTGTATGTATAATGGAGGTATGCTTGCTGTACAGTGTATGTATAATGGATGTATGATTGCTGTACAGTGTATGTATACTGAATGTATGATTGCTGTACAGTGTATGTATAATGGAGGTATGCTTGCTGTACAGTGTATGTATAATGGATGTATGATTGCTGTACAGTGTATGTATAATGGAGGTATGATTGCTGTACAGTGTATGTATAATGGATGTATGATTGCTGTACAGTGTATGTATAATGAATGTGTGATTGCTGTACAGTGTATGTATAATGGAGGTATGATTGCTGTACAGTGTATGTATAATGGATGTATGATTGCTGTACAGTGTATGTATAATGGATGTATGATTGCTGTACAGTGTATGTATAATGGAGGTATGATTGCTGTACAGTGTATGTATAATGAATGTATGATTTCTGTACAGTGTATGTATAATGGAGGTATAATTGCTGTACAGTGTATGTATAATGGAGGTATGATTGCTGTACAGTGTATGTATAATGGAGGTATGCTTGCTGTACAGTGTATGTATAATGGATGTATGATTGCTGTACAGTGTATGTATAATGAATGTATGATTGCTGTACAGTGTATGTATAATGGAGGTATGATTGCTGTACAGTGTATGTATAATGAATGTATGATTGCTGTACAGTGTATGTATAATGGAGGTATGGTTGCTGTACAGTGTATGTATAATGGATGTATGATTGCTGTACAGTGTATGTATAATGGATGTATGATTGCTGTACAGTGTATGTATAATGGAGGTATGATTGCTGTACAGTGTATGTATAATGAATGTATGATTTCTGTACAGTGTATGTATAATGGATGTATGATTGCTGTACAGTGTATGTATAATGGAGGTATGATTGCTGTACAGTGTATGTATAATGAATTTGTGATCGGGGCTCCATACGTGTACTAGTGACAGGAAAGATTGCCTACATACCTATACAAGATCTTACCCTAGCATAGCGGTCTGAGTTGTGCCATAACCGCGCAATGAGGGCACGCCTATAGAGGGCATGCACTATAGTGAAGGAATAAGATAAGGGAGGGTTGGGAGGGTTCCACAAACGACACGTGCTCCGCCCCTGTAGGAGAGGGGGAAGTTATATACACACGCCCCCACCTGTTCCCAATAAGCCCCACCTGGAAGTGCAGGGAGCGATAATTACTTCCGCCCCTCGCACAAATACAGCCCATCAGGCTTTATACTTGTGATCGGGGCTCCATACGTGTACTAGTGACAGGAAAGATTGCCTACATACCTATACAAGATCTTACCCTAGCATAGCGGTCTGAGTTGTGCCATAACCGCGCAATGAGGGCACGCCTATAGAGGGCAAAAAGCAACCATGCTAGGATGAATACAATTCCTGAAATAAAACATCCTACATCCAGCATCAATCTTCACATACCCGAAGTAGACTATACCTAGTGTGCTGAAAGAGTAGCCCTGACCAACTAGTGACTACTAGTGGTGGTAACCATACCTTTGAAACCGTGGTAGTAACGTCCATCTGTAAAGAATCAACCTGAAAATAACCTTCCCTGCCAAATATACTAACTGAACTATACCTATCACCATCCCTACTTGTGACATTACTTCGAATGGACACGGAAAGGCTAACTTCATGGCAGGTCTGACAAGCACCAATCCCCTGCTATTTAAGAGGCAAAAACTAAACTGACAGGTAAATGACAAGAAATACCTATCTACCTGATAGACAGTGTGGGTCATGTCGCATGACAAGGTTCACGAAGGCACCTTACCTGATTGAGACTGTAACAGACATACCTAACTAGCCACTGTACTGACCCAACTGGACTTGGGAGTGATGACCCATTGCAGATGACAGCTCCCTGCGAGAGCAACGTATCTGTAGACGTGACCAGTGTTTAGGTGAACCATCATGTCTGTAGACCTGACAGGTCTTTGTGACACCGTCGTGCCTGAACCCGTCACAGGTCCCCGCGGAACCATCGAGCCTGTAGACATGACAGGTCTTTGTGAAATCATTGTGCCTGTAAACGTCACAGGTCTTTGTAAACCACTTTTTTTTTTTTTTTCTTCTCAAATACGTAAATGTGAAATGCCATATTGAGATTGTATGCTATCTGAAACGTGTCAGATTACCTACATAACCATGTCAAATCAATTGCTCTGAAATGAGACAGCAGCAACCACGATTCAATCCCCGATCCTAAAGAAATGAGTCATGAAACTGTATTAAATGCACAATATATCTGCAACTAAATGCTGGCCCTCCTTAAAAGAGAACGTGCAATTATGCTGGATAGTTGAATCTGTGTACTATAACGAAATGATAACGTCATCGAGAAATACAACAGACGATGTTGTATCTGACCTGAAAATGTGTCAGGTCATAACAAATATAACACACGACAAAATTGCTCTGAAAACGAGTCAGTAGCAACTGGCATTACCCCTTTTAACCTGAAGAGGAGTCAGGCAACAGGGTAACATCATGAGTATTCATGACAAGATACCTGTATGAAGCTGGCGTGTTGTTCTGAAGGTGTGTCAGTAACAAAAATGACCAATTGTGTCCAATACCCTAAGCAAATGATCTACCTCCCCTGTGTGCACCGCATGAAACATGTTAACCGTATGTACGGCATAACCTGCTAACAGTATACCCAACTACAAGTCGCTACTCAATATGTTATTGCTCTGAGACATGTCTAACAATAACCTATGTGGTGCATCCCCCTGCAGACGTAGGAGGTTTAAGAATATGTGCTCGATATATCTGCAATGAATGTAAGCACCATATGAATACTGTAATCGTGCATTGTAAATATATGTACAGCCAGAGGTGCAACTGCTATTCAACACTAGGAACGAATGCACATAACCTACCCGCATACAACTATGGTAGTATGCAACAAATGCTGTGTACTGGTGCATGTATCATACACAAGCTGGGAGCGTAAGTACCGTGAAAACGTAAGGAACGTTATGAATTTATGCTCTAACATCATTATGAGTACAGCATACACGACTAGAAAATAAAGTGTAAACATATATCTCAAAAGATAGACAATGTGCAACTATGCCGGATAGTTGAATATGTCTACTATAAGTAACTGATAACGTGGTCATGAAATACCACGGAGGAGGTTGTATCTGTCCTGAGAACGTCTCAGGTCGTGACAATGAACCACAATGTAATTGCTCTGAAAATTTGTCGGTAGCAACCGACATTAACTCCTTAAGCTGAAGGAGTCAGGCAAATAGGGCAACATCCTAACAAAGCTGTATAAGCTTTCCGTATAAACACTATGCACGAATATGCAGTATGAAAGCTATGAGCATGAGTACAGTAAAGCTACGGGAGCATATGTGTAGTGTAGACTCTAAGGATGGAAATGCAGAACAACTATTACCCATGTGCAGTACAACAAAATAAAGCTATGAACGTAACCAGACTATGAGCGTAACGGGCAACTATGCCAGATAGTTGAATCTGTGTACTATAACGAAATGACGTAATCGAGAAATACAACAGACGAGGTTGTATCTGACCTGAAAACGTGTCAGGTCATAACAAATACACCAACGACAAAATAGCTCTGAATACGAGTCAGTAGCAACCGACATTACCCCTTAACCTGAAGAGGAGTCAGGCAACAGGTTAACATTGTGAGTATTCCTGAAATTGGTTGCTCTGAATGTGAGTCAGTAACAACCGCGATTCAACCCCTGAAGGAACGAGTCAGGTGACCGGGCATTGAACAGCCGATTAGTGCCACTAAAATGATGACCACCCTTGAACGAGTACCTGTGCCGGATAGTTGAATATGTGTACTATAACTAACTGATAACGTAGTCGTGAAATACAACAGAGGAGGTTGTATCTGACCTGAGAACTTGTCAGGTCATGACAATAAACAACAATGCGATTGCTCTGAACGAGTCAGTAGCAACCGACATTGACCCCTTAACCTGAAGAGGAGTTCGGCAATAGGGCTACATCCTGACAAACCTGAGTGAACTTTCCGTATAAAAGACTATGTACGAATACACAGAATGAATGCTATAAACATACGTACAGTAAAAGCTACGGGAGCATGTGTGTAGTGTAGACGCTATGGATGAACATGCAGAATAAATACCATTACCCATGTACAATAAACGCTATAGATGTTAGTGCAGATAACATAACAGAATGAATGCTACATGTACGCAGAATAAGTACTACAACCTGTTAGCATAATAATTACTACCATCGTATGTACAGAATGAATGCTACGAATGTCCGTGTAGTGTATTGCTACAATTCTATGTGCAATATACATGACGTGAACATGTCTGTGGTATGAATACAACGAGCGTGTATGTGGTATAAATGCTATGAGCGTATAGTGGTATGATACTATGAGCAGTATAATGCTATGAATATACTTGCGGTATCAATGCTAAGAGCGTATGTGCCTGATGTAGGCCATGTGTATGTGTAGTATAAATGCTACAAGTACATGTGCAGTATAAGCGTCGAGCATATGGGCTACAAATTAATATGTGGTATGACGCTATGAGGTATGAGTACTATAAGCAGTGTAATGCTGTGAACATGCTATGAGCGCATGGCCACAACTGCACGAAACAGCATGACACTATGTGTGAGAACCATAGGAAATCTGCGTGTATGAATGCGGTGAACATGTGAACAACAAAACCATGACCGTGTAACCAATATAACTGCCATGAGCGTATGAATGCGGTGAACGTGTGAACAACAAAACAATGACCGTAAAACCAATATAATTGCCATGAGCGTATGAACCCTGCATGTATGAATGCGATTAACGTGTGAACAACAAAACCATAACCGTGTGACCAATGTAACTGCCATGAGCGTATGAAACCTGCGTGTATGAATGTGGTGAACAACAAAACCATGACCGTGTAACCAATATAACTGCCATGAGCGTATGAACCCTGCGTGTATGAATGCGATGAACATGTGACCAACAAAACCATGACCGTGTGACCAATATAACTGCCATGAGCGTATGAAACCTGCGTGTATGAATGCGGTGAATGCGTGAACAACAAAACCATGACCGTGCAACCAATACAACCGCCATGAGCGTATGAACTGTATGAACCCTGCGTGTATGAATGCGCGAACAACAAAACCATAACCGTGTGACCAATATAACTGCCATGAGCGTATGAAACCTGCGTGTATGAATGCGGTGAACATGTGAACAACTTAAGAACCGTGAGAGTGTGACCACTATAACTGCCATGAGTGTATGAACCGTATAATTGCTATAGGCAGTATACTGCCGTAACCAGTATGAAATACCATTAACATATGAACCGAATGATACTTTGAGCGTATGAACCAGTGATAATTACGACGTGTTTGATTGCCATGAACGTAACATGGTAGAAAGAATGTAAGACCGTGAACATGCCAAGAATATGTGAACAGCATAAATGCCAAGTTTGTGGACCGTGTAGAACATCAGTGAGTGAGAGAATAACCATGAGGTGAACAGCATAAAGGAGTTTGCCCAGTATAAATGCTGTGAATGTATCGTCAGTGAGTACATGTACCGTATATAATGATATTAGCACATGAAACTGTATACATACTATGCGCGTACGAGCAGTGTGCCATAAGCGTATGAATTAACCATGAGAGTACGGACAATAAGAAACTTATGGAGTTATCAAACCGTGAAGATGCTCTACTCGTGTGCACCTTGTACCAGTAATGCGTGTATGCCCATAATAAACCAAGTGTATGAACCGTATGGATACCATGATCGTTCAAATAACGAGCATTACACTGTGTATACTATGATTTAATTGGATGTAGCCTATGTTATATCTCTACAGAGCATTGCACCCTACTATATACTATATTGAAACAAGACAGTCTACAGAGCACTGCATCACCACACACAGCATATGCTACCCTGCAACGTGATCCTCTGCAGAGTATTGCACCACACAGTAAATGCCACCCTGTGTTGCAACGAGACCCTTCGCAGAGCACTGCACCACACTGGACATGCTAACTGTAACGACCCTCTGCAGAGCATTGCACTATGCCCTATATAATATGTTGTATTGAAACCATCCCATCTGCAGAGCATTGCACTAACTGTATAAAGTTTGTTTATAATGAGATCATCTGCAGAGTATAGCACTATACTGTATATAGTATATATTATATTGTAACAAGACCATCTGCAGAGCATAGCACCATAGCTGTATATCATGTATACTATATTGTAATGAGACCATCTGCAGAGCATTGCACCTTAACTATATATCATGTATACTATATTGCAACAAGACAATCTGCAGAGCATATCGCCATAGCTGTATATCATGTATACTATATTGTAACGAGACCATCTGCAGAGCATTGCACTATACCGTTATACAGTACATGTTATATTGTAACGAGACCCTTTGCAGAGCATTACACTGTACCGTATACTGCAAGGGCACCGTATACCCCGCAGAGCACCGCAGCACACAGCAAAAGTTATTTTGAAACGACTCTTTGCAGAGCATTGCACCACACTGTATACAGCAAACGTTATATTGAAACAACCCTCCGCAGAGCATTACACTATACTTTAGATTAACGATAGCAGACAAGCTGACAGGACCGCCTAACGAGGACTGGGCAGCTGCCGCAACCTGTCCCAAGAGCATAGACAATTGTAGCTGTGTGGGTGGCGGGCGGTCCACATTTCGCCATGAGGCAGCTAGCGGGCTGCGCGAAATGCTGAGGCCGCACCACCCCCAGCACAGATTTAACTCACCTGCTTGCCACTCCTGGCCCCCACTACCGCTGCGGGCAGAGCCAGACAGCACCATACCTGCCCAATATTACCTTATAATCAGAGTGAGACACAGCATCCCCAGATAAGACAGCCAGAGGAGCTGCCAGGATGCTGCGCCTGCACCCCCCAGACTCATGATCAGCAAGGCCTCCGCACCGTGAGCAGCAGCTCTGAAGATTTTTGTGGGAGATTCAAACACCAGCCACAGGAAGCAGAGATTCCACAAACGACACGTGCTCCGCCCCTGTAGGAGAGGGGGAAGTTATATACACACGCCCCCACCTGTTCCCAATAAGCCCCACCTGGAAGTGCAGGGAGCGATAATTACTTCCGCCCCTCGCACAAATACAGCCCATCAGGCTTTATACATATGATTGCTGTACAGTGTATGTATAATGGATGTATGATTGCTGTACAGTGTATGTATAATGGATGTATGATTGCTGTACAGTGTATGTATAATGGATGTATGATTGCTGTACAGTGTATGTATAATGGATGTATGATTGCTGTACAGTGTATGTATACTGAATGTATGATTGCTGTACAGTGTATGTATAATGGAGGTATGCTTGCTGTACAGTGTATGTATAATGGATGTATGATTGCTGTACAGTGTATGTATAATGGATGTATGATTGCTGTACAGTGTATGTATACTGAATGTATGATTGCTGTACAGTGTATGTATAATGGAGGTATGCTTGCTGTACAGTGTATGTATAATGGATGTATGATTGCTGTACAGTGTATGTATAATGAATGTATGATTGCTGTACAGTGTATGTATAATGGAGGTATGATTGCTGTACAGTGTATGTATAATGAATGTATGATTGCTGTACAGTGTATGTATAATGGAGGTATGATTGCTGTACAGTGTATGTATAATGGATGTATGATTGCTGTACAGTGTATGTATAATGAATGTATGATTGCTGTACAGTGTATGTATAATGGAGGTATGATTGCTGTACAGTGTGTGTATAATGAATGTATGATTGCTTTACAGTGTATGTATAATGGAGGTATGATTGCTGTACAGTGTATGTATAATGGAGGTATGATTGCTGTACAGTGTGTGTATAATGAATGTATGATTGCTTTACAGTGTATGTATAATGGAGGTATGATTGCTGTACAGTGTATGTATAATGGAGGTATGATTGCTGTACAGTGTATGTATAATGGAGGTATGATTGCTGTACAGTGTATGTATAATGGAGGTATGATTGCTGTACAGTGTATGTATAATGGAGGTATGATTGCTGTACAGTGTATGTATAATGGAGGTATGATTGCTGTACAGTGTATGTATAATGGAGGTATGATTGCTGTACAGTGTATGTATAATGAATGTATGATTTCTGTACAGTGTATGTATAATGGAGGTATGATTGCTGTACAGTGTATGTATAATGGAGGTATGATTGCTGTACAGTGTATGTATAATGAATATATGATTGCTGTACAGTGTATGTATAATGGATATATGATTGCTGTACAGTGTATGTATACTGAATGTATGATTGCTGTACAGTGTATGTATAATGGATGTATGATTGCTGTACAGTGTATGTATAATGGAGCCTCCAATCTAAAAAAAAAAGCTTCCAATCCCCAAAAAAGTTTTAATAAAGTTTTTCATTTTGTTTGTATTGATATTTATATGAGTGTAGGTCTGTTTATGTATGTGTGCATGCAAGCAAGAGGGGCTGAAACGTCGCACTGTTTGACATGTGGAATAAATAGTTATTTTTTGGATATTTGGAGTGCCGCACCATTTTTGAAGTTATCAATTGGCTGTGATCGAGCCTGAGGAGCTGGCACCCGCCTACTGTGGTAAAGTAGTGCTGCATTTTTTTCGACATTTATATATATAAATGCAATAGACTGTGCACGCCTATGCGTACACTCCTCTACACCCCTCTGTCACCCATGTACACTCCTCTACACCCCTCTGTCACCCATGTCACCCATGTACACTCCTCTACACCCCTCTGTCACCCATGTACACTCCTCTACACCCCTCTGTCACCCATGTACACCCATCTGTCACCCATGTACACTCCTCTACACCCCTCTGTCACCCATGTACACCCATCTGTCACTCATGTACACTCCTCTAAACCCCTCTGTACACTCCTCTACAGGCTGAAGGTTTATATAAAAAAGATGGCTCCGGGGGGGCGGGGGCTCGGGCCCCTTACTGGTGAACTAGCTGTACCCCCTGATAGCCATGAGAGCTGCTAGTGACCTACTGCTGCTAGGGGGGGGGCACAAGGGGGGCCAATCATGATATAGGGGGGGCCGTGGCCCCCTCTGCCCCCCCCCTAGAGACGCCACTGAGAAGACCTGCTGTTACTACTTTGTAAGAGAGGGCACTTTGGTTTTCTTTTATTGCAATTTAAGTTGTTAGTTAATGAAAAATAATAAATATTGTTTTATATATAACTACAGTTAAGGGGAATGTGTTATCAGTTATTCTGCCTAAACATCACGTTCCCAGGACACCAGGAAAAACACTGAGACACTCGGTCATTCAGAGTCATCTTAGATTGAAAATCCTGCTGAAACCCCGGAAATGAGTCCCTGGGGCTGGTCCCAGCGGGGCGGGTGACGCATCTCTCCCTATGCCAATGGTCTCCAAACTGTGGACCTCCAGCTGTTGCTTAACTAAAACTCCCAGCAAAACTACAACTCCCAGCATGCCCAGACCATTTTTGGAACAACTAGCAGTCCACAGTTTGTAGCCCTAGTCCCTATACAGTTACATTCCTGGCTTCTGCACTACTACTGGAATTGTGTTCCTGGTATCTGGCACTTCCGGGTCAGGTGACGTCATATAACTAGCCATCCAATCAGAGGCTGAGGCTGGACATTGCTTCGGCCCATAACTGAATGAGCAGCTGTGTAAAGTCACCTAACCCAGAAGCGCTGGACACTGGGAACTGAATTTCGTGATTCTGGCGGTAGCGCAAGAGCAAGGAAGAGAGGGTTTTTTTATACTATCTTCCCCAAGCGTTAATACCACATTTCTGCCACAACATAGCTTTCTTATGGAGGCCTGGCAAATCAAATGTCAGGCTTCCCTGTCCCTTCCCTGCTGCCGGCGGCTGCCACAATGACACAATGCTGTGGGGCTGGTATGATCATTTTTTCAGGGTTGGTTTTTAGCCCCAGTTCTGCCCTGGGTGGAGAGAGATATATCTAGCTAAGGCTGCATTCACACCACAATTGTTACAAACCGGATCTGGCTGGGAGATGTGAAAACCAGGCGCTCCCGTATCTCAGCCGGACCCGGACCACATCTCGTTTGAAGGAGCCGACCGGAGTCAGATAATGACTCCAGTCGGCTCAGTTTTGCCCCGTATCCAGATTTGTGACCGTACTTAAAACTGTAGTATACCACGGTTTTAAGTCTGGTCACAAAACCGGATATGGGGCAAAAATAAGCCGACCGGAGTCACTATTTGACTCCGGTCGGCTCATTCAAATGAGATGAGATGGGGGCCGGGTCCGGCTGAGATACGGGAGTGCCTGGTTTTCACATATCCCTATCGGATCCGGTCCCGTATGTAACAATCGTGGGGTGAATACAGCCTAATGTGGAATGGAGGTAGAAGTGGGAAGAAGCCTGCCTACCTACCTAATATATTAAGGCTGAACATTTACTTAGCTAAGAAGGGGAGAGGGAAGGGGGGCACCTTTGTAGTGTTGGTATCTATCTGTATATGATCACTGTATGGAGTTAACCTTGGTCTTTGCCTAGTGGATTTTTTTCAGTAGCAGTGCGGGGATATTAGTCATTCTGCGGTGATACTGGTCATGATGTGGCGATATTACTTGTCCCTTGTATAGTGATATTGATAATTTCAATGTCAATTCACAGGATTTGGTCAGTAACAGTATGACGGTAATATGTATGGGCATAATATTCCTCCTTGTATACTGGTAATATTGGTTTCAGTATACAGGATTTGGCTAGTAACAGTATGATGGTAATATGTATGGGGATAATATTCCTCCTTGTATACTGGTATTATTGGTAATATTACTCTCAACATACAGGATTTGGTCAGTAACAGTATCATGGTAATATGTATGGTGATAATTTTTCTCCTTGTATACTGGCATTATTGTTAATATTGCTATCAATATACCGGATTTTCACATATAGCCTTTTTAAAACATTGCTGCCATTTTTCATTATAAGCAGGGCCGGTGTTATGGCGGGGCAAACCAGGCAATTGCCTAGGGCCCCCATCCCCCAGGGGTTCTGCCGTCTGCTCAGTAGGGGGGGCAACTGTTTTAAAGTGGCCGCAGCGTTGGCTTCTTGTTAAAGATTAGCAGGGGGGCAACTTTAAAACAGTGATCAGCTCCGGGCCCCGTGCCCGCAGGGGGGCCCCGTCACATTCGGGACATCCCTGTGTCCCGAAAAATCTTTTCAGGCCACAAGGATGCCCCGTTTACTTCATAGCGGCCCCGCGTTAACTTTAAAAACGCTGGGGCCGTTGGGAGGAAGCGCACGCAGTGACGGCACTGACGTCACGTGCGTGCGCCCATAGCAACAGTACAGCAGAGCGCAGCTGTGAGGAGGACGTGCGGGTATGGTAAGTGACCTGCGGTCATCTTCAGTGTTCCGACCGCTGCTCCCGGGATGGCCCATAGGCCATAGCAGTAGATCGTGACCGGGATGGCCCATAGGCCATAGCAGTAGATCGTGATCCAGGAGCGGTGGTCGGAATACTCAAGTGGGGCAGTAAACAGGCATACAGCCTCCAGCCATACATTGTATATGGCTGAAGGCTGTATGTCTGTAGGGGAACATTAGTTGCACTATAATTCCACCACATTTGGTGCAGTATAGTTCCCCCACATTAAGTGCAGTCACTTAATGTGGGGATCTATACTGCACCAAATGTGGTGGAATTATAGTGCACCTAATGTGGGGGAACTATACTGAACCTAATGTGGGGAATTATACTGCACCTAATGTGGGGGAACTATACTGCACCTAATGTGGGGAATTATACTGCACCTAATGTGAGGGAACTATACTGCACCTAATGTGGGGGAACTATACTGCACCTAATGTGGGGGAACTACTGTATACTGCACCTAATGTGGGGAAACTACTGTACTTCACCTAATGTGGGGAAACTACTGTATACTGCACCTAATGTGGGGAACTACTGTATACTGCACCTAATGTGGGAGGACTACTGTATACTGCACCTAATGTGGGGCAACTACTGTATACTGCACCTAATGTGGGGAAACTATTGTACTTCACCTAATGTGGGGAACTACTGTATACTGCACCTTATGTGGGGGGACTACTGTATACTGCACCTAATGTGGGGGGGGACTACTGTATACTGCACCTAATGTGGGGGGACTACTGTATACTGCACCTAATGTGGGGAACTACTGTATACTCCACCTAATGTGGGGGGACTATTGTATACTGCACCTAATGTGGGAAACTACTGTATACTGCACCTAATGTGGGGAACTACTGTATACTGCACCTAATGTGGAGGGACTACTGTATACTGCACCTAATGTGGAGGGACTACTGTATACTGCACCTAATGTGGGAGACTATACTGCACCTAATGTGGGGAACTATACTGCACCTAATGTGGGGAACTATACTGCCAACCTAATGTGGGGGAACTATACTGCCAACCTAATGTGGGGGAACTATACTGCACCTAATGTGAGGGAACTATACTGCACCTAATGTGAGGGAACTATACTGCACCTAATGTGGGGGAACTATACTGCACCTAATGTGGGGGAACTATACTGCACCTAATGTGGGGGAACTATACTGCACCTAATGTGGGGGAACTATACTGCACCTAATGTGGGGGAACTACACTGCACCTAATGTGGGGGAACTACACTGCACCTAATGTGGGGGAACTACACTGCACCTAATGTGGGGGAACTACACTGCACCTAATGTGGGGGAACTACACTGCACCTAATGTGGGGGAACTACACTGCACCTAATGTGGGGGAACTACACTGCACCTAATGTGGGGGAACTACACTGCACCTAATGTGGGGGAACTACACTGCACCTAATGTGGGGGAACTACACTGCACCTAATGTGGGGGAACTACACTGCACCTAATGTGGGGGAACTACACTGCACCTAATGTGGGGGAACTACACTGCACCTAATGTGGGGGAACTACACTGCACCTAATGTGGGGGAACTACACTGCACCTAATGTGGGGGAACTACACTGCACCTAATGTGGGGGAACTACACTGCACCTAATGTGGGGGAACTACACTGCACCTAATGTGGGGGAACTACACTGCACCTAATGTGGGGGAACTACACTGCACCTAATGTGGGGGAACTACACTGCACCTAATGTGGGGGAACTACACTGCACCTAATGTGGGGGAACTACACTGCACCTAATGTGGGGGAACTACACTGCACCTAATGTGGGGGAACTACACTGCACCTAATGTGGGGGAACTACACTGCACCTAATGTGGGGGAACTACACTGCACCTAATGTGGGGGAACTACACTGCACCTAATGTGGGGGAACTACACTGCACCTAATGTGGGGGAACTACACTGCACCTAATGTGGGGGAACTACACTGCACCTAATGTGGGGGAACTACACTGCACCTAATGTGGGGGAACTACACTGCACCTAATGTGGGGGAACTACACTGCACCTAATGTGGGGGAACTACACTGCACCTAATGTGGGGGAACTACACTGCACCTAATGTGGGGGAACTACACTGCACCTAATGTGGGGGAACTACACTGCACCTAATGTGGGGGAACTACACTGCACCTAATGTGGGGGAACTACACTGCACCTAATGTGGGGGAACTACACTGCACCTAATGTGGGGGAACTATACTGTACCTAATGTGGGGAACTATACTGCACCTAATGTGGGGGAACTACTGTATACTGCACCTAATGTGGGGGAACTACTGTATACTGCACCTAATGGGGGGAATTATACTGCACCTAATGCGGGGGAATTACTGTATACTGCACCTAATGTGGGGGAACTACTGTATACTGCACCTAATGTGGGGGAACTACTGTATACTGCACCTAATGTGGGGGAACTACTGTATACTGCACCTAATGTGGGGAATTATACTGCACCTAATGTGGGGGAACTACTGTATACTGCACCTAATGTGGGGGAACTTCTGTATACTGCACCTAATGTGGGGAACTACTGTATACTGCACCTAATGTGGGGGGACTACTGTATACTGCACCTAATGTGGGGGGACTACTGTATACTGCACCTAATGTGGGGGGATTACTGTATACTGCACCTAATGTGGGGGGATTACTGTATACTGCACCTAATGTGGGGGGACTACTGTATACTGCACCTAATGTGGGGAACTACTGTATACTGCACCTAATGTGGGGAACTACTGAATACTGCACCTAATTTGGGGGGACTACTGTATACTGCACCTAATGTGGGGGGACTACTGTATACTGCACCTAATGTGGGGGGATTACTGTATACTGCACCTAATGTGGGGGGATTACTGTATACTGCACCTAATGTGGGGGGACTACTGTATACTGCACCTAATGTGGGGAACTACTGTATACTGCACCTAATGTGGGGAACTACTGTATACTGCACCTAATGTGGAGGGACTATACTGCACCTAATGTGGGGAACTATTTTGCACCTAATGTGGGGAACTATACTGCCAACCTAATGTGGGGGAACTATACTGCCAACCTAATGTGGGGGAACTATACTGCCAACCTAATGTGGGGGAACTATAGTGCACCTAATGTGGAGAACTATACTGCACCTAATGTCGAGAACTATACTGCACCTAATGTGGAGAGCTATACTGCACCTAATGTGGGGGAACTATACTGCACCTAATGTGGGGGAACTACACTGCACCTAATGTGGGGGAACTACACTGCACCTAATGTGGGGGAACTACACTGCACCTAATGTGGGGGAACTACACTGCACCTAATGTGGGGAACTATACTGCACCTAATGTGGGGGAACTATACTGCACCTAATGTGGGGAACTATACTGCACCTAATGTGGGGGAACTACACTGCACCTAATGTGGGGGAACTACTGTATACTGCACCTAATGTGGGAGAACTACTGTATACTGCACCTAATGTGGGGAACTACTGTATACTGCACCTAATGGGGGGAATTATACTGCACCTAATGCGGGGGAACTACTGTATACTGCAACTAATGTGGGGGAACTACTGTATACTGCACCTAATGTGGGGGAACTACTGTATACTGCACCTAATGTGGGGAATTATACTGCACCTCATGTGGGGGAACTACTGTATACTGCACCTAATGTGGGGAATTATACTGCACCTAATGTGGGGAACTATACTGACAACCTAATGTGGGGGAACTATACTGCCAACCTAATGTGGGGGAACTATACTGCCAACCTAATGTGGGGGAACTATACTGCACCTAATGTGGAGAACTATACTGCACCTAATGTGGAGAACTATACTGCACCTAATGTGGAGAGCTATACTGCACCTAATGTGGAGAGCTATACTGCACCTAATGTGGAGAGCTATACTGCTCCTAATGTGGGGGACTATACTGCACCAATGTGTGGGACTATACTGCACCTAATGTGGGGAACTATACTGCACCTAATGTGGGGGACTATCAGGGCCGTTTGAAGGAATTTGGGGGCCCCAAGCAAAATGGACATGGAGGCCCCCCCCTCCATAGTAACGCCGACCCTTGAATTCTGGGAGCGCAACGTGAGCGAACGTCAATACGACGCACATTAGGTGCAGCAGTGTTCCCCCTACATTAGGTGCAGCAGAGATCCCCCACATTAGGTAGGCAGTCTTCCCCCCACATTAGGTAGGCAGTGTTCCCCCCACATTAGGTGCAGCAGTGTTCCCTACCCATACCCGCTGTCCAGACCCCCCCCCCCTCCCGGGCCATTTTTTTGGTGGGGGTTTGACTGCTGAGACCCCCACCGATCACCTCGGTTAAAATGGTTCTCCAGCTGTTGGAAAGCTAAAACTCCCATCATTCTGGAGAGCCTCTGGCAATGGGAGTTGTAGTTTTGTAACAGCTGAAGAGCCACAGATTGGACACAGTTTTACCCATCATCACTGCAGAACTTACAAGTGACTACAGCTCTGATGGGACAGTCAGGAGAATACACAATGATAGTGACCTGAGTGACGTCTTCTGACTTGAGTGATATCTTCTCTGTTATCTTTTCTTCTTCATCTGGTCCAGAGACCAGGTCTTCCTCCAGCTCCATCTTCTCTGCAGAGTCTGACATCCAGGCATCATTGGCTCCTCACTGTCAGCAGATCCTCATCCTCTGCATGAAGACAGTAATCATTATAACCTTGCCAGAAAGTGTACTCTAAATAATATACTGCCCCACACTGTACCCTGAAGATAATGCTGCCTCACACTGTACCTTGAATATAATGCTTCCACACACTGTACCCTGAATATAATGCTGCCTCACACTGTACCCTGACTATAATGCTGCCACACACTGTACCCTGACTATAATTCTGCCACACACTGTACCCTGAATATAATGCTGCCACACACTGTACCCTGAATATAATGCTGCTCCACACTGTATCCACTGAATATAATGCTTCCACACACTGTACCCTGAAAATAATACTGCCACACACTGTACCCTGAAAATAATACTGCCACACACTGTACCCTGAAAATAATACTGCCACACACTGTACCCTGAATATAATGCTTCCACACACTGTACCCCTGAATATAATACTGCCACACACTGTACCCCTGAATATAATGCTGCCACACACTGTACCCTGAATATAATGCTGCTCCACACTGCATCCACTGAATACAATACTGCCACACATGCATACACATCATATATACATATACCTCTCCTCATTATTACTATAACTCCCCCCCCCCCACCTCTCCTCATCACTATTATAACCGGGGGGGGGGGGATGAGGAGAGGTGCAGGGGGGGGGGCACCTCTCATGACCCCCATAACACCCCCCTGCATCTCTCATGACCCCCATAACACCCCTCCTGCATCTCTCATGACCCCCCATAACACCCCCCTGCATCTCTCATGACCCCCATAACACCCCACTGCATCTCTCATGATCCCCATAACACTCCCCTGCATCTCTCATGACCCCCATAACACCCCCTGCATCTCTCATGACCCCCATAACACCCCCCTGCATCTCTCATGACCGCCATAACACCCCCTGCATCTCTCATGACCCCCATAACACCCCCCTGCATCTCTCATGATCCCCATAACACCCCCTGCATCTCTCATGACCCCCATAACACCCCCTGCATCTCTCATGACCCCCATAACACCCCCTGCATCTCTCATGAACCCCATAACACCCCCCTGCATCTCTCATGAACCCCATAACACCCCCCTGCATCTCTCATGACCCCCATAACACCCCCTGCATCTCTCATGACCCCCATAACACCCCCTGCATCTCTCATGACCCCCATAACACCCCCTGCATCTCTCATGACCCCCATAACACCCTCCTGCATCTCTCATGACCCCCATAACACCCCCTGCATCTCTCATGACCCCCATAACACTCCCTATATCTATCATGACCCCCATAACACCCCTCCTGCATCTCTCATGACCCCCATAACACCCCCCTGCATCTCTCATGACCCCCATAACACCCCCTGCATCTCTCATGATCCCCATAACACCCCTCCTGCATCTCTCATGACCCCCATAACACCCCTCCTGCATCTCTCATGACCCCCATAACACCCCTCCTGCATCTCTCATGACCCCCATAACACCCCTTCTGCATCTCTCATGACCCCCATAACACCCCTCCTGCATCTCTCATGACCCCCATAACACCCCTCCTGCATCTCTCATGACCCCCCATAACACCCCCCTGCATCTCTCATGACCCCCCATAACACCCCCCTGCATCTCTCATGACCCCCATAACACTCCCCTGCATCTCTCATGATCCCCATAACACTCCCCTGCATCTCTCATGACCCCCATAACACCCCCTGCATCTCTCATGACCCCCATAACACCCCCCTGCATCTCTCATGACCCCCATAACACCCCCTGCATCTCTCATGACCCCCATAACACCCCCCTGCATCTCTCATGATCCCCATAACACCCCCTGCATCTCTCATGACCCCCATAACACCCCCTGCATCTCTCATGACCCCCATAACACCCCCCTGCATCTCTCATGAACCCCATAACACCCCCCTGCATCTCTCATGACCCCCATAACACCCCCTGCATCTCTCATGACCCCCATAACACCCCCTGCATCTCTCATGACCCCCATAACACCCCCTGCATCTCTCATGACCCCCATAACACCCTCCTGCATCTCTCATGACCCCCATAACACCCCCTGCATCTCTCATGACCCCCATAACACTCCCTATATCTATCATGACCCCCATAACACCCCTCCTGCATCTCTCATGACCCCCATAACACCCCCCTGCATCTCTCATGACCCCCATAACACCCCCTGCATCTCTCATGATCCCCATAACACCCCTCCTGCATCTCTCATGAACCCCATAACACCCCTCCTGCATCTCTCATGACCCCCATAACACCCCTCCTGCATCTCTCATGACCCCCATAACACCCCTTCTGCATCTCTCATGACCCCCATAACACCTCTCCTGCATCTCTCATGACCCCCATAACACCCCCCTGCATCTCTCATGATCCCCATAACACCCCCCTGCATCTCTCATGATCCCCATAACACCCCCCTGCATCTCTCATGACCCCCATAACACCCCCCTGCATCTCTCATGACCCCCATAACACCCCCCTGCATCTCTCATGACCCCCATAACACCCCTCCTGCATCTCTCATGATCCCCATAACACCCCCACTGCATCTCTCATGATCCCCATAACACCCCCTGCATCTCTCATGACCCCCATAACACCCCCACTGCATCTCTCATGATCCCCATAACACCCCCTGCATCTCTCATGACCCCCATAACACCCCTCCTGCATCTCTCATGACCCCCATAACACCCCTCCTGCATCTCTCACGATCCCCATAACACCCCTCCTGCATCTCTCATGACCCCCATAACACCCTCCTGCATCTCTCATGACCCCCATAACACCCCTCCTGCATCTCTCACGATCCCCATAACACCTCTCCTGCATCTCTCATGACCCCCATAACACCCCCTGCATCTCTCACGATCCCCATAACACCCCCTTGCATCTCTCACGATCCCCATAACACCTCTCCTGCATCTCTCATGACCCCCATAACACCCCGCCTGCATCTCTCATGACCCCCATAACACCCCTCCTGCATCTCTCATGACCCCCATAACACTCCACTGCATCTCTCATGATCCCCATAACACCCCCCTGCATCTCTCATGACCCCCATAACAACCCCCTGCATCTCTCATGACCCCCATAACACCCCACTGCATCTCTCATGACCCCCATAACACCTCTCCTGCATCTCTCATGACCCCCATAACACCCCCCTGCATCTCTCATGATCCCCATAACACCCCCCTGCATCTCTCATGATCCCCATAACACCCCCCTGCATCTCTCATGACCCCCATAACACCCCCCTGCATCTCTCATGACCCCCCATAACACCCCCCTGCATCTCTCATGACCCCCATAACACTCCCCTGCATCTCTCATGATCCCCATAACACTCCCCTGCATCTCTCATGACCCCCATAACACCCCCTGCATCTCTCATGACCCCCATAACACCCCCCTGCATCTCTCATGACCCCCATAACACCCCCTGCATCTCTCATGACCCCCATAACACCCCCCTGCATCTCTCATGATCCCCATAACACCCCCTGCATCTCTCATGACCCCCATAACACCCCCTGCATCTCTCATGACCCCCATAACACCCCCCTGCATCTCTCATGAACCCCATAACACCCCCCTGCATCTCTCATGACCCCCATAACACCCCCTGCATCTCTCATGACCCCCATAACACCCCCTGCATCTCTCATGACCCCCATAACACCCCCTGCATCTCTCATGACCCCCATAACACCCTCCTGCATCTCTCATGACCCCCATAACACCCCCTGCATCTCTCATGACCCCCATAACACTCCCTATATCTATCATGACCCCCATAACACCCCTCCTGCATCTCTCATGACCCCCATAACACCCCCCTGCATCTCTCATGACCCCCATAACACCCCCTGCATCTCTCATGATCCCCATAACACCCCTCCTGCATCTCTCATGAACCCCATAACACCCCTCCTGCATCTCTCATGACCCCCATAACACCCCTCCTGCATCTCTCATGACCCCCATAACACCCCTTCTGCATCTCTCATGACCCCCATAACACCTCTCCTGCATCTCTCATGACCCCCATAACACCCCCCTGCATCTCTCATGATCCCCATAACACCCCCCTGCATCTCTCATGATCCCCATAACACCCCCCTGCATCTCTCATGACCCCCATAACACCCCCCTGCATCTCTCATGACCCCCATAACACCCCCCTGCATCTCTCATGACCCCCATAACACCCCTCCTGCATCTCTCATGATCCCCATAACACCCCCACTGCATCTCTCATGATCCCCATAACACCCCCTGCATCTCTCATGACCCCCATAACACCCCCACTGCATCTCTCATGATCCCCATAACACCCCCTGCATCTCTCATGACCCCCATAACACCCCTCCTGCATCTCTCATGACCCCCATAACACCCCTCCTGCATCTCTCACGATCCCCATAACACCCCTCCTGCATCTCTCATGACCCCCATAACACCCTCCTGCATCTCTCATGACCCCCATAACACCCCTCCTGCATCTCTCACGATCCCCATAACACCTCTCCTGCATCTCTCATGACCCCCATAACACCCCCTGCATCTCTCACGATCCCCATAACACCCCCTTGCATCTCTCACGATCCCCATAACACCTCTCCTGCATCTCTCATGACCCCCATAACACCCCGCCTGCATCTCTCATGACCCCCATAACACCCCTCCTGCATCTCTCATGACCCCCATAACACTCCACTGCATCTCTCATGATCCCCATAACACCCCCCTGCATCTCTCATGACCCCCATAACAACCCCCTGCATCTCTCATGACCCCCATAACACCCCACTGCATCTCTCATGACCCCCATAACACCTCTCCTGCATCTCTCATGACCCCCATAACACCCCCCTGCATCTCTCATGATCCCCATAACACCCCCCTGCATCTCTCATGATCCCCATAACACCCCCCTGCATCTCTCATGACCCCCATAACACCCCCCTGCATCTCTCATGACCCCCATAACACCCCACTGCATCTCTCATGACCCCCATAACACCTCTCCTGCATCTCTCATGACCCCCATAACACCCCCCTGCATCTCTCATGATCCCCATAACACCCCCCTGCATCTCTCATGATCCCCATAACACCCCCCTGCATCTCTCATGATCCCCATAACACCCCCCTGCATCTCTCATGACCCCCATAACACCCCCCTGCATCTCTCATGACCCCCATAACACCCCTCCTGCATCTCTCATGACCCCCATAACACCCCTCCTGCATCTCTCATGACCCCCATAACACCCCTCCTGCATCTCTCATGACCCCCATAACACCCCTCCTGCATCTCTCATGACCCCCATAACACCCCTCCTGCATCTCTCACGACCCCCATAACACCCCTCCTGCATCTCTCACGATCCCCATAACACCCCTCCTGCATCTCTCATGACCCCCATAACACCCTCCTGCATCTCTCATGACCCCCATAACACCCCTCCTGCATCTCTCACGATCCCCATAACACACCTCCTGCATCTCTCACGACCCCCATAACACCCCTCCTGCATCTCTCACGATCCCCATAACACCCCTCCTGCATCTCTCACGATCCCCATAACACCCCTTCTGCATCTCTCATGACCCCCATAACACCTCTCCTGCATCTCTCATGACCCCCATAACACCCCCCTGCATCTCTCATGATCCCCATAACACCCCTCCTGCATCTCTCACGATCCCCATAACACTCCCCTGCATCTCTCATGACCCCCATAACACCCCCTGCATCTCTCATGACCCCCATAACACCCCTCCTGCATCTCTCATGACCCCCATAACACCCCACTGCATCTCTCATGATCCCCATAACACCCCTCCTGCATCTCTCATGACCCCCATAACACCCCTCCTGCATCTCTCATGACCCCCATAACACCCCTCCTGCATCTCTCATGACCCCCATAACACTCCCTATATCTATCATGACCCCCATAACACCCCTCCTGCATCTCTCATGACCCCCATAACACCACCCCTGCATCTCTCATGACCCCCATAACACCCCACTGCATCTCTCATGATCCCCATAACACCCCTCCTGCATCTCTCATGACCCCCATAACACTCCCTATATCTCTCATGATCCCCATAACACCCCCCTGCATCTCTCATGACCCCCATAACACCCCTCCTGCATCTCTCATGACCCCCATAACACTCCCTATATCTATCATGACCCCCATAACACCTCCTGCATCTCTCATGATCCCCATAACACCCCTCCTGCATCTCTCATGACCCCATAACACCCCTCCTGCATCTCTCATGACCCCCATAACACCCCTCCTGCATCTCTCATGATCCCCATAACACCCCTCCTGCATCTCTCATGACCCCCCCCCCCCCCCCCCCCACACACACACACAAACACCTCTCATCACCATTGCAGTCCCCTGACAACCATACAATCCCCCGGGCCCCCCGCGCCAGTTTACTTACCCTGCCGGGGATCGTTGCAGAGGCGGGAGTCTGCTGCTGCTCCTGTCACTGCACGGAGGATGCTGGAGGTTCCCGCGGGGACGCAAGCAGGGACAGGTCAGGTGATTGGCGTAAACGTGCGTGCCTGCGCGGGGCACGTGACGTCTCTACTCCAATCATCCCCTGACCTGTCCGGTGCCGGCCCTGCTTTGTTTCTTAAGGGGCCCGCGCCCATCAAAAATGTAATTTTGGTGAAATGTGCGGGCCCCCCGAAGTGTCCCGTCGCTACAGGACGGGCAAGCACCGGCTCTGCTCGGGGCCCCCTAGCCAGCTCGGGGCCCCAAGCAATTGCTTGGTTTGCCGGTCCGGTAGCGACGGGCCTGGGGACTATACTGCACCAATGTGTGGGACTATACTGCACCTAATGTGGGGAACTATACTGCACCTAATGTGGGGGAACTATACTGCACCTAATGTGGGGGAACTATACTGCACCTAATGTGGGGAGAACTATACTGCACCTAATGTGGAGGGAACTATACTGCACCTAATGTGGGGAACTATACTGCACCTAATGTGGGGAGAACTATACTGCACCTAATGTGGGGGAACTATACTGCACCTAATGTGGGGAGAACTATACTGCACCTAATGTGGGGAGAACTATACTGCACCTAATGTGGGGAGAACTATACTGCACCTAATGTGGAGGGAACTATACTGCACCTAATGTGGAGGGAACTATACTGCACCTAATGTGGGGAACTATACTGCACCTAATGTGGGGAACTATACTGCACCTAATGTGGGGGAACTATACTGCACCTAATGTGGGGGAACTATACTGCACCTAATGTGGAGGGAACTATACTGCACCTAATGTGGGGGAACTATACTGCACCTAATGTGGAGGGAACTATACTGCACCTAATGTGGGGAACTATACTGCACCTAATGTGGGGAGAACTATACTGCACCTAATGTGGGGGAACTATACTGCACCTAATGTGGGGGAACTATACTGCACCTAATGTGGGGAACTATACTGCACCTAATGTGGGGGAACTATACTGCACCTAATGTGGGGAGAACTATACTGCACCTAATGTGGAGGGAACTATACTGCACCTAATGTGGGGAACTATACTGCACCAATGTGTGGGACTATACTGCACCTAATGTGGGGAACTATACTGCACCAATGTGGGGAGAACTATACTGCACCTAATGTGGGGGATCTATACTGCACCTAATGTGGGGGAACTATACTGCACCTAATGTGGGGAGAACTATACTGCACCTAATGTGGAGGGAACTATACTGCACCTAATGTGGGGAGAACTATACTGCACCTAATGTGGGGAACTATACTGCACCTAATGTGGGGGAACTATACTGCACCTAATGTGGGGAGAACTATACTGCACCTAATGTGGGGAGAACTATACTGCACCAATGTGTGGGACTACACTGCACCTAATGTGGGGGAACTATACTGCACCTAATGTGGGGAGAACTATACTGCACCTAATGTGGGGAGAACTATACTGCACCTAATGTGGAGGGAACTATACTGCACCTAATATGGGGAGAACTATACTGCACCTAATGTGGGGGAACTATACTGCACCTAATGTGAGGAACTATACTGCACCTAATGTGGGGGAACTATACTGCACCTAATGAGGGGGGGATTATATACTGCACCTAATGTGGGGGAACTATACTGCCAACCTAATGTGGGGAGCTATACTGCACCTAATGTGGAGGGAACTGTACTGCACCTAATGTGGAGAGCTATACTGTACCTAATGTGGGGAACTATACTGCACCTAATGTGGGGGCACTATACTGCACCTAATGAGGGGGGGGGGACTATATACTGCACCTAATGTGGGGGAACTATACTGTCAACCTAATGTGGGGAGCTATACTGTACCTAATGAGGGGGGGGGGAGGACTATATATTGCACCTAATGTGGGGGAACTATACTGCCAACCTAATGTGGGGATCTATACTGCACCTAATGTGGAGGGAACTGTACTGCACCTAATGTGGAGAGCTATACTGCAACTAATGTGGAGAACTATACTGCACCTAATGTGGAGAACTATACTGCACCTAATGTGGGGAGAACTATACTGCACCTAATGTGGGGAGAACTATACTGCACCTAATGTGGGGAGAACTATACTGCACCTAATGTGGGGAGAACTATACTGCACCTAATGTGGGGGACTATACTGCACCTAATGTGGGGAGAACTATACTGCACCTAATGTGGGGGAACTATACTGTACCTAATATGGGGAGAACTATACTGCACCTGAAGTGGGGGA
This sequence comes from Hyla sarda, assembly GCF_029499605.1. Classification (NCBI taxonomy): domain Eukaryota; kingdom Metazoa; phylum Chordata; class Amphibia; order Anura; family Hylidae; genus Hyla; species Hyla sarda. The sequence goes on from NW_026607610.1 coordinate 111,673, forward strand.
ACTATACAGCCAACCTAATGTGGGGGAACTATACTGCACCTAATGTGGGGGACTGTACTGCACCCAATGTGGGGGACTATACTGCACCTAATGTGGGGAGAACTATACTGCACCTAATGTGAAGAGCTATACTGCACCTAATGTGGGGGAACTATACTGCACCTAATGTGGGGAACTACACTGCACCTAATGTGGGGGAACTATACTGCACCTAATGAGGGGGGACTATATACTGCACCTAATGTGGGGGAACTATACTGCCAACCTAATGTGGGGAGCTATACTGCACCTAATGTGGAGGGAACTGTACTGCACCTAATGTGGAGAGCTATACTGTACCTAATGTGGTGAACTATACTGCATCTAATGTGCGGGAACTATACTGCACCTAATGAGGGGGGGGGGGTGGGGATTATATACTGCACCTAATGTGGGGGAACTATAATGCCAGCCTAATGTGGAGAGCTATACTGCACCTAATGTGCAGGGAACTGTACTGCACCTAATGTGGAGAGCTATACTGTACCTAATGTGGGGAACTATACTGCACCTAATGTGGGGGCACTATACTGCACCTAATGAGGGGGGGGGGACTATATACTGCACCTAATGTGGGGGAACTATACTGTCAACCTAATGTGGGGAGCTATACTGTACCTAATGAGGGGGGGGGGGAGGACTATATATTGCACCTAATGTGGGGGAACTATACTACCAACCTAATGTGGGGATCTATACTGCACCTAATGTGGAGGGAACTGTACTGCACCTAATGTGGAGAGCTATACTGCAACTAATGTGGAGAACTATACTGCACCTAATGTGGAGAACTATACTGCACCTAATGTGGGGAGAACTATACTGCACCTAATGTGGGGAGAACTATACTGCACCTAATGTGGGGAGAACTATACTGCACCTAATGTGGGGAGAACTATACTGCACCTAATGTGGGGGACTATACTGCACCTAATGTGGGGAGAACTATACTGCACCTAATGTGGGGGAACTATACTGTACCTAATATGGGGAGAACTATACTGCACCTGAAGTGGGGGAACTATACAGCCAACCTAATGTGGGGGAACTATACTGCACCTAATGTGGGGGACTGTACTGCACCCAATGTGGGGGACTATACTGCACCTAATGTGGGGAGAACTATACTGCAACTAATGTGAAGAGCTATACTGCACCTAATGTGGGGGAACTATACTGCACCTAATGTGGGGAACTATACTGCACCTAATGTGGGGAACTACACTGCACCTAATGTGGGGGAACTATACTGCACCTAATGAGGGGGGACTATATACTGCACCTAATGTGGGGGAACTATACTGCCAACCTAATGTGGGGAGCTATACTGCACCTAATGTGGAGGGAACTGTACTGCACCTAATGTGGAGAGCTATACTGTACCTAATGTGGTGAACTATACTGCATCTAATGTGCGGGAACTATACTGCACCTAATGAGGGGGGGGGGGATTATATACTGCACCTAATGTGGGGGAACTATAATGCCAGCCTAATGTGGAGAGCTATACTGCACCTAATGTGCAGGGAACTGTACTGCACCTAATGTGGAGAGCTATACTGCACCTAATGTGGAGAGCTATACTGCACCTAGTGTGGGGAGAACTATACTGCACCTAATGTGGGGAGAACTATACTGCACCTAATGTGGGGAGAACTATACTGCACCTAATGAGGGGGGGGGGGGATTATATACTGCACCTAATGTGGGGGAACTATAATGCCAGCCTAATGTGGAGAGCTATACTGCACCTAATGTGCAGGGAACTGTACTGCACCTAATGTGGAGAGCTATACTGCACCTAATGTGGAGAGCTATACTGCACCTAGTGTGGGGAGAACTATACTGCACCTAGTGTGGGGAGAACTATACTGCACCTAATGTGGGGAGAACTATACTGCACCTAATGTGGGGAGAACTATACTGCACCTAATGAGGGGGGGGGGGATTATATACTGCACCTAATGTGGGGGAACTATAATGCCAGCCTAATGTGGAGAGCTATACTGCACCTAATGTGCAGGGAACTGTACTGCACCTAATGTGGAGAGCTATACTGCACCTAGTGTGGGGAGAACTATACTGCACCTAGTGTGGGGAGAACTATACTGCACCTAGTGTGGGGAGAACTATACTGCACCTAATGTGGGGAGAACTATACTGCACCTAATGTGGGGAGAACTATACTGCACCTAATGTGGGGAGAACTATACTGCACCTAATGTGGGGAGAACTATACTGCACCTAATGTGGGGAGAACTATACTGCACCTAATGTGGGGAGAACTATACTGCACCTAATGTGGGGAGAACTATACTGCACCTAATGTGGGGGAACTATACTGTATCTAATGTGGGGAGAACTATACTGCACGTGAAGTGGGGGAACTATACTGCACCTAATGTGGGGAGAACTATACTGCACCTAATGTGGGGAACTATACTGCACTTAATGTGGGGAACTATACTGCACCTAATGTGGAGAGCTATACTGCACCTAATGTGGAGAGCTATACTGCACCTAATGTGGGGAGAACTATACTGCACCTAATGTGGGGGAACTATACTGCACCTAATGTGGGGAGAACTATACTGCACCTAATGTGGGGAGAACTATACTGCACCTAATGTGGGGAGAACTATACTGCACCTAATGTGGCGGACTATACTGCACCTAATGTGGGGGAACTATACTGTACCTAATGTGGTTAGAACTATACTGCACCTAAAGTGGGGGAACTATACAGCACCTGAAGTGGGGGAACTATACTGCACCTTATGTGGGGGACTATACTGCACCTAATGTGGGGGACTATACTGCACCTAATGTGGGGGACTATACTGCACCTAATGTGGGGGACTATACTGCACCTAATGTGGGGGAACTATACTGTACCTAATGTGGGGAGAACTATACTGCACCTGAAGTGGGGGAACTATACTGCACCTAATGTGGGGAGAACTATACTGCACCTAATGAGGGGGACTATACTGCACCTAATGTGGGGGAACTATACTGCACACCTAATGTGGGGGAGCTATACTCTTTACCTAATGTGGGGGGAACTATACAAAAATATAAAATTGTACTATTTTGATCCCTATAACTCTTATTTTTCTGTATATGGGGATGTGAGGGTCATTTTTTGCGCTGTGATTTGTAGTTTTTATCGGTACCATTTTTGTTTTGATGGGACTTTTCAATAGCTTTTTAGATATTTTTTTTATAGTATTTGAAGTGACCAAAATTGTTCAAATCTAGTTAGTGCACTACTATGACTTTTGGGGCCCCACTTTTGATTTTGCCTAAGGCCACGCTAAGCCTAAAACCGGCCCTGATTATAAGGGAGTGTTGTGCCATTTTACTTTTTGAATTTGTGGTGGACTATGATCAGGTCTTGGTCGCTGACACCACTTTATTGAAAAATTTGGCAAAGTACTGGTGTATTCCTTCTGTGATATATATATATATATATATATATGTATAGCCACGCAAAGTGATACGCCTGTGCTCGGTGGCTGTTTGCCGGCACAATGACACAATGCTGTGGGGCTGGTATACAGTAATTTCCAGGGCTGGATTTCATCCCCAGTCCGGCCCTGTCCCAAGGATAGGGGATAAGTTTCAGATTGCGGGGGTCCGACCGCTGGGGGGCCCCGTGATCTCCTGTACGGGGCCCTGGCTCGCTGGCCAGATAGCGCAGGTTGACCGCCAGATGAAGGGGCAGCCGACACGCCCCCTCAAAAAAAGCGCTATAGCAGAGCCAGAAATTGCCAAAGGCAGCGCTGCATCAGTCCCCCAAAAAATGTGAGTTCCTGGATTTAAATATCTATATTCAGGATGGCTGTTCGCATACTGCCAACTATTTTAAGGAGGTGAATGCAAACAGATACCTCGACTTTAACAGTTGCCATCTTAAATAATGGAAGAAGAACATTCCATTCGGTCAAATGAAAAGAATCCGAAGGAATTGTTCTTCCACACAAAAATACCTACAACAACTAGAGAACCTGGAGGATCGTTTTAAACAAAAAGGGTATCCCAAACCCCTTATACAAGGAGCACGCCAGAGAGTGGATGAATTAGAACAAAGTGCTTGCTTGAAAAATAATAAACAGGGTAATGCAGAGGGGGGTTATAATGATGAATTTGATTCTGTTTTTCTAACTAGGTATTACACTTCACACACCAATATTTTTTTATAATTTTTTTTTATTTTTTTTTTGTATAGGTAATATCACCAGCTCATATTATTGTGTCATGATTACTGGCACCATATGTAGTCCCCCAGTTATTCTTCTTTAGATGTTTTCCGTGTCCTGTGCAGTATCTCTCCCAGAAGTCCACTTGATGGCCCCCGTGGTGGTCTACACCCCGAAGTCATCAATTTTTACTCTAAGAGAGAGTGTGCAGCTGTTTCTGGAGACGGTCAACAATAACCTCTGCATGGTGGAATAATAGGTCACGATGTTTATCAGGATCAGTAGAAGCATCACCCACTCGATGATTATGATGGGGATTTCACGGATCTCGTCCCAGTCTTCATCATTATGGAATAATTCCTTTAATGTTTCATATCCAAAATAGAAAACTACACAGACAAAAGTCAGGCCACAGCAGGTGCATCTACTATGGTGGATGACTTTTTTTGCTCCTGGTAATTTATACATCTGGATGGACTGCCCAAGGTAGTATAAGGCTTCACATGTAATGGAAATTATCGTGCTGACAAAGTGTATCCTGGGATATTCTTCGGGGGACAATACATGCATAACAGCTGTGGAAAAACAGGAGGCCCACACAATGGCCAGCAGGATCCTCTGGATCAGGACCTGATGACCCCTGAACTCTTCAGTATGCATAACCATATACTTATAAATAAGAAAGGTTAGTACCAAAGTGCCAATGGACGTCCCTATAAATCCAATTCTGAATAATATGCTTTCGGGAAAGACATTTCCCACGTCACTGTGAAGGAAAAGAAACCAATGTTATTATGGATATTTCCTCACTCCCAACCCATGAAATAAGAATCATTTGCTTGTTTATCTTACCTGATGCTCATCAGTGGCGAGGCTGCATGGCCGAGGACGACCGTCATGATGTAGCTGGTGGCAAGCCAGGCCGCACACCAAAACGCCAACAGGAGGGGGACGAACCCCAGTCCTTTTAGCTCCATTTCAGACAAGTAGAAAAAGAAGACGCTAATCTCACTATTCTCACTAATCGCACTGGAACAGACTGAAGGCTCGGGCGGCTGTCAGTGGGATGTCAGGCCTCCAGCTGTCTATGACATCACATGTGACATGTCAGAATGACTGCTTGTTTCTTTGAGCTGCCATGATTTAGTATCTGCTATAGACAGAACCTGATGTTTTTACTATGGACCTTACAGACCTCAGAACCCAAGTAATTAGTGCAGGGGCTCCATTTTGATCATCTCATATTTCACATTATTTGAGTTCCAGGGCTCAGATACATTTGCACCCTCTATAGCAGTGGTCTTCAAGCTGTGAACCCCCAACCGCTGCAGAACCACAACTCCCAGCATGCCCAGACAGCAACTTTGCATAAGGAAATAGTCTAATTAAACTTTTCTTATATATAGAATCCCTGAAATCTCCAATCTCTCCTTTTATTGCTTTATGATCTGTGTTACTTATTTGTAAAAAACAATGTTTGTGATTGTCTTCCCCCCACACACTTATGGGCTATCTCTTCAAACGACTTTATTTGACCTAAAGCGTATAATTGATTTACATAAATAAGCCCCTTTTCATCCAAAAGAGTGAATCTTTAATTTTAAGGAACTCTTTAAGTGCTTTATTCGACCATAATGAAGTAAAGTCAAAACTCCATGTGATTTAAAAAATAAATTTAAGTTCCCCCCATACTTAATTATCTAGATATGCATGGGTGTAGTGAGTATCCCAGCTTCCAAAATCTCAAAAATATCCTTCATTTTTCAGAGGCTTTTTCAAAAATGAAAGAAGCGATCTGATTGGTTGCTATGGGCAACTCAGCATATTTTCCTGGAAAAGTTTCTGAGTTGCCCATAGCAACCAATCAGATTACTTCCTTCATTTTTCAGAGACTTTTTCAAAAATGAAAGAAGCGATCTGATTGGTTGCTATGGGCAACTCAGCAGCTTTCCCCATAGACCACAATGGGCCTACTGGTTTCAATGGGCAAAAAATCAGAGTTAATGCACTAGACACAGTTCTCTATACCATTAACCCCTTCCCGACCTATGACATACCTGTACGTCATGGGTGGCAAGGTGTTCCCGACCCATGACATACAGGTACGTCATGAACATTTTTGCCGCTACTCGCGGCATCCCGCAGCGCCCGGTAAGATGGTGGCTATCACTGATAGCCAGCCATCTTACCATGCGACCACGGGGGGTTTCATCCCCCCCCCCCCCCCCCCCCCAGCGATCGCTGCTATCAGCTGGTCAACTCTGACTAGCTAATAGCAGCGTTTCGCTATCAGAATATTTAGCAGCGCGGTGTGTAAGTCCCGATCACGGGGATCGGGACACACACCGCTCTGCTAAGTGTCCCTTACCCATCCCCCGGCATCACTTACCCGACCATGCGGTGTCCCGAGTGGTCCCGTTGCGAGCGACGTCCTCCAGGCGGTCCCGGCGGCGCTGCGTCCCGGAGGTGAGTTTCCGGCAGCAGTGCGGCATCTTCATTGGCAGCAGTGAGATCGCCGTAAAGCGATCTCACTGCTGCCTCTGGGAGTTTCAAAACGGCAACTCCCAGCATGCCCAGACAGCCTTTGGCTTTCTGGGCATGCTGGGAGTTGTAGTTTTGTAACATCTGGAGGTCCACAGTTTGGAGACCACTGTATAATGGTCTCCAATCTGTGCTGTTCCAGATGTTGCAAAACTACAACTCCCAGCATGCTCAGTCTGTTCAGGCATGCTGGGAGTTGTAGTTCTCTAACATCTGGAAGAGCATAGATTGGAGACCATTATACAGTGGTCTCCAAACTGTGGACCTCCAGATATTGCAAAACTACAACTCCCAGCATGCCCAGACTGCCCAAGCATGCTGGAAGTTGTAGTTCGGCAACATCTGATCCTTCAGATATTGCCGAACTACAACTTCCAGCATGCTTGGGCAGTCTGGGCATGCTGGGAGTTGTAGTTTTGCAACAACTGGAGGCACACTAGTTGGGAAACATTGTCCGTTTGCTACCTCAGTGCCTCCAGCTGTTTCAATTGTTGCAAAACTATAACTCCCAGCATGCACTGACAGACCATGCATGCTGGGAGTTGTAGTTTTTCAACAGCTGGAGGCACACTGGTTTGGAAACGCTAAGTTTGGTTGCAAAACACTTGAAAGTTTATTACTTAACTTAGTGTTTCCAAACCAGTGTGCCTCCAGCTGTTGCAAAACTACAACTCCCAGCATGCACGGACAGCCAAAGGGCATGCTCGGAGTTTGCAACAGCTGGATGTTTGCCCCCTCCCCCCAATGTGAATGTACAGGGTACACTCACATGGGCGGAGGTTTACAGTGAGTGCTGCAAGTTTGAGATGGCGCAAAATTTGCGCTGCAGCTCAAACTCCCAGCGGCAAACTTGCTGTGAACCTCTGCCCATGTGACTGTACCCTAAAAACACTACACTAACACTAACCTAAAATAAAAAGTAAAAAACACTACATATACACATTATCCCTACACAGCCCCCCTCCCCCAAAAAAATGAAAAACGTCTGGTACGCTACTGTTTCCAAAACGGAGCCTCCAGCTGTTGCAAAATAATAACTCCCAGTATTGCCGGACAGCCATTGACTGTCCAGGCATGCTGGGAGTTTTGCAACAGCTGGAGGCACCCTGTTTGGGAATCATTGGCATAGAATACCCCTATGTCCACCCCTATGCAAATCCCTAATTCAGGCCTCAAATGCGCATGGCGCTCTCTCACTTTGGAGCCCTGTTGTATTTCAGGGCAACAGTTTTGGGACACATATGGGGTATTGCCGTACTCGGGAGAAATTGCCTTACAAATTTTGGGGGGCTTTTTCTTCTTTAACCCCTTATGAAAAGGTGAAGTTGGGGTCTACACCAGCATGTTAGTGTAAAAAAATAATTTTTTTACTCTGACATGCTGGTGTTGCCCTATACTTTTCATTTTCACAAGAGGTAAAAGGGGAAAAAAGATCCTCTAAATTTGTAATGCAATTTCTCCCGAGTATGGAGATACCCCATATGTGGGCGCAAAGTGCTCTGGGGGCGCACAACAAGGCTCAGAAGGGAGAGTGCACCATGTACATTTGAGGCGATTTGCACAGGGGTGGCTGATTGTTACAGCAGTTCTCGGAATCAGAATGATAAGTAAAAGCATTCCAGAGTTATTAATGTTTAAAGTGACAGTGGTCAGATTTTCAAAAAATGCCCAGGACCTGAAGGTGAAAATGGGCTGGGTCATGAAGGGGTTAAAGGGGTACTCCGGTGAAAACCTTTTTTTTCTTTTAAATCAACTGGCTCCGGAAAGTTAAACAGATTTGTAAATTACTTCTATTAAAAAATCGTAATCTTTCCTGTACTTATTAGCTGCTGAATACTACAGAGGAAATTATTTTCTTTTTGGAATGCTCTCTGATGACATCACGAGCACAGTGCTCTCTGCTGACGTTATTATAATAATAATAATAATAATAATGTCTTTATTTATTGTTGTCCTTAGTGGGATTTGAACCCTCTCCAGCTCCACTATATCTTTCTTGTACACTGGTGCTCAGTACTGTACACAGTACTCTATGTGAGGACTGACTAGTGATTTGTACAGCGGTAGCATTATTTCCTTGTCGTCGGCATCTATGCCCCTATTGATGTACCCCATGATTTTATTAGCCTTGGCAGCAGCTGCCCGACACTGGTCACTACAGCTAAGTTTACTGTTACCTAAGGCTCCTAAGTCCTTTTCCATGTCAGTCGTCCTAAGTGTTCTTCCATTTAATACATAATCCCAGCTCGGATTTTTGCATTACCTTACATTTATCAGTGTTGAACCTCATCTGCCACTTCCCAGCCCAAACCTCCAACCTATCCAGATCCATTTGTAACAGTGCACTGTCCTCTATAGTGTTTACCACTTTACAGAGTTTGGTGTCATCTGCAAAGATTGCTACTTTACTATTCAACCCCTCTGCAAGGTCATTCATGAATATATTAAATAGGACAGGACCCAAGACGGACCCCTGTGGTACCCCACTAGTAACAGTCACCCAATCAGAATAAGTACCATTAATAAACACCCTCTGTTTCCTATCATTGAGCCAGTTACTTACCCACTTGCGCACATTCTCCCCCAGCCCAAACCTTCTCATTTTATGCACCAACCTTTTATGTGGAACCGTATCAAATGCTTTGGAAAAATCCAGATATACGACATCCAGCGATTGCCCCTGGTCCAGTCTTGTGCTCACCTCCTCATAAAAGCTGATCAGGTTAGTTTGACAGGATCAATCCCTCATAAATCCATGCTGATACAGGGTCATACATTTATTTTTATCAAGATATTCCAAAATAGCATCTCTTAGGAAACCCTCAAACAATTTACCGAGGTTAAACTAACAGGTCTATAATTCCCGGGGTCACCTTTTGACCCCTTCTTAAATATTGGCACCACATTTGCCATGCGCCAGTCCTGGGGAACAGTCCCTGTCACTATAGAGTCCCTGAATATTAAAAATTGGGGTCTGTCTATTACATTACTTTTTTTTTATATTTTTTTTATTTTAATATTAAACAATTACAAAAATACATTGTACAAATCCAATAAAACAACATCACCAATCGGAAGAAAAGCAAAAGCCATAGAAGCCAAATCCATACTTGTTTACATCCAAGAGTATGTCTAATCAAATTTGCCCATCTTACCAATAGCTCCCAGCAGTATAAACTCTATCGTACGAGGTACCTTCACAGGGATTTTACTTTCTACCTCTTTTATTACAGATTCCCAGAAAACAGATATCTTCTCACACGACCAAAAACTATGTAAATAGTCCGCCTCTTCCAAACCACATTTAACACACTGTGAAGTGATTCTCACCCCTATCCTATGTAAATGAAGCGCGGAATAGTGGGTCTTGTGTAATATCTTAAATTGTGTAATTTTATGTTCCATATTACGAGAAACCTTGCTTATATTTTGGGCCATAATGTCCCAATCTTCCTCAGACACAGTACCCACTATTCCGGACCATTTGTCTTTAATTCTGTCGATCCCCCTTACTCCAATAATCTTATTTAATTTCTTATACAAAATTGATATTCCTTTTTTTTTTTAAAGTGCTCTATTTGAGTTAGTGCTTCTATGAAATTGTGTTTCTGTGCTACATATATCTCCTTATCTATCGTGTTATGGACTGCATGACTAACTTGCCAATAGTACAGCCAATCGTTATCACTAATATCATACCCCCTTTTTATGTGCTCAAATGAAAAGAGTTGTCCTTTATCAAATAATTGTTCCAGTCGTTTTATACCCTTACTATCCCAAAAAGTTGACTCACACTTCACCAATTCTTTAAATTTATTGTTACCCCATAGGGGTGTGAACCCAAAACTATTTCCTACATGTAATTCTCCCTTTAATCTTTCCCATACTTTCCTATATTTATACAATAACATCGTGTTATTTGACCCACTCTCCTCATAATCATCTCATTCCAACACCTCATATATGTTCACTTTCTCCTTATCTACTACAATCTTCTCCAGATATCTAAAATTTCTCCAATTCACGATTCGTACCAACTGCGCGGCCATGTAATAAACAAAGAAATTGGGCATATCCAATCCCCCCCTATCTCCAGGGGCCATAAAATATCTGTACTTCAGACGAACCCTTTTTCTTCCCCATAACAATCTACCCAGTATCACTTCTATCTTCCGGAACCAGCATTTGCCGATCCACACTGGCGAGGTAGCAAGAAAAAAAAGGATCTGTGGGAGGACCACCATTTTTATTATCGCCATCCTTTCTGACATAGAGAAGGGCATTTTAATCCATACTTCTACTCTCTTCGCTAAACTATTCAAAAGGGGCAGTATATTGTTAATCACAAACCTATCATTCGTGGCTGCTATTTTTACTCCCAGATAATGGAGACATTCATTTTTTTTTAACACGGATAGTCTTCCCACCGTCTCCCCCATATCTTCATCCAGGGGGAGCATAGTAGATTTACTCCAATTTATGTCCAACCCAGATAGAGGGGCAAATGCCTCGAACATCTTAATGATACGATGTATTTTTTCTTGTGGGTTAGTTACAAAAAGGAGGATATCATCTACAAATAACAAGATCTTACTCTTCTCTCCATTTACTCCAAATCCCTCATAAACATCATTATCTCTTATCCAAGCCGCTAAGGGTTCAATATAAATTAAAAATAAAAAGGGTGAGAGGGGGCAGCCCTGCCTTGTTCCTCTACTTAGTTTGAATGGGTAGGAGGGGGTTCCATCTACCACCACACTCGCCTCGGGGTTAGTGTATAGTAGCTGAATATAACTCAAAAACCTCGGGCCCACCCTAACCCTTTTCAAAACTTCCCAGAGGTATTCCCACTCCACCCTGTCAAAAGCTTTAGTAGCATCCAATGACAGAATGGAGCGGGGGCCACGGGATCCACTCTGGATTGCTTCATACACCTGGTGGATATTGTCATGAACCGTTCTTCCTGACCTAAACCCTCCCTGGTCACCGCCCACCACTACCTCCACTACTTTATCCAATCTCCTTGCCAGTGCTTTCGCTATTATCTTTATATCTGTATTAAGCAAGGAGATATGAGCCCAAATCCAAGGGATCCTTATCTTTTTTCCTAATGAGTCTAATATTAGCCTCACACATAGATTTAGGGAGAACCCCCCCCCCCCCCTCCAGGATTCATTAATGATACCCAGCAGTTTTGGAAGCAGCAGGATTGAGTATATTCTATATATCTAGAAAGGAATGCCGTCAGACCCAGGGGATGTATTCCCTTGGATTGATGCCAATGCCTCCTCCAATTCCTGGAGGGAGATTGGGTCATCCAGGGAGTCCCTGACATCCTCTGTCAAACTCGGAATATTAATTCCCCTCAAGAATTCCGCTACCTCCGCCCTATTAATATAGCTGCCCATATAGAGATTGGAGAAAAAAGAGCCAACCATTTGGGCTATTTCTTCTCTATCTGTGGTTATGCTGTCATCCTCCCTCCTCAGAGCCATAATACCACGTTCGTCGCCTTGATTTTTAAGTAATCTTGACAGTGTCTTATTTGGTTTCCCTTTCTCAAAGAAATTAAATTGCCCACTGAAGAATAGTTTATTTTGTGCCTTTTTAAGTAGATATTCTTTATATTCCTCTTGAGCTGCCTTCAGTTCTAACAGCTGTTCCCCCCACTATCCTCTTCTATCCCTGCTTCTAATGTTGCCACTTTACTATTCAGTACTGATTCTTCCTGTGAGAATTCCTTTTTTTTTTTTATTGATTCGCCCTATATATAGACCCCTCAAGTATGCCTTCATAGTATCCCATACCACCTGAGGGTTTGCGGACTTATGATTAATCTCCCAGAATGCCTCTATTTCCTGTCTAAACCAGTCCTGGTCGCCCACTAATTCAATCCAGTGGGGGTTGAGCCGAAAGCCCAACCTTTTCCCACCCATTACCTTACCTCCAATTTCCACCACCACTGGGCAATGGTCCGATAGGGTTTTAGCTTTATACTGCACCCTGCTGGTCCAGGTCATTGCATTCTTATCACACAGGCATAAGTCAATTCGGGAAGCGGTGTTATATGAGGTACTAAAACATGAGTACTGTCTTACTCCTGGGTTTAGTTTCCGCCACCCATCAACCCAATTCATCTCTCCACAGTATCTCGCCAATGCTGTTTCGTTCCCCCCTACATTCCTACCTAATTTGTATCTGTCCATACTAGGGTCTATTACATTGTTCAAATCTCCAACTATCCATAATGCCGAATGTGTCTTACTTTCGCTATAGCTCACGAGGTCCCTCAGAACATCCACTCTAAAAGATGGAGGAATATAAACAAAAGCCAAGATGACTGCCCTATCTTCCCATATTCCATAAAGAAATACATATCGACCATACTTATCTACCTTTGCATTCTTAGTCTCGAATGGTACCCTCCTGTGAACATATACTGATACTCCCATGGAGTAGGAAGAGAGTCTGGAGTGGTATTCTTCTTTGGCCCACTTCCTTGGAAGTATCTGCTCATCTCTTGACCTATGGGTCTCAACTAAACATATGATCGCAGGAAGGCACCTCCGAATATAATCGAAGACTGCACACTTTTTAATTCTATCCGACATACCTCGTATGTTCCAGGCTAATAATTTAAGCATAGATATATTTGCCTAAGAGAAAAAAGAAAAGAGAGAAGAAGAAGAGAGAGAGAAAAAAAAAAAAAACACTCTTTTGATCATCCCGTGCCATCCCTCCCTCCTTTCCCTTATCCTTCCCCCCCCCCGCACCCCCCCTCTCCCCATAATGCACCGTACTTCTACTATGCACTCCTATTCTAGTGACACCCCAGAGAACCCCCCAACCCCTCCCCCCCTCCCCCCCGAGACGTAACATTATTACTCAACTAATACTTCCAACCCCTAATGCCACAGTAGTGCCTTATATTAGATGCCTTATTTATCCATCCAATCTGAGACTTCTTGTGGGGTTCCAAATATTGTTACCTTTCCCTTATGCTCAACCCGGAGTCTCGTTGGAAACAGCAGAGAGAAGGGCACCCCTGCGTTCTTTAGCCGCCTTTTTATCTCCCGAAAGGATGCCCTTTTCCTCTGGGTCTCCCAAGAGAAATCCGGATATAGAAAAATATTCTGTCCATTATACTGTAGGTCCCTCATCTCTCTTGCCCTCCTAAGGATAGTATCCCTGTCCTGGGAGGTATATAACTTAATTAGGATTGTCCTAGGGGGACCCCCCGGAGGGGGAATACGCCTTGGCACTGATGAGCTCGTTCAATCCCAAACATTGGAGTAAGATGCCCTTCCCCCTATCCCCTCCTTCAACCACCTACTAAGAAACTGTATGGCAGAGTCCCCCCCCCCCTCCACCCCCTCAGGAAACCCCACCATCCCATCAGGAAACCCCACCATCCTTATATTACAACGTCTGGATCTATCCTCAAGGTCAGTGAGCTTATCTTTAACAGATGTCCTCTCCTTTTTCAAGTCATTAACCTCCTCCTCCAAAACCTTAATCCTATTTTCTGTTTTAGGGGCTTCTTCCTCCAGTCTGGAAATCCTATCTCTCATTTTAGTCATATCGTGTCTTATCAGAGATACCTCGGTAGATACCACACCTAATTGTTTATTTATCTCCTCAATTGCACAATTAGATTTTTTCACCCCTCCCAAGATCTCCTCCAACATCTGTGTTCCCACAGGGGGCACAGACTGCCCTTCCTCAGTTTCTTCCACCGCCAAGACCGAGTACCTAGAGCCTGTTTTACTAGGGGAGAGATCCTTCTGGGTTCTAGTTTTTATACCCACAGCTGGAGACTTCCATATTTTATCCAATTTACCCATAGCCCCCTTATCTTTTTGTGGCGAGCTACCCCCTGATCTTCTGGGGTTCACCTTAGGGGCCATTTCACCCACTATTTCTCTTCACTTTATATTTGTGGGGTGTATGTATCACTACGGGGATATCACGGACCAACTTAGCAACTTTATACACCATAGGCCCCTCCCACTCGAGAATTTAAATCCCGTTATTTACAGCATACAAAAGTAAGAATTCACAGTCCCATATGGCTCTGGGGAGCGCTTAAAACCTAGGGTATCACACCCTGATCCAGAAATATCCACCACCAAATATAGCATACTAATATGCAACTACGGAATCATTAGCGTATTCACGCTCCCCCTGGTAGACAGTGCAATCACCCCCCAGAGTCACTGATCTTATTGGGTCCAGGGAGGGGTCCAATTTCATGAGAGAGGAATTCTGCTAAGACCAAGTTGTTCAATTTAGTCCATGAGTCCCGGTTTCTCCAAATCGCTAGGAGGAGTGACCAGGCAGAGAGTCAGGCATCCAATATTGTCCATTCCACATGGGGCCAGTGCAAGAGGCTGCTTCTGTTCAGAATATTGCCGGGGTATTAATCAATGGTTTCACCGGCTTCTGCACTGTTAGATATTCATCACATGTAAAGTCTGATCGTTTTACTCAGCTCCACTCTCCATCCACAAGAAAGGGTCTGGGCCAGTCTATTCAAATCCCAGCAAGGAGTAGCGGAGTTCCACACATGCCCCTCAACACCTCCGCGTCTGTCTATTACATTACTTAATTCCTTTAGAACATGGGGGTGAATGCCATCTGGACCTGGTGATTTGTCTATTTAGATTTTTTGTAGGTGGCACTGTACTTCTTCCTGGGTTAGACAGGTGACCTGTACTGGGGAGCTTACCTTATCACACTGTATTTCACCTGGCATTTCATTTTCCTCAGTGAATACAGTGGAGAAGAATTTTAGTATATTTGCTTTTTCCTGATCCCCGTTTATAATTTCTTCCTCATCATTTTTTAAAGGGCCAACACTTTCATTTTTGACCTTTTTGCTATTTATATAATTAAAGAACATTTTGGTGTTAGTCATACTCTCTTTGGCAATGAGTCTTTCTGTCTCTATTTTTGCGGCTTTTATCTGTTTTTTACATATTTCACATTTTTCTCTATAGCTTTTTAATGCTTCTTCACTGCTGTCCTGTTTTAGTAACTGAAATGCTTTATTTTAGTCATTTATTGCCCCCTTAACATTTTTATTCATCCATATTGGTTTACTTTTATTTCTGACCCTTTTATTCCTATAAAGTATATACATCTTACAGTGAAAATTTAAGATATTTTTAAAAGTCTCCCATTTAGTGTCAGTATTGTTATTTTTGAGGACATTATCCCATTTTATATTGTTATGGGCTTCTCTGAGTTGATCGAACTTTGCTTTTCGAAAGTTCATTGTTTTTGTGGCCCCTCGAGAGATTCCCTTATTGAAGAACAAGTTATAATGTATTACATTATGATCACTATTTCCTCGGTGTCCATCTACTTGCACATTAATTACTCTGCCAGTTTCAGTACGTTGGTAAATATTAAGTCTAGTAGGGCGCCCCCTCTGGTCAGGCCCTGCACCATTTGGGACAGATAATGGTCTTTAGCTATAGTCAGAAATCTGTTTCCTTTAAAGTCGAAGTCTGCCCAGTTCTCCATGAACCCAAACCCCTCCTTCCTACACCAGCTTCTGAGCCACTTGTTTACCTCCCTTATCTCCCGCAGCCTCTCTGGTACGGCTCGTGGTACAGGTAATATTTCAGAAAATACTACCTTGGAGGTCCTTGCCTTAAGCTTGCAGCCTAAGTCCCTGAAATCATTTTTAAGGACACTCCATCTACCTCTTACTTTGTCATTGGTGCCAATATGTACCATGACTGCTGGGTCTTCTCCAGCCCCACCCAGCAACCTGTCAACCCGATCCGCGATGTGCCGAACTCGAGCGCCAGGAAGACAACACACTGTTCGGCTATCCCGGTCTTTGTGACAGATCACCCTGTCTGTCCCCCTAATAATTGAGTCCCCCACTACCAGTACCTGTCTGGCCTGCCCTGCTCTCCTCCCTCCCTCCTTACTGGAGCAGACACCCCCCTGGCGGTCAGAGGCAGAGTCCTGCTGCAGTACCGCTAGCTCTGAAATGACATCCCCCTCATCTGCCAACTGGGCAAACTTGTTGGGGTGTGCCAGTTCAGGACTAGCCTCCCTGACACTTTTCCCTCTACCCCGTTTTCTAACTGTAACCCAGCTAACTGCCTGACTGTCCTGCCCCTCCGTCCCACTATCCATCCCCACCTCGACCCCAGAGAGTACCTGCTCAGTGAGCAGGAGACTACTCTGCGGGTTGTCAATGCATCTCAGTGTTGCCAGTTGCTCCTCTAGATCCAGGATCTGGGCTTCTAAATGAGCAACTCGCACACATCTCGCACAACAATATGCACCCTCAAACTGTTGTTCAAGGATTGCATACATTGCGCAAGATGCACACTGGACTGCCTTTTCCAACATGGAGGTCATACTAGATTTGGGGATTGCAAAAATTAACAGAAAAGAAAAAAAAATCAAATATTTCAATTTAAACTTCCTGAATTTAAAGTCCCTTAATTTTAAGTCCCCTCACTTTTATACTCACTCACTTGTATGCTTCACACTCTTGTATACAGACAAACAATCGCTAGCTCAACATAGTGTATTTGCTTTATATTTATCACAACCACAACCACCTCTCTTCCACTGCCTGGAAGTGAAACTTTTTTTTTTTTTTTTTCATTTACACATCCAAATTTAACGAAAAGTCGTAAAAGACCTGTGGGGTGTTAAGGCTCACTGGACCCCTTGGTACGTGGCTTGAGGGGTGTAGTTTCCAAAATGGTATGCCATGTGGGGGTTTTCTGCTCTTCTGGCACCATAGGGGCTTCCAAAATGTGACATGCCCCCCAAAAACCATTTCAGCAAAAATTCACTCTCCAAAATCCCATTGTTGCTCCTTCCCTTCTGAGCCCTCTACTGCACCAGCCGAACACTTTACATACACATATGAGGTATTTCCTTACTCTAGAGAAATTGGGTTACAAATTTTGGGGGGCTTTTTCTCCTATTACCCCTTGTAAAAATTCAAAAACTGGGTCTACAAGAACATGCGAGTGTAAAAAATGGAGATTTTGAATTTCCTCCTTCACTTTGCTGCTATTCCTGTGAAACACCTAAAGGGTTAACACACTTACCCAAATGTCATTTTGGATACTTTGAGGGGTGCAGTTTTTATAATGTGGTCATTTGTGGGGTATTTCTAATATGAAGGCCCTTCAAATCCACTTCAAAACTGAACTGGTCCCTGAAAAATTCCAATTTAGAAAATGTTGTGAAAAATTGGAAAAGTGCTGCTGAACTTTGAAGCCCTCTGATATCTTCTAAAAGTTAAAACCTGTCAACTTTATGATGAAAATATAAAGTAGACATATTGTATCTGTGAATCAATATATTATTTATTTGGAATGTCTGTTTTTGTTACAAGCAGAGAGCTTCAAAGTTAGAAAAATGCTAAATTTTCAATTTTTTCATCAAATTTTGGAATTTTTCACCAAGAAATGATGCAAGCCTCGACAAAAATTTACCACTAACATGAAGTAGAATATGTCACGAAAAAACAATGTCAGAATCAGAATGAAAAGTAAAAGTATCCCAGAGTTATTAATGCTTAAAATGACAATGGTCAGATGTGCAAAAATGGCTGGGTCCTTAAGGTGAAAATGGGCTGGTTCCTTAAGGGGTTAAACCCCACTGGCATTTGACAGATCTTTGGAACAGTGGGCTGTGCAAATGAAAAATTTTCATTTTTCTTTTGGCAGACCACTGCTCAAAAAAATCTATCAGACACCTGTGAGATGTAAATGCTCACTGCACTTCTTATTAGGGGTGTAGTTTCCAAAATGGGGTCACATGTGTGTGTGTGTGTGTGTGTGTGTGGGGGGGGGGGGTTCACTGTTCTGGCACCATGGAGGCCTAAACGCACATGGCCTTCAATTTCAGCCAGATTCTCTCTCCAAAAGCCCAATGGTGCTCCTTCTCTTCTGAGCCCTGTAGTTCACCCGCAGAGCACTTTACATCCACATGTGGGGTATTTTCTGACTCAGAAGAGATGGGGTTACAAATTTTGCTGGGCTTTTTTTCCTATTACCCCTTGTGAAAATGATAAAATTGGGGTAACAATAGCATTTTAGGGAAAAAAATATACATTTTTTTATTTTCACCTCCAACTTTAACAAAAATTTGTCAAACACCTGTGGGATGTTAAGGCTCACTATACCCCTTGTTACTTTACGTGAGGGGTGTAGTTTTGTAAATGGGGGTCACATATGGGTGTTTTTTATGTTTATGTCAGAACTGCTGTAACTACCAGCCACCCCTGTGCAAATCACCAATTTAGGCCTCAAATGTATATGGTACACTCTGTTTACACTAACATGCTGGTGTAGACCCAAAATTTACCTTTTCTTAAGGGGTAAAAGAAGAGAAAAAAAATTTGTAACCAAAAACTGTTGCCTTGAAATATGAGAGGGCTCCAAAGTGAAAGAGCACCATGTGCATTTGAGGCCTAAATTAGGGATTTGCATCCACCACCAAATTACCCTACAGCAGTGCTTTCCAAATAGGGTGTCTCCAGCTGTTGCACTACTTCCTGTTCAGGGTGTGGTTGTGTGATCGTCAGCTCCAGGAGAACCAGAGAACCAGAGAGCAGCAGGATTTTCACCAGCCCTCCCCCCCCCCCCCCAGGTTTGTGGCAGCCTTCGGGGAAGGGTTTCCCTGCATGAACCCCAACGTCCCCATCTCCCTTACCAGGCCGGCGGGAGGTGGAGGTGACATTGCAACGGCCAACTCCCAGGATGGGGTACGGAGATCCTCCAGGATCCGCAGAAATGCAGAACCAACTCCACCGTCCATATCTGGAAGCCGCAAGGCTGCAAGGAAGGCTACAAGCAAGGCTGCAGGTAAAGACCTGCATGAAGGTGAGGAGTTGAGGAGAAACATGGGGAGGCAAGGTACCTCTGAACCCCAGCAATGGGGGGCATTGGGTCCCAGGGAGTCTTTGGCCACTTTTGGGTCCCGAATCCAAGCAAAAATGGCGGAGTATGAGTGTCTTGGCAAAATGCTTCGTGGGCTAAGAGAGGACTTAAAATTTGCCCGTTACCAGGCTGATTACACCTCAAAAAATCGAAGGCCAGTGTATTCGGCTAAAGTGCGCACCCTGAAAAAAGAGGTTGAGGAGGTAGAAAGGGTGAGGATGGAGATCATGGAAGGGGCTGGTATCTTCAGAGAAAAACTCTGCAATGAAAGTCGGTTCAGAGGCCAGCAGAACCCAGAAAGAGAGGAGGAGGTCAGTCACAGCGAAAGCAGTGCAGAGGAGGATGGTGTGGAGGTGGATGGTGGAGGAGAAAGAGAGAACAGTGCTGAGGAGGACAGTGTGGAGGAAGATGGTGGTGGAGAAAGAGAGGACAGTGCTGAGGAAGGTGCTAAAGAGAAGCAAGATGGTGGTGCAGAGGAGAGTGAAATAGAGGAGGAGGACACAACCCAGAGTTCATACATAAATCCTGCTCAGGTAGCCCTGCCTGTAACGTCAGATGACAGCAGTGACGACAGCGGCAGCAGCAATGGGTTAATTGGTGGTGGATTGCTGAAGGCGATTGTGCTCCAAGAGTCACCTACCCATTTTGAGAACTTCTCATTTGGAAATGACTTAGGCCCAGATACTGAGGTGAAGGGCAAGAGGAAGAGGAGAAATAAAAGGAAAAAAGGAGAGGTCACCAGACTTGTTTATTCTTCTCTCCAGCAGTCTGGGCCATCTGAAAAGGTGGTTCAGGCTGGTGGGCCCCCCAGTCTGCCCGACCCCGCTTTTGCTGTAAAGCGGGGCCAGAATGGGGGGTACATGGTGGATAAGGTTTCTAAGATGGCTGCAGACGCCAAGGAGCCGCCTGTCCAGTCGGTAGGGAAGGGCAGGACAGGCTTAAGGTGGGCGACTCCGATGCTGCAGGACCACCCCAGGTGGGCAGGGGGCGTGTCCTAGTGCCGGAGCTTGGTGATGTTGCTGTCTGCTCGGGGGGCGGTCCCCCGAGCGATCTGGGCGTAGCAGGGCACTCCTCTGTGAGGGGGGGGAGTGTCCATGCGTCTGGATTGGTAGAAAAGCCCGGGCGGTCGGGTAAGGTGGCTCCTGAAGGTTGCACTGACGCTGTGGGGAATCCCTCCACGTCGGCTGCTGTAGGAGGGGTGGGGGTGCGTCCGGAGGGACAGATCCCACCCAGTGTGAAGCAGTTCTCACTGGGAACATCATCGGCGTTGAAGGAAGTGTCATCACTGGAACTGGAAGTAACATCGCCAGAACCGAAAAAGCGGTCATCGGGGGCGGGACCAGCAGCACAAACCCCCGTGGCATACGCAAATAACCCGGCCAGCTCAGGCAAGTTTAGCCAGGATAATAGTGTGAAAGGGAAGAGTGCAAAAGAGAGTGAAAATTTTGGTGATGGTATGTTGCATGAAAATGTTAGCAGTGTGCAAGAGTGGGGCATTAGAGGTGTACTAGAGAGGGGTGCTAGCGGTGTGCAAGAGAGGGGTGCTAGCGGTGTGCAAGAGAGGGGTGCTAGCGGTGTGCAAGAGAGGGGTGCTAGCGGTGTGCGAGAGAGGGGTGCTAGCGGTGTGCAAGAAAGGGATGCTAGCGGTGTGCGAGAGAGGGGTGCTAGAGGTGTACAAGAGAGGGATGCTATCGGTGTGCAAGAGAAGAGTGCTGGAGGCAGGCAAAGGGATGTCACTGGATCAGTAAAGAGTACTGAGGAAGTAGGGGCTGGTTCGGCTGCCCCCCTGGTGGCGACTGCTAGAAGCTATGCCAGCGTCGCTGCCGGGGAATCAAGAGGGTCTCCGTCTCCATCTGGTTCTGGGGGTCACTTGCAGCGGCGCCTCCTGGAGGCTCTGCGTAAGGGTGATAGGTCAATTGAGGTAGAAGGGAGGGGTTCGGTTGACCTGTCTTTTTGGATAGAGAGGCATGGTCTGGGTGCCTTCCAAGAACAGAATGGGGAGGTGATGTGGTCCCTCCCGACTCCCGGGCAGGATAGTAACCGTAGGAATGTGGCCCGTCTGATTTGGAGGGGTAAAGATGCGTGTGTTACGCCGAGCGCTCCGGGTCCCCGCTCCTCCCCGGAGCGCTCGCTACACTCTCGTCACTGCAGCGCTCCGGTCAGATCCACTGACCCGGGGCGCTGCGATACCGCCTCCAGCCGGGATGCGATTCGCGATGCGGGTGGCGCCCGCTTGCGATGCGCACCCCGGCTCCCGTACCTGACTCGCTCTCCGTCGGTCCTGTCCCGGCGCGCGCGGCCCCGCTCCCTAGGGCGCGCGCGCGCCGGGTCTTTGCGATTTAAAGGGCCACTTCGCCGCTGATTGGCGCAGTGGTTCTAATTAGTGTGTTCACCTGTGCACTCCTTATTTATACCTCACTTCCCCTGCACTCCCTCGCCGGATCTTGTTGCCATTGTGCCAGTGAAAGCGTTTCCTTGTGTGTTCCTAGCCTGTGTTCCAGACCTCCTGCCGTTGCCCCTGACTACGATCCTTGCTGCCTGCCCCGACCTTCTGCTACGTCCGACCTTGCTTCTGTCTACTCCCTTGTACCGCGCCTATCTTCAGCAGTCAGAGAGGTTGAGCCGTTGCTAGTGGATAAGACCTGGTCACTACCGCCGCAGCAAGACCATCCCGCTTTGCGGCGGGCTCTGGTGAAAACCAGTAGTGACTTAGAACCGATCCACTAGCACGGTCCACGCCAATCCCTCTCTGGCACAGAGGATCCACTACCTGCCAGCTGGCATCGTGACAGTAGATCCGGCCATGGATCCCGCTGAAGTTCCTCTGCCAGTTGTCGCCGACCTCACCACGGTGGTCGCCCAGCAGTCACAACAGATAGCGCAACAAGGCCAACAGCTGTCTCAACTGACCGTGATGCTACAGCAGCTACTACCACAGCTTCAGCAATCATCTCCTCCGCCAGCTCCTGCACCTCCTCCGCAGCGAGTGGCCGCTTCTGGTCTACGACTATCCTTGCCGGATAAATTTGATGGGGACTCTAAATTCTGCCGTGGCTTTCTTTCCCAATGTTCCCTGCACTTGGAGATGATGTCGGACCAGTTTCCTACTGAAAGGTCTAAGGTGGCTTTCGTAGTCAGCCTTCTGTCTGGAAAAGCTCTGTCATGGGCCACACCGCTCTGGGACCGCAATGACCCCGTCACTGCCTCTATACACTCCTTCTTCTCGGAAATTCGAAGTGTCTTTGAGGAACCTGCCCGAGCCTCTTCTGCTGAGACTGCCCTGTTGAACCTGGTCCAGGGTAATTCTTCCGTTGGCGAGTACGCCGTACAATTCCGTACTCTTGCTTCAGAATTATCCTGGAATAATGAGGCCCTCTGCGCGACCTTTAAAAAAGGCCTATCCAGCAACATTAAAGATGTTCTGGCCGCACGAGAAATCCCTGCTAACCTACATGAACTCATTCATCTAGCCACTCGCATTGACATGCGTTTTTCCGAAAGGCGTCAGGAGCTCCGCCAGGATATGGACTTTGTTCGCACGAGGCGTTTTTTCTCCCCGGCTCCTCTCTCCTCTGGTCCCCTGCAATCCGTTCCTGTGCCTCCCGCCGTGGAGGCTATGCAGGTCGACCGGTCTCGCCTGACACCTCAAGAGAGGACACGACGCCGCATGGAGAATCTCTGCCTGTACTGTGCCAGTACCGAACACTTCCTGAAGGATTGTCCTATCCGTCCTCCCCGCCTGGAAAGACGTACGCTGACTCCGCACAAAGGTGAGACAGTCCTTGATGTCTACTCTGCTTCTCCACGTCTTACTGTGCCTGTGCGGATATCTGCCTCTGCCTTCTCCTTCTCTACTATGGCCTTCTTGGATTCCGGATCTGCAGGAAATTTTATTTTGGCCTCTCTCGTCAACAGGTTCAACATCCCGGTGACCAGTGTCGCCAGACCCCTCTACATCAATTGTGTAAACAATGAAAGATTGGACTGTACCATACGTTTCCGCACGGAGCCCCTTCTAATGTGCATCGGACCTCATCACGAGAAGATTGAATTTTTGGTCCTCCCCAATTGCACTTCCGAAATTCTCCTTGGACTACCCTGGCTTCAACTCCATTCCCCAACCCTGGATTGGTCCACTGGGGAGATCAAGAGTTGGGGGCCCTCTTGTTTCAAGGACTGCCTAAAACCGGTTCCCAGTACCCCTTGCCGTGACTCTGTGGTTCCCCCTGTAACCGGTCTCCCTAAGGCCTATATGGACTTTGCGGATGTTTTTTGCAAAAAACAAGCTGAGACTCTACCTCCTCACAGGCCTTATGATTGTCCTATTGACCTCCTCCCGGGCACTACTCCACCCCGGGGCAGAATTTATCCTCTGTCCGCCCCAGAGACTCTTGCTATGTCTGAGTACATCCAGGAAAATTTAAAAAAGGGCTTTATCCGTAAATCCTCCTCTCCTGCCGGAGCCGGATTTTTCTTTGTGTCCAAAAAAGATGGCTCTCTACGTCCTTGCATTGACTACCGCGGTCTTAATAAAATCACGGTAAAGAACCGCTACCCCCTACCCCTCATCTCTGAACTCTTTGATCGCCTCCAAGGTGCCCACATCTTTACCAAACTGGACTTAAGAGGTGCTTATAATCTCATCCGCATCAGAGAGGGGGATGAATGGAAAACGGCATTTAACACTAGAGATGGACACTTTGAGTATCTGGTCATGCCCTTTGGCCTGTGCAACGCCCCTGCCGTCTTCCAAGACTTTGTTAATGAAATTTTTCGTGATTTCTTATACTCCTGTGTTGTTGTATATCTGGACGATATCCTGATTTTTTCTGCCAATCTAGAAGAACACCGCCAGCATGTCCGTATGGTTCTTCAGAGACTTCGTGACAATCAACTTTATGCCAAGATAGAGAAATGTCTGTTTGAATGCCAATCTCTTCCTTTCCTAGGATACTTGGTCTCTGGCCAGGGACTACAAATGGATCCAGACAAACTCTCTGCCGTCTTAGATTGGCCACGCCCCTCCGGACTCCGTGCTATCCAACGTTTTTTGGGGTTCGCCAATTATTACAGGCAATTTATTCCACATTTTTCTACCGGTGTGGCTCCTATCGTGGCTTTAACCAAAAAAAATGCCAATCCCAAGTCTTGGCCTCCTCAAGCGGAAGACGCCTTTAAACGGCTCAAGTCTGCCTTTTCTTCGGCTCCCGTGCTCTCCAGACCTGACCCATCTAAACCCTTCCTATTGGAGGTTGATGCCTCCTCTGTAGGAGCTGGAGCGGTCCTTCTACAAAAAAATTCTTCCGGGCATGCTGTTACTTGTGGTTTTTTTCTAGGACCTTCTCTCCGGCGGAGAGGAACTACTCCATCGGGGATCGAGAGCTTCTAGCCATTAAATTAGCACTTGAGGAATGGAGGCATCTGCTGGAGGGATCAAGATTTCCAGTTATTATTTACACCGATCACAAGAACCTCTCCTATCTCCAGTCTGCCCAACGGCTGAATCCTCGCCAGGCCAGGTGGTCTCTGTTCTTTGCCCGATTTAATTTTGAAATTCACTTTCGGCCTGCCGATAAGAACATTAGGGCCGATGCTCTCTCTCGTTCCTCGGATGCTTCGGAAGTTGAACTCTCTCCGCAACACATCATTCCTCCTGACTGCCTGATTTCCACTTCTCCAGCCTCCATCAGGCAAACTCCTCCAGGAAAGACCTTCGTCTCTCCACGCCAACGCCTCGGAATCCTCAAATGGGGTCACTCCTCCCATCTCGCAGGTCATGCAGGCATCAAGAAATCTGTGCAACTCATCTCTCGCTTCTATTGGTGGCCGACTCTGGAGACGGATGTCGTGGACTTTGTGCGAGCCTGCACTGTCTGTGCCCGGGATAAGACTCCTCGCCAGAAGCCCGCTGGTTTTCTTCATCCTCTGCCTGTCCCCGAACAGCCTTGGTCTCTGATTGGTATGGATTTTATTACAGACTTACCCCCATCCCGTGGCAACACTGTTGTTTGGGTGGTCGTTGATCGATTCTCCAAAATGGCACATTTCATCCCTCTTCCTGGTCTTCCTTCAGCGCCTCAGTTGGCTAAACAATTTTTTGTACACATTTTTCGTCTTCACGGGTTGCCCACGCAGATCGTCTCGGATAGAGGCGCCCAATTCGTGTCAAAATTCTGGAGGGCTCTCTGTAAACAACTCAAGATTAAATTAAACTTTTCTTCTGCATATCATCCTCAATCCAATGGACAAGTAGAAAGAATTAACCAGGTCTTGGGTGATTATTTACGACATTTTGTTTCCTCCCGCCAGGATGATTGGGCAGATCTTCTACCATGGGCCGAATTCTCGTATAACTTCAGAGTCTCTGAATCTTCCTCCAAATCCCCATTTTTCGTGGTGTACGGCCGTCACCCTCTTCCTCCCCTCCCTACCCCCTTGCCCTCTGGTCTGCCCGCTGTGGATGAAATTTCTCGTGATCTTTCCACCATATGGAGAGAGACCCAAAATTCTCTCTTACAGGCTTCATCACGCATGAAGAAGTTTGCTGATAAGAAAAGAAGAGCTCCTCCCATTTTTTCTCCTGGAGACAAGGTATGGCTCTCCGCTAAATATGTCCGCTTCCGTGTCCCTAGCTACAAGTTGGGACCACGCTATCTTGGTCCTTTCAAAATTTTGTGCCAGATTAATCCTGTCTCTTACAAACTTCTTCTTCCTCCTTCTCTTCGTATCCCTAATGCCTTTCACGTTTCTCTTCTTAAACCACTTATCATCAACCGTTTCTCTCCCAAACTTGTTTCCCCCACTCCTGTTTCCGGCTCCTCGGACATCTTCTCCGTCAAAGAGATTCTGGCATCCAAGAAGGTCAGAGGGAAAACTTTTTTTTTAGTTGATTGG
This sequence comes from Hyla sarda, assembly GCF_029499605.1. NCBI lineage: Eukaryota > Metazoa > Chordata > Amphibia > Anura > Hylidae > Hyla > Hyla sarda. Next base: position 138,278 of record NW_026607610.1, read on the forward strand.
GAGGGTTGTGGTCCAGAAGAGAGATCCTGGGAACCTGAGGACAATATTCTAGACAAAAGTCTGGTCCTCAGGTTCTCAGGCTCTAAGAAGAGGGGGAGACCCAAGGGGGGGGGTACTGTTACGCCGAGCGCTCCGGGTCCCCGCTCCTCCCCGGAGCGCTCGCTACACTCTCGTCACTGCAGCGCTCCGGTCAGATCCACTGACCCGGGGCGCTGCGATACCGCCTCCAGCCGGGATGCGATTCGCGATGCGGGTGGCGCCCGCTCGCGATGCGCACCCCGGCTCCCGTACCTGACTCGCTCTCCGTCGGTCCTGTCCCGGCGCGCGCGGCCCCGCTCCCTAGGGCGCGCGCGCGCCGGGTCTTTGCGATTTAAAGGGCCACTTCGCCGCTGATTGGCGCAGTGGTTCTAATTAGTGTGTTCACCTGTGCACTCCTTATTTATACCTCACTTCCCCTGCACTCCCTCGCCGGATCTTGTTGCCATTGTGCCAGTGAAAGCGTTTCCTTGTGTGTTCCTAGCCTGTGTTCCAGACCTCCTGCCGTTGCCCCTGACTACGATCCTTGCTGCCTGCCCCGACCTTCTGCTACGTCCGACCTTGCTTCTGTCTACTCCCTTGTACCGCGCCTATCTTCAGCAGTCAGAGAGGTTGAGCCGTTGCTAGTGGATACGACCTGGTCACTACCGCCGCAGCAAGACCATCCCGCTTTGCGGCGGGCTCTGGTGAAAACCAGTAGTGACTTAGAACCGATCCACTAGCACGGTCCACGCCAATCCCTCTCTGGCACAGAGGATCCACTACCTGCCAGCCGGCATCGTGACAGCGTGCCCGCCCCGGGCAAGGGTGGTTGAGCTCCTCCTTCAGATGGAGTTCAGGGCGAGTGACATCTTTGCCCTGATTCACCCCTATGGTTCTTCTGAGTTCGACATCAGCTTTGTTCGGCCAGAGGGTCTTGAACTTTTCTGGTCGAATTACGAGATGGTGAAGAACGAGCCCGGCTGGCGGGATTTCGCTGTAAAAGCGATATCCCGGCAGAACCAAACCAAGAGAGTGACCGTTTTGACCCGTAACGAGTCGCTCTCTTGCTACGACATCATGACCTGGCTCGGTCGTTATGGGGATGTGACGGACATGCCCAAGAAAAATCTTGATGAGCACGGGATCTGGTCTGGGGCCTGGACGTTTTCCGTCAAACTTAGGCGTTCAGGGAGCACAGTTGCCCACATCCCATCGGCAGCCTTACTCGGACGTGACAGAATCCAAGTCTTCTACCAGGGGCAGCCTAAAGTCTGCCACAGGTGTGGTAGTCCTACCCATTTTAGCGCAGCCTGCACTGTGCAAGTTTGCGCTTTTTGTGGTGGGGCTGGTCATTTGGCTGCATCCTGTGGGCAGATCCGGTGTCATCTGTGTGTTGTCCTAGGACACCCTTTCAAGCGTTGCCCCAGCGCCTTTTCCCGTTTGGTGGCCGCTCCAGCTGGGGAGAGCTTTAGGGTTGCCCCGGCTGGGGAGGGTACGGGCATGGGTGAAGGAGCAAAAGGGTTAATGAAGAGCAAGAAGGGGCCTGCCAAACTAAGGCGAGAGGAAAACCGCAGAAGGAGCAGGGAGCTGGAGAGTTCTCAGGTGGCGGGGGTAGCTCCTGGCCCTGCTCCTGTCACTAGCCCAGATGTTGCTGAGACCCTGGGGGATGGTGTGTTGGATGAGGAGATTAGGAGGATTCGCGAAGAGGAAGGCAAAGAGGCTGATCTTTTCTGATTCCTCCCACTATAAAAGTGTGGATGAGGAGGGGAGGGAAAGGCCGAAAAAAGACAAGGGCAAAAAAGTTGTAAAGGGGAAGTCTCAGTCCTCTATTTCAGGTGCTAAAGGCCAGGTCCTAAAAGGAAGCTTACCTGCCCCCCTTCTGATTGACCTATCGAACAGGTACCTTGTCCTTGATACCATCTCCTCCCCCTCATTGGAGGGGGGTGGCGAGGATGGGGTGCCTGAGGGATTGGAGCCTCCAGGGGGAACTGGGTCCTGTCCTGTTGAGGCATCTTCCTCGGAGGGCAGGGCTAACTCAGGGCCAGATGGAGATGGGAGCCAGATGGATCAGTCTGAGTCAAAAAAGAGATCTAAAGAAAGTAAGAATGCTCCTTCTTCTTCAGGGGATGAGGCGGTGAAGAAGAAGGGCAAGAAAAAATAATGGGTAAGGCCGTCTAACTCAATTACCCAGGATGGCAGCACTCACCCCATTGACGCTGGCATCTATTAATTGTGCCAGTATAAAGTCTGATACGGCTAGATTCGCAGCCTTTGATTTTCTCGGCCGTGTTGAAGCCGACATTTTCTTTTTACAGGAGACCAGGTTGTCAGATCTAGCCTCTCTGGTGAAAGCCAGAAGAGAGTGGAGGCGCGGCCCCTCCCACTGGTCTCTTGTGGCTGAGCCGTATAGTGGGGTGGCGGTCCTTTTTACCGCTCCGGTCGAATGCAGACGGGTCATTGAGTTAGAAATGGGGAGGTGCCTGATCTTAGATGTCTTCATGAAGGGACAAGAGCTCCGGCTCATTAACATCTACACCCCACAAACAAAGTGGGGCCGTAAGGATCTCTTTATGAGGATTAAACCCTTTCTTTTTACTAGCCGGCAAGTGATCTTTGGAGGGGACTTCAATAATGTCACGAGGTCCCAAGATAGGAGAGGTTCCAATGATCGGCTGGCTTATGACTGTGTGGCCCTTAGTAATATAGTCAGGGAAGCTCGCCTAGAGGATGCCCACATCCGGAGCCCCTCAGGCCACGCGGGTTTCACCTTTCATCGAGGTAGCAGCAGGTCTAGGATAGACAGGTTTTATTTAAAGGAGGAAGCCGTCTCTTCCGCAGTGTCCGTGGTTGAGGTGGAGTTCTCCGACCACTGTATGATTTTGTTTTCCCTGAATGTTTCAGAGACCCCCCGGATGGGAAAAGGTTATTGGAAGCTGAATTTGTCCCTCCTGGAGGAAACAGAGATAAGACAGTCCTTTGAGGATTTTCTTCAAAGTCAGGTACCTTTACTGGACTTTTGTAGTAGTAAGTCTGAGTGGTGGGAGATATTCAAGAAGCAGGTTGCGGGGTTCTTCCGCCAGCTCTCGAGCCTCAGGTCCCTAAACAGGTATCGCCTGTATCAGGGACTGAGGAGGAAACTCGAGCTTCTCGTCTCGACTGGAGGTAGCCGAGAGGATATCTCCAGAGTGAAGTCCTTGCTGATGAGGTGTCAGTACGATAGGCAAGCATCTTTGGTTTTTGAGAGGGATTACGGGAAGTACCGCTCGCCCGACCCTTACAGGAACTGCAAGATGTCAGTGAGTAGTAAAGTAGTCTCAGGACTGATTGATAGTACGGGATCTCTGAATCGGTCCAGATCAGGGATCCTGGAGGTCGTCAGATCCTTCTACTCGCACCTACAGACAGGAAGCTTCTGGCCAAGATACTGTTTAATCGGCTGGTGAAGTTTGCACCCCGGCTCCTTTCGGGGGCTCAGCACTGCTCTGTTCCAGGCCGAAGCACCTTAAGTGCTGTCCTCAGTGTCAGGGAGGCAGTGGAGCGGAGTAGTGCGGGTCTCTGGAAGGGGTACTTACTTTTCCTTGGATCAGGCCAAAGCATTTGATCGAGTGAACCATGACTACCTCTGGTCCGTCCTCCTGAGATATGGCTTACCGTGTACTTTTGTTAATTGGCTTAAGATCTTGTATGCAGGGGCAGAGAGTTTCCCGCTGGTGAACGGGTGGTCTGGCCGCTCTTTGAGGTGGGGTCTGGAGTCCGTCAGGGTTGTCCTTTGAGCCCGCTCTTATATGTATTTGCGATCGATCCCTTCCTTAGGAGGGTGAGTTGCGGACCATTGGCGGGAGTCAGGATGATTCTGGCGGAGCCGGGTGTCGCCCAGAGAGTGGTGGCGTACGCTGATGATGTCACCATTTTCCTCTCCTCGAGAGAGGAGGCCGATGTGGTGATGTCGGAAGTGGACCGCTACTCGGAGGCATCCGGGTCTAAGATCAACCAGGATAAGTGTGAGAGTCTCTGGCTGGGAGGGGGAGACCCCACGTTTGATCTCCCGGACACCCTTCCAGGGCCCCAAGACTCAGCAAAAGTTTTGGGCATCACATTCGGCCAGGATGATTATCCCACCAAAAACTGGGATGGTAAGCTCCAGGATGCCACTCAGAGGGTGGACCAGTGGAAGGGTTGGTCTATGACCCTCAGGGAAAGGGTACACCTGATCAAATCGTACCTGCTCCCCTTGTTTATCTATCTGGGCAGCGTATGTATTTTACCAGAGGCTTACTACACTAGGGTCTACAGCCTGTTTTTCCAACTGTTATGGGGGAACAGGTTGAACCTAGTCAAGAGGGAGGTTACGTACCGCACGAGGAGACTAGGGGGTTTATCTATGGTAAACCCTGTGGTGTTCTTAACGAACACCTTCTTGAAAGCCAACATTGCAAACCTCTGGTCAGAGAGGGCTCCTCCGTGGGTACTCTCCTGCAGGGAATGGTTTCGGCCTTTCTTCCAGGAATGGGAGACAGGAGGGCAAGTGAAGGACCTCCGTACACCACATGGATATCTTCCGGCTTACGCTACCCCGACTCTGAAGGCGATACGTCGGTGGGGTCTGGGAGTGTGGGAGATCAGGACCCAGTCAAGGCAGTTCCTTGACAAACGGGTTCTGTTGACCCACTTCCAGAAGCCTCTGGCGCTCAGGGACTGCCCAGGTCGGGATCTGACGGTGGGATTGCATCTTTTAAATATGAAAAGGATCCCCCAGAAGTTTTGGGACTTGGCCTGGCGCTGCTTTCAGGGGAAGCTATATGTGAGGGACAACCTGAAGTACAGGAACTCTGATGACCGGGGATGTCCCCGAGAAGAGTACGGGGACACGCTGGAAAGCATGGACCACTTCCTGCTTCATTGTCCCTTTAATATAGGGGTTTACAACAGGGTGGGTGCTTCCATCGGCTGGAGTCAACTTGCCGGCCTTTCCTATCCGGAGTGGGCTTATGGGGCATTCAGGAACCTGGGTGGCCGTGATCGGGGCACTTTATTCTTAGTTAGCTTAGTGGTTAGGTACTACACGTGGAATGCACGGTGCTTAGTATCGACCCAACAGAAAGTCCTCTCCGAGGTGGAGGTATGTAGGAACATCACTGGTGACCTCGGGAAGATCAGGTCTTTGGAGTATGGCAGTCTTGGTACCAGTAGGGCTTCTCTCCTGTGGAGAGGGTTTTCTTTTGATGTACCTTAATTTTGGTTAGGGACAGTATATAGATGTTAGGGTGAGTATAGGGTCAGTTTTATGAAGGGATAGCGATAGGGTTAGAAGTAAGGTTCATAGGGTAAGCATTTTGAAACTTAGTTTTATCAGGATTGCCATCCTTCTTCCTGGTGGTGGGCTATGCATGTCACTCTAGCTTTTTGTTTTGTTTTCTGTAATTTGAATGTAAAGGGCTTGCAGGCAACCAATCTTGGGCCTGGTGGGGGTTTGAAGTACTGTATTACTTTGTTTTTCATATTATTTCTGTGGTTGTAGTGAATTAGTACATTGTTGAGTTAGTTAATAATAGTGGGGGGGGGGATTAATTTTAAGTTGGGTGGGGGTTGTTGGGGGGAGGGGGTGATGCTTTGGGTCTGACTTGGGTCAGTTTATGGACAATGACTGTTTCAGTAAAAAAAAAATAATAATAAATAAAAAAAACACTGTGATACACGAACTCTGACCATGTCCAGTGGGAGTGGTGTGGGTGATGGGAGAGTTCATAGTGTAGGTTATTTTTCTTTAGGTTTTATTCTTGTTTACATGTATTTCATAAGTATAAATAGTTTTATGTATTTTTGTATAGTGTTATACCTCATTGTTGGGTAAAGGAAGTCGGACCAGCTTTTAGTTGATATTATTGTGTTTATTTTTTCCCCCTTATGGTAATGTATCCATGCATGTGTGTGTTACTATAGTTTAAAGAGAAGGGAAAGGAGAAAGGGGAAAAAATAAATAAATAAATGAAATTTCCAAGTTGGAATTATTTTTAGTTATGGCAATAAGCCCTCTTTTTATTATAAATTTTTTTATTTTTTTTTACTTTATTTTATTTTTTTATTTTTTTCGTTGTTATGATCTAATATGTATTGTGAGTATTGGTTGTTGTCTGTGTGTAAAATTAATGGTATTTCCAAGATGGAATTATTTTATTTATTTCCTTATTATTTTTATGGCAGTTAGCCCTATTTATTTTTGTTTAATGCATTTTGTGTATGGTATGTGGGGATAAGTTTCCTATTCGGATGTTTTCAGTTAAAACTTAATTAAGGAAAGCTATATTTATGTTTTGTTGGTAATTAATGTGTGTGTGTATGTGTGTGTGTTTGGAAGGATAATAGGTAAGAATTAGTAGTATCAGGCATTATTTGGTAGTTGAGTTAAGCTGGGCTGGTTGGTTAGGTAGGTCCTTTTATTCTGTAACAAAGAGTTTATATTTGTTACTTTTTCATCCTTATGTTTCAGCTGATTAAGCATTGTATTTGTGTTTTGTAAAAGTTTTATATTTTTCTAATAAAAAGAGTTCCAGCTGTAGCAAAACTCCCAGCATGCCAGGACAGTCAATGGCTATGCCGATGTGCTGGCCCCTGTATTCTCTGTGCAGTGATGACAACAGGGTGCCGCAACCGAGATCACGGGGGTCCTTTGGAGAGGGGATAAGATGTCTTGGTGCGTAGTACCCCTTTAAGAGGGAAAAACATGATATATATTTAACCCCAAACCAAATGTACCTTATTTTTATTTTCTACCTAATGTACATAAAGACCGAAAAAAAAAACACCTGGTCGTCCGATAGTTGCCAGATGTTTATCTGAATATATAGACCATCAGTTACAGAAATGTGCGGTGTCTTTACCAGCATACCTCAGAGATAAATGGGCGTTTATTAACCCTATTGAAAGATATCATACGGGAAGAGGACTATATGTGGGCAACGCTAGATATTGCTTCATTATATAGTAACATCCCACATGACAGAGGAGTGGAAGCTGTATGATCTTTTTTAGTGGAAGATCCCTTGATGCCCATACATCAGAGGAACTTCATTTTGGAGGCCATTAAAGGAGTAGTGCAGTGTTGAAAAACATCCCCTATCCCAAGGATAGGGGATACATTTCAGATTGTGGGGTGTCCGACTGCTGGGGGGCCCCGTGATCTCCTGTACGGGGCCCTGGCTCGCTGGCCAGATAGCGCGTGTTGACTAGTGTTGAGCAGCATAGGCCATATTCGAATTCGCGATATTTCGCGTATATATGGACAAATATTCGTCATATATTCGCTAAATTCGCATATTCGTAATATTCGCGTAATATTTTTGCATATGCGAAAATTTGCATAAATGAAAATGTGCATAAGCAAATTTTCCCATATGCGAAAATTCATACGCCAGTCTCACACAGTAGTATTAGAGCCTTCTTTACACCACACAAGCTGGAAGCAGAGAGGGATGATCACTGTGATGTGTATTGTGAAAAAAAAAAAAACAATATTCGTAATTTCGAATATATAGTGCTATATTGGCGAATATTCGCGAATTCGCGCATTGCGAATATTTGCGAGCAACACTAGTGTTGACCACCAGACGAAGGGGCAGCCGACACGCCCCCTCAAAAAAAGCGCTATGGCAGAGCCAGAGATATCTAAAGGCAGCGCTGCATCAGTCCCCCCAAAAAATGTGAGTTCCTGGATTTAAATATCTATATTCAGGATGGCTGTTCGCATACTGCCAACTATTTTAAGGAGGTGGATGCAAACAGATACCTCGACTTTAACAGTTGCCATCTTAAATAATGGAAGAAGAACATTCCATTAGGTCAAATGAAAAGAATCCGAAGGAATTGTTCTTCCACACAAAAATACCTACAACAACTAGAGAACCTGGAGGATCGTTTTAAACAAAAAGGGTATCCCAAACCCCTTATACAAGGAGCACGCCAGAGAGTGGACGAATTAGAACAAAGTGCTTGCTTGAAAAATAATAAACAGGGTAATGCAGAGGGGGGTTATAATGATGAATTTGATTCTGTTTTTCTAACTAGGTATTACACTTCACACACCAATATTTTTTTATTATTTTTTTTATTTTTTTTTGTATAGGTAATATCACCAGCTCATATTATTGTGTCATGATTACTGGCACCATATGTAGTCCCCCAGTTATTCTTCTTTAGATGTTTTCCGTGTCCTGTGCAGTATCTCTCCCAGAAGTCCACTTGATGGCCCCCGTGGTGGTCTACACCCCGAAGTCATCAATTTTTACTCTAAGAGAGAGTGTGCAGCTGTTTCTGGAGACGGTCAACAATAACCTCTGCATGGTGGAATAATAGGTCACGATGTTTATCAGGATCAGTAGAAGCATCACCCACTCGATGATTATGATGGGGATTTCACGGATCTCGTCCCAGTCTTCATCATTATGGAATAATTCCTTTAATGTTTCATATCCAAAATAGAAAACTACACAGACAAAAGTCAGGCCACAGCAGGTGCATCTACTATGGTGGATGACTTTTTTTGCTCCTGGTAATTTATACATCTGGATGGACTGCCCAAGGTAGTATAAGGCTTCACATGTAATGGAAATTATCGTGCTGACAAAGTGTATCCTGGGATATTCTTCGGGGGACAATACATGCATAACAGCTGTGGAAAAACAGGAGGCCCACACAATGGCCAGCAGGATCCTCTGGATCAGGACCTGATGACCCCTGAACTCTTCAGTATGCATAACCATATACTTATAAGTAAGAAAGGTTAGTACCAAAGTGCCAATGGACATCCCTATGAATCCAATTCTGAATAATATGCTTTCGGGAAAGACATTTCCCACGTCACTGTGAAGGAAAAGAAACCAATGTTATTATGGATATTTCCTCACTCCCAACCCATGAAATAAGAATCATGTGCTTGTTTATCTTACCTGATGCTCATCAGTGGCGAGGCTGCATGGCCGAGGACGACCGTCATGATGTAGCTGGTGGCAAGCCAGGCCGCACACCAAAACGCCAACAGGAGGGGGACGAACCCCAGTCCTTTTAGCTCCATTTCAGACAAGTAGAAGAAGAAGACGCTAATCTCACTATTCTCACTAATCGCACTGGAACTGACTGAAGGCTCGGGCGGCTGTCAGTGGGATGTCAGGCCTCCAGCTGTCTATGACATCACATGTGACATGTCAGAATGACTGCTTGTTTCTTTGAGCTGCCATGATTTAGTATCTGCTATAGACAGAACCTGATGTTTTTACTATGGACCTTACAGACCTCAGAACCCAAGTAATTAGTGCAGGGGCTCCATTTTGATCATCTCATATTTCACATTATTTGAGTTCCAGGGCTCAGATACATTTGCACCCTCTATAGCAGTGGTCTTCAAGCTGTGAACCCCCAACCGCTGCAGAACCACAACTCCCAGCATGCCGAGACAGCAACTTCGCATAAGGAAATAGTCTAATTAAACTTTTCTTATATATAGAATCCCTGAAATCTCCAATCTCTCCTTTTATTGGTTTATGATCTGTGTTACTTATTTGTTAAAAACAATGTTTCTGATTGTCTTCCCCCCACACACTTATGGGCTATCTCTTCAAACGACTTTATTTGACCTAAAGCGTATAATTGATTTACATAAATAAGCCCCTTTTCATCCAAAAGAGTGAATCTTTAATTTTAAGGAATTCTTTAAGTGCTTTATTCGACCATAATGAAGTAAAGTCAAATCTCCATGTGATTTTAAACATTTTTTAAGTTCCTCCCATACTTAATTATCTAGATATGCATGGGTGTAGTGAGTATCCCAGCTTCCAAAATCTCAAAAATATCCTTATAACGACCCATTAGGGTATGTTCACACTACAGTGTGTGAATGGAATCTCCGCTCGCTGAATTCAGTGAGCGAAGATTCAGACTGGCAGCCGGCGGTGGCGGTAGGACCGGGCGGCACTGAGCCGTCACCATTGACAGCTATGCAGTGCTCGCGGACTTCCGTGCAAAGAATGAACATGTTCTTTCTTTGGGCGGAACAATTTCATTGGCGCTGAAATTCCGCAGTGTGAACGGCTCTCGCGGAAACCCATTCACATTAATGTTAAGTTCACACCGCGGAATTCGGCTCTCGGAGTTCCGCCCGTGGAATTCGGCTTGCGGAATTCCGCCCGTGGATTTCCGCGGGAATTCCGTAGTGTGAACATACCCTTAGAGAGAAAAAATAGGACTACATTTTCCCTCCTTCTCATAATAGTCTGCAATTTTAGTGCTAAAAAGTACCTAAAAAAAAAAAAAAAGTGCCCAACCCCCATCGTGCTCAGCTAACGTTAAAGAAACATATTTCATTCTCGTGCTTTCCTGCCCCAAAGTAGTGAATTTAATAAAGAAATAAGAGCTTGGAACCATTTTTCTGATATCCATACAGTATAGAAACATAGAATGTGTCGGCAGATAAGAACCAATTGGCCCATCTAGTCTGCCCAATAATCTGAATCCTATCAATAGTCCCTGGCCCTATCTTATATGAAGGATAGCCTTATGCCTACCCCATGCATGTTTAAACTCCTTCACTGTATTTGCAGCGACTAGTGTTGCTCACGAATATTCGCAATTCAAATTTTAATCGCGAATATAGCATATTCGCGAATTTGCAAATATTGCAAATATAGCACTATATATTCATAATTACGAATATTCGCTTTTTTTGCGCATATGTGAAAATTTGTGCGCATATGCGCAAATTTGCGAATATTGAGCCCTCCCTTCATTAATGGTATAGAGAACTGTGACTAGTGCATCAACTCTGTGATTTTTTGCCCAATAAAACCAATAGGCTAATTGTGGTCTATGGGGATCTCACTGCATGTAAGATAAGCAGGACCGTCTCGGCAGTACAGTGGGATGGGAAACCGTCACTGGTTCGAGTCCCAGGGTGGACAGTGTTACAGTGTTGTGGTTAAACTTTACTTTCCTGGAAAAGCTGCTGAGTTGCCCATAGCAACCAATCAAATTGCTTCTTTCATTTTTCAGAGGCCTATTCAAAAATGAAAGAAGCGATCTGATTGGTTGCTAAGTATATAGTAAACATTCATATATGTGGTCAATATATAGTATACATTCATATATATGGGGGTAAGTATATAGTATACATTCATATATATGGGGGTCAGTATATAGTATACATTCATATATGGGGGTCAGTATATAGTATACATTCATATATATGGGGGTCAGTATATAGTATACATTCATATATATGGGGGTCAGTATATAGTATACATTCATATGTGTGGTCAGTATATAGTATACATTCATATATGGGGGTCAGTATATAGTATACATTCATATATATGGGGGTCAGTATATAGTATACATTCATATATATGGGGGTCAGTATATAGTATACATTCATATGTGTGGTCAGTATATAGTAAACATTCATATATATGGGGGTCAGTATATAGTATACATTCATATATATGGGGGTCAGTATATAGTATACATTCATATATATGGGGTCAGTATAAAGTATACATTCATATATATGGGGGTCAGTATATAGTATACATTCATATATGGGGGTTAGTATATAGTATACATTCATATATATGGGGTCAGTATATAGTATACATTCATATATATGTGGTCAGTATATAGTATACATTCATATATATAGGGGTCAGTATATAATATACATTCATATATGGGGGTCAGTATATAGTATACATTCATATATACGGGGGTCAGTATTTAGTATACATTCATATATATGTGGTCAGTATATAATATACATTCATATATATGGGGGTCAGTATATAGTATACATTCATATATATGGGGTTTCAGTATATAATATACATTCATATATATGGGGGTCAGTATATAGTATACATTCATATATATGGGGGTCAGTATATAATATACATTCATATATGGGGGTCAGTATATAGTATACATTCATATATACGGGGGTCAGTATTTAGTATACATTCATATATATGTGGTCAGTATATAATATACATTCATATATATGGGGGTCAGTATATAGTATACATTCATATATATGGGGTTTCAGTATATAATATACATTCATATATATGTGGTCAGTATATAGTATACATTCATATATATGGGGGTCAGTATATAATATACATTCATATATGGGGGTCAGTATATAGTATACATTCATATATACGGGGGTCAGTATATAGTATACATTCATATATATGTGGTCAGTATATAGTATACATTCATATATATGGGGGTCAGTATATAGCAGTGATTCCCAACCGCGGTGCCGCGGCACACGTGTGTGCCGTTCAGCACTGCCCGTGGTGCCGCTGGATTTTGCCGTGATTTTTTTTATTTTTTACTATTATTTTTTTTTAAATGTCCCGCCCCGGCCTGACGGCGCAGGGGGGAAGGGAAGTCTGCGTGCGCACTGCGCACACAGCGTCCCCCTCTATCTCCTGCGTTTCCTGTGTTCCCCTCCGTCCCCTGCGTCTGCCGCGTGACCCGTGTTCCCCTCCTTCCCCATCTGTTCCCTGTGTCCCCCGCATCCCCCTCCTTCACTCTCCGTCTCCTGTGTCCCCCTCCGTCCCCCTCTCCCTTGCGGCGCAGTGAGCCGGATATGGTGCCCTGGGGCGGAACGAGCTGCACCAGCGCCGTACTCCCGTGCCTCCTGTGGAACTGCAAGCTGTGCGGGCCGGCTTGCTTAAGGTACCGTACCCTTTCCACCCCTCTGTTCACCTTCTCAACCCTGTCTAAATCCCCCCACCGTCACCCAGGTCCACACTCTACCCCTCCCCCCCGACCCCGTCACTCATGTCCACCCCCCCTGTCAGCCACGTCTGCCTTGTTTACCTCCCTGTCCATCTCTATCACCCATGTCCACCCCCCCCTGTCAGCCATATCTGCCTTGTTTACCTCCCTGTCCATCTCTATCACCCATGTAATCCCTCCCTGTCACCCATGTAATCCCTCCATGTCACCCATGTAATCCCCCCCTGTCATCCATGTCCACCCTCCCTGTCACCCATGTCCACCCTCCAGTCACCCATGTGCACCCCCCCAGTCACCCATGTCCACCCCCCAAGTCACCCATGTCCACCCCCCAAGTCACCCATGTCCACCCCCCCTGTCACCCATGTCCACCCCCCCTGTCACCCATTTCCACCCTCCCTGTCACCCATTTCCACCCTCCTTGTCACCCATGTCCACCCTCCCTGTCACCCATATCCACCCCCCCAGTCACCCATGTCCACCCCCCCAGTCACCCATGTCCACCCCCCCAGTCACCCATGTCCACCCCCCCGTCACCCATGTAATCCCTCCCTGTCACCCATGTAATCCCTCCCTGTCACCCATGTCCACCCCCTCAGTCACCCATGTAATCCCTCAGTCACCCATGTAATCCCTCCCTGTCACCCATATAATCCCTCCCCGTCACCCATGTTATCCCTCCCTGTCACCCATGTCCACCCCCCTGTCACCCATGTCCACCCCCCTGTCACCCATGTCCACCCCCCCTGTCACCCATATCCACCCCCCCTGTCACCCATGTCCACCCCCCCTATCACCCATGTCCACCCCCCCTGTCACCCATGTCCTTCCTCCCTGTCACCCATGTCCACCCTCCCTGTCACCCATGTCCACCCTCCCTGTCACCCATGTCCACCCTCCCTGTCACCCATGTAATCCCTCCCCCGTCACCCATGTAATCCCTCCCCCGTCACCCATGTAATCCCCCCCGTCACCCATGTCCACCCCCTGTCACCCATGTCCACCCCCTGTCACCCATGTCCACCCCCACTCTGTCACCCATGTCCACCCTCCTGTTCACCCATCTGTCCCTTTGTTACCCCAGTCCACCCTTCTCTGTCACTCCTGTCCCTCTTTTACCCCCTTGTCCACCCCTCTGACCCCGTCTCCCCTCTCCACCCTCCTGTCACCCATGTCCACCCCCTGTCCACCCCTCTGTCACCCCTATGCCCCCGTCACCCATGTTCACTCTTCTACACCCATCTATCACCCTTGTACACCTCTCTACATCCCTCTGACACCCATTTACACTTCTCTACAACCCTCTGTCACCCATGTACACCCATCTGTCACCCATGTACACTCCTCTGTACCCCTCTGCCACCCATGTACACTCCTCTACACACCTGTCACCCATGTACACCCCTCTGTCACCCATGTCCACCCCCCCTGTCACCCATGTCCACCCCCTCAGTCACCCATGTCCACCCCTCAGTCACCCATGTAATCCCTCCCTGTCACCCATGTAATCCCTCCCTGTCACCCATGTAATCCCTCCCTGTCACCCATGTAATCCCTCCCTGTCACCCATGTAATCCCTCCCTGTCACCCATGTAATCCCTCCCTGTCACCCATGTCCAACGCCCCTGTCACCCATGTCCACCCTCCCTGTCACCCATGTCCACCCTCCCTGTCACCCATGTCCACCCTCCCTGTCACCCATGTAATCCCTCCCCCGTCACCCATGTAATCCCTCCCCCGTCACCCATGTAATCCTCCCCGTCACCCATGTCCACCCCCCGTCACCCATGTCCACCCCCACTCTGTCACCCATGTCCACCCTCCTGTTCACCCATCTGTCCCTTTGTTACCCCAGTCCACCCCTCTGTCACTCCTGTCCCTCTATTACCCCCTTGTCCACCCCTCTGACCCCCTGTCTCCCCTCTCCACCCTCCTGTCACCCATGTCCACCCCCTGTCCACCCCTCTGTCACCCCTATGCCCCCGTCACCCATGTTCACTCTTCTACACCCATCTATCACCCTTGTACACCTCTCTACACCCCTGTCACCCATTTACACTTCTCTACAACCCTCTGTCACCCATGTACACCCATCTGTCACCCATGTACACTCCTCTATACCCCTCTGTCACCCATGTACACTCCTCTACACCCCTCTGTCACTCATGTACACTCCTCTACACCCCTCTGTCACCCATGTACACTCATAGGCGTGCGCACAGGGTGTGCCGGGTGTGGAGCAAAAGGGGCAGCTGCACCGGGCCCTGTAATTCCTGGGGGCCCAAAAGCAGCTCTCCCCTTTTGCCCCATAAAGCTGATAAAGGCTGGCGGGCCAGGCGTCAGGGGCCCGGCCAAAATGTTAGTAGGAGTGGGCGGGGGGGCGGGTTTGCGCCGCACGCTACCTTTTTATGTTCGCCGCCGCCGTCACTCATTCCCAGGCAGCCAGTACCGCAATGGCTGTCTGGGAGATGGTCACGTGACGTGACGTGTGGTGCAACGTCACGGGCGGCATCATAGAGAAGAGCGGAGCATAGAGAGTCTCCCGCTCCTCTCAGTCCCCACACGGCCGCTTCCAGGATCAAGGCCGCAGCAAGGGACCCACCGCCGGGGGTATCCTCCCCTCACTTGCATAATCTGATAATCCCCTCCCCCGTACGTATCCTGTACTGATCCTGAGTTATATCCTGTATTATTCTAAAGAGCTGTACTCACTATTCTGCTGGTGAGGTCACTATGTACATATATTACATTACTTATCCTGTACTGATCCTGAGTTATATCCTGTATTATTCTAAAGAGCTGTACTCACTATTCTGCTGGTGAGGTCACTGTGTACATACATTACTTATCCTGTACTGATCCTGAGTTATATCCTGTAAATCTTTTATTAGAAAAATACAAATCATAACAAAACATAAACCAGCACAACTTTGCCATAACGGAAAACAACAACATGAAATAACATAAACCCAAACTTTACATTTAAATAAAAGAACAAAAATCCTGCCTAACCGGCTAGCCCAGCTTTCCTACTAGAACTAGAAATATTATAACTACACCTTTCATAGCCAAACAACACACTCATAAGAAACATAAATATAGCACTATTTCGCTTTAACTCAAAACACCCAAACTCGGGAAAAATCATACATTACAAATAGAAAACACAACAAGCACTCACACTGCACACCATGTTTTTTTTTTTAAATAATAATAATAATTATAATAATAATAACAACACTATACCACACTCACACATGCACACATATATATCCATATATTAACTACATTTAACCAAGAAACCAAAAATAAATAAATAAATAAATTAAATTCAACTCAAAATACCCAAACTCGGGAAAATATCACAGAAAACACAATACACACATGCTTACACACATCTTTACTACATACTACATATATAAACCAAAGAAAATAAATCCACAACGGGATACTAAAGAAACATTACTACAAAAACAAAACTGGTTCGACTGCCATGTCTATCTCTACTATAAATACTATATACTTAAAAAAAAAAAAAAAAAAAAATTTTTTTTTATAACATAACATTATACATACTATATACATAACTAACTATATACACTACTATGTACAATACTATACACAAACTATATACACCTGTAAATAAACATAAAACACACCTACAAATATAAAAGAACATTCTACAGTAAACTGACCCTTCACCCACACCACCCGCCCTCCTGTACATGGGTCAGAGTTTTTTCCATACAGTTCATAGTCCTCAATGTCCAGTCCACAACTGACCCATGCCAGGTCCACCAAAAGAAAAGACCACCACCACCCACAAATATACCCTCCCAACCTAGAACTCCTCCCAACCAACTTAACCATTACCAGCTTTAACATACATAAGCAAACAATACAACCCACTTTAGGCCCAAGTTCGGTGCCTGTAAGCCCTTCATAACCATAGCATCTGAAAACAAAACAAAAAGCTAGGGTGCACATGCATTAGCCCACCACCAGGAAGAAGGAAGGCAATCCTGATACATACAAAATGTATATTCTTTCCCTAACTGCACCCTACCTCTCACCCTACCATTATCCCTAAAGATAAACTGACCCTAGTTGACTCCAGCCGATGGAAGCGCCCACCCGGTTGTAGACCCTTATATTAAAGGGACAATGAAGCAGGAAATGGTCCATGCTTTCCAGCATGTCCCCGCACTCTTCTCGGGGACATCCCCGGTCATCAGATCTCCTGCACTTCAAATTGTCCCTCACATATAGCTTCCCCTGAAAGCAGCGCCAGGCCAAGTCCCAAAACTTCTGGGGGATCCTTTTCATATTTAAGAGATACAACCCCACCCTCAGATCCCGACCTGTGCAGTCCCTGAGCGCCAGAGGCTTCTGGAAGTGGGTCAACAGAACCCGTTTGTCAAGGAACTGCCTTGACTGGGTCCTGATCTCCCACACTCCCAGACCCCACCGACGTATCGCCTTCAGAGTCGGGGTAGCGTAAGCCGGAAGATGCCCATGGGGCGTACGGAGGTCCTTCACTTGCCCTCCTGTCTCCCATTCCTGGAAGAAAGGCCGAAACCATTCCCTGCAGGAGAGTACCCACGGAGGAGCCCTCTCTGACCAGAGGTTTGAAATGTTAGCTTTCAAGAAGGTGTTTGTTAAGAACACCACAGGGTTTACCATAGATAAACCCCCTAGTCTCCTTGTGCGGTACGGAACCTCTCTCTTGACTAGGTTCATCCTGTTCCCCCATAACAGTTGGAAAAACAGGCTGTAGATCCTAGTGTAGTAGGCATCTGGCAAGATACATACACTGCCAAGATAGATAAACAAGGGGAGCAGGATACGATTTGATCAGGTGTACCCTTTCCCTGAGGGTCATAGACCAACCCTTCCACTGATCCACCCTATGAGTGGCATCCTGTAGCTTACCATCCCAGTTTTTGGTGGGATAATCATCCTGGCCGAATGTGATGCCCTGAATTTTTGCTGAGTCTTGGGGCCCTGGGAGGGTGTCCGGGAGATCAAAAGTGGGATCTCCCCCTCCCAGCCAGAGACTTTCACACTTATCCCGGTTGATCTTAGACCCGGATGCCTCCGAGTAGCGTTCCACCTCCGACATCACCACATCGACCTCCTCTCTCGAGGAAACGAAAATGGTGACATCATCAGCGTACGCCACCACTCTCTGGGCGACATCCAGTTCCGCCAGACTCATCCCGACTCCCGCCAACGGCCCACAATCTACCCTCCGGACGTAGGGATCAATTGCGAACACATATAAAAGCGGGCTCAAAGGACAACCCTGACGGACTCCGGACCCCACCTCAAAAGAGCGGCCAGACCACCCGTTCACCAGCGGGAAACTCTCTGCCCCTGCATATAAGGTCTTAAGCCAATTAATAAAAGCACACGGTAAGCCATATCTCAGGAGGACGGACCAGAGGTACTCGTGGTTCACCCGATCAAATGCTTTGGCCTGATCCAGGGACAGCAAGTACCCCTTCCAGAGACCTGCACTACTCCGCTCCACTGCCTCCCGGACACCGAGAACAGCACTTAAGGTGCTTTGGCCTGGAACAGAGCAGTGCTGGGCCCCCGAAAGGAGCCGGGGTGCAAACTTCACCAGCCGATTAAACAGTATCTCTGCCAGAAGCTTCCTGTCCGTATTGAGAAGAGCTATGGGCCTCCAATTCTCAATATGGCTGGGATCTTTACCCTTTGAGAGAAGAATCAGGGCTGACCTCCTCATTGACTTCGGCAGAGTGCCCGAGGAGAGACACTCATTGAATACCTCAGTCAAGAGGGGAGCTAAAGACTCCTTAAAGGTCTTGTACCACTCGGATGTTAAGCCATCCGGACCTGGTGACTTTTTGGGGGCAAGCCCCTCAATCGCCAGTCTCACTTCCTCTTCCCTGATTTTTTTTGCCAAAACATCAAGAGAGGGGTCTACCCCTGGCTCAGGAATGGTTTCAGCCAGGAAAGCCGACATCCCGTCTCGATCTAGATCCTTCCTTCCCAAGAGATGCGAGTAGAAGGATCTGACGACCTCCAAGATCCCTGATCTGGACCGATTCAGAGATCCTGTACTATCAATCAGTCCTGAAATGACTTTACTACTCACTGACATCTTACAGTTTCTGTAAGGGTCGGGCGAGCGGTACTTCCCGAAATCCCTCTCAAAAACCAAAGATGCGTGCCTATCGTACTGACACCTCATCAGCAAGGACTTCACTCTGGAGATATCCTCCCGGCTACCTCCAGTCGAGACGAGAAGCTCGAGTTTCCTCCTCAGTCCCTGATACAGGCGATACCTATTCAGGGACCTGAGGCTCGAGAGCTGGCGGAAGAACCCCGCAACCCGCTTCTTGAATATCTCCCACCACTCTGACTTACTACTACATAGGCCCAGTAAAGGTACCTGACTCTGAAGAAAATCCTCAAAGGACTGTCTTACCTCTGCTTCCTCCAGGAGGGACGAATTCAGCTTCCAATAACCTTTACCCATCCGAGGGGTCTCTGAAACATTCAGGGAAAACAAAATCATACAGTGATCGGAGAACTCCACCTCAACCACGGACACTGCAGAAGAGACAGCTTCCTCCTTCAAATAAAACCTGTCTATTCTAGACCTGCAGCTACCTCGATGATAGGTGAAACCCGCGTGGCCTGAGGGGCTCCGGATGTGGGCGTCCTCTAGGCGAGCTACCCTAACTATGCTATTGAGAGCTATGCTATCATAAGCCAACCGATCATTGGAGCCTCTCCTATCTTGGGACCTTTTGACAGTATTGAAATCCCCTCCAAAGATCACCTGTCGGCTTGTAAAAAGAAAGGGCTTAATCCTCATAAAGAGATCTTTGCGGCCCCACTTGGTTTGTGGGGCGTAGATGTTAATAAGCCGGAGCTCTTGCCCCTTCATGAGGACATCTAAGATCAGGCACCTCCCCATTTCTAACTCAATAACCCGTCTGCATTCAACAGGAGCGGTAAAAAGGACCGCCACCCCACTATACGGCTCAGCCGCAAGAGACCAGTGGGAGGGGCCACGCCTCCACTCTCTCCTGGCTTTTACCAGAGAGGCAAGATCTGACAACCTGGTCTCCTGCAGATACAAAATATCGGCTTCAACACGGCCGAGAAAATCAAAGGCTGCGAATCTAGCCGTATCAGACTTTATACTGGCACAGTTAATAGATGCCAGTGTCAATGGGGTGAGTGCCGCCATCATGGGTGATTGAGATAGACGGCCCTAACCCCCTCATTTTTGTTTCTTCTTTACCCCCTCATCCCCAGATGAGGAGGCTTCCTTGTCTTTGGACCGTTTTTTTGATTCTGACTGGTCCATTTTATAATCCCCATCTCCGCCTGGCTCCGATTTGGCCCCATCCCCTGCGGAAATTGCCCCATCAGGACAGGGCCCAGTTCCCCCTGGAGGCTCCCCCACTTCAGGCACCCCATCCCTGACCCCCCCCCCTTCAAGGAGGGGGAGGAGATGTCTTCAAGGACAGAGTACCGGTTAGACAGATCAATCAGAGGGGGGGCAGGTAAGCTTCCGCTTGGGACCTGGTCCGCAGCACGGGGACTAGAGGGCTCCGACCTCTTCTTTCTCCCTTTACTGCCCTTCTTTTTTGGCCTCTCTTCACCCTCCTCATCCACACTTTCACAGTGGGAGGAATCGGAAAGATCGGCCTTGCTGCCCTCTTCTTTACAGATTCTCCCCATTTCCTCTTCCAGCACATTCTCCCCCAGGGTCTCAGCAGTTTCAGGACTAACCTCAGGAGCAGGGCCAGAAGCTACCCCTGCCACATGGGAACTCTCCAGTTCCCTGCTCCTTCTCCGATTAGCCTCCCGCCTCAGCCTGGCGGGACTTTTCCTCTTCACTGACCCTGTTGCACCTTCACCCGCACCCGTGCCCTCCCCAGCTGAGGCAACGTTACTGCTCTCCCCAGCCAAGGTGACCGTCGCACGGGCAAAGGCGCTAGGACAACGGCTGAAAGGGTGTCCTAAGACACCACACAGATGACACCTGATCTGCCTACAGGATGCGGCAAGATGACCTACCCCACCGCACAGTGCACAGACCTGCACGGTACAGGCTGCGCTAAAGTGAGTGGGGCTGCCACACCTGTGACAGACCTTGGGCTGCCCCTGGTAGAAAACTTGGATTCTGTCTCTCCCAAGAAAAGCAGCTGATGGGATGTGGGCAACAGTGCTCCCCGAACGCTTCAGTTTGACGGAAAACGTCCAGGCCCCAGACCAGATCCCATGTTCGTCATAGTTCTTTTTTGGCATGTCCGTCACATCCCCATATCGGCTAAGCCAGGTCATAATGTCATAGCAAGATAGTGACTCGTTACGTGTCAAAACGGTCACTTTCTTGGCCAGATTCTGACGGGATATCGCCTTTACGGCGAAATCCCGCCAGCCGGGCTCGCTTTTCACCACCTCATAATTCGACCAGAAAAGTTCCAGACCCTCTGGCCGAACAAAGCTGATGTCAAACTCGGAAGTACCATAGGGGTGGATCAGGGCAAAGATGTCACTTGCCCTGAATTCCATCCGGAGGAGGAGCTCAACCACCTTACCCCGAGGCGGACGCGCATCTTCGCCCCTCCACACTAAACGGACCACATTCCTACGGCCACTTTCCTGGCCGGATGTCGGGAGGGACCAGACCACCTCCCCGTTTTGTTCTCGGAAGGCGCCTAAGCCATGTCTTTCTATCCAAAAAGACAGGTCAACCTCACCCCTCCCCTCTACATGGATTGACCTGTCTCCCCTACGTAGAGCCTCCAGGAGGCGCTGTTGCAAGTGACCCCCAGAGCCAGACGGAGATGGGGATCCCCCTGATCCCCCGGCAGTGACGCTGGCATAGCTTCTCTGAGAAGCAGCCACTACCGGGGGGGCAGTCGAACCAGGAACTGACCCAGAGGCCAAACCTGGACCCTTATTCTTAACAGCCATAACACCTCTCTCTGTCATTCCACTACCACTCCTCACCTGTATTTCACTAGCACCCCTCTCTTGGACTACACTTGCACCCCTCTCTTGCACTCCTCTTGCACCCCTCTCTTGCACACTACTTGCACCCCTCTCTTGCACACTACTTGCACCCCCCTCATCAACACTGCTACCACAACTCCTCCCATGCACACCACTATAACTCACATTCTGCACATTACCATTTTTATTCACATTTTTCCTTTCACTTTCACTCTTGCGTTCACTCTCCCTTGGAGTGTTACAGACTGGGCTGGCTGGGTCTTTTGCTTCATGTTTAAGGGTTGCCGGTTTCAGGATTGGTGCTGCATAGTTCTTTCTTCCTGTGTCTTTGGGTGCAGACACAGGCTCCGCCTCTGAAATGGGTGGCCACTCCCCCTCACAAAAAGACTGTCCCTCCGGACTAACTCCCGCTACAGCTGATGTGCAGGGAACCTCCCACTTTATAGCGGAGTGCCCCCTGGCGCCAGAACCAGTATCAACCACGCCACCTAGGGGACCGCCCCCTGAACCAACAAGGTCCAGCGCCCGGACACTCCCCCCCCCCCTCACAGGAGAGTGCCCTGCGGTGCCAGGACCTGTACCGCCCACTTCAACCAGGGGACCGCCCCCCGAACGGGTGAATCTGCCGCCATTTTCCGGTGCCTGGACACCCTCCCCCCTCACAGGAGGGTGCCCTTTTTTTTCTATAGCACCCGCGGCCATTTTGGGTGCGCTACTGTATCCCCCATGCTGGCCCCGCTCCACTACAGAAACGGGGTCTGGCAGATTGGGGGACCCAGCACCCTTTTCAGCCGACCCAGACTGCTGGAAGGGAGAAAAGACAAACTTAACTCCTTGTGTCTTCTTCCTCTTCTTGCCCTTTCCTTTCTTCTTCTTCTTTCCCTTCTCCTCTGGGCCCAAATCATCCCCGAAGGAAAAGTTTTCCAGACGGGTGGGGGACTCCTGCATAACAATTGCCCGCAGGAGACCCCCATCTGCCAAGCCGCTTCCATCACTGCAGTCACTGCCGTCATCATCATCATCATCCTCCTCACTGGAGGGAGGTAAGGCCACCTGAGCCGGGTTTACATAGTCCTCACTGAGGGTAAGTGGGGGGTCTGGGGTAACAGTAGTGGTGGTACACACAGGTCCAGTATCCATATCCCCCTCACTCTAATCCCCCTCCTCACCTCCCTCCATCTCTTCCTCCTCACTCTGGCAGTCATCTTGGTTACTCACTTGTCCTGAGACCTTCATGCTGGAGAAACGATCCTTGTTCACAAGTCTCTCGCTGAGTATACCACCTCCCTCCACAATGTCCGATCTCAGCCTAACAATCTCATCCACCTGTTTCTTCAGAGCTCTCACCTTGGTGGAAAATGCTGCCCTCTTGGTCTTTGCTGCATTGTTTGCTTGGTAGCTGGAGGGGCAAGCTGTGCATAACTAGCTTGCCCCCTGACTGGTGAGCAGTTAAGGGGTTAAGAAATATACAGGCAATGTTTTTTAGCCCCCTCCCCCGCCTGTAAAAACTTGTTGCTAACTATAGTGGTATGTCCCATGGGTGGGGGGGAAGGAGTGCACCAATCAGGGGTCTAATAGTTTCCCGGGCTTTCAGGGGCCCTCCCCTGGGTATTTATAGCTGTGGTGCCTCCCTTTCCCCCTCAATCTGCCCAGGACCCGGAGTTTTGACTGCTGGCTGGTATGTGTCTGCCCCTTATTTGTGGCCTGGATGGAGCAGATGGGTGAGGGCTGGCATGCTCCCTTGTGGCTGAGCTGGCCTCCCCTCCTGTTGCACCCTTGGCGGGTTCAGGAGGCTGGCGGACCTCTTATCAGTCCTGCCCTCCTTTCCCACTGTAATCCCTTTGAGCCCTGTCCCGTTCTTTTGCCCTCTCCCCTGCCTGTACTTTGATCCCTCTCTCCTGGGTGCTCCTGGAGCAGGCTCTGATTACCTACTTGCCCCGTCCGTCTCTTTTTTCCCCCCTGTTGCGGTCCCCTTCGTCTGCCTCCCCCCCCCTGTTGCGGTCCTTACCATAACCCCCCCTCCCGCCTGTTTGTCCCCTCCGCTCTGGAGGTGGCGGCCCCTGGGTGGCTGCTGCTGTTTTAACCCCCTTTAACGTTTGCGCAAATGGACGTTTATTAACGTCCATTTGCGCGTCCCCAGCTATAATCCGCGCTCACATAGTGAGCGCGCATTATAGCTGTTGGGTCCCAGTTGCTATTAGCGACCAGGACCCCTGATAATGCCGGACATCGCCGATCTGGCAGATGTCCGGCATCACCTTTTCAGACGCGGCGATCAAAGTCATCGCCGCGTCTGAAAATGTAATTGAACGCATCCCGGCTGCTCAGCGGGCTGATTGGGACCATCGCGATAAAATCGCGATGTCCCGATCAGCTGGGACGCAGCAGGAGGGTCACTCACCTGCCTCCTGCGCGTCCGCTCCTCAATTGATTGCTCCAAGCCTGAAATTCAGGCTTGAGCAATCAATCATTGATAACACCGATCATTGCCATGTTACTACATGGCAAGTGATCGGTGTCAGGTTCAGTGTGTGCAGTGTTATAGCTCCTAGGGGAGCTATAGCATTGCAAAAAAAAAAAAAAAAACTGTTGAAGTATTTGAATAGTTAAGTTAATAAAGATCTTTTAACCCTTGCAATTTTACACGTTTGATCACCCCCCTTTTCCACATCATAAAATAAAATAAAAAATAAAAATTAATAATAAAAAAAAAAAAGAAAAAGAAAAGAAAAGAAAAATACCATAATAGTAATGATAAAAAATTAAAATCTATAAATAAAATAATAATACATAAAATACTGTATATTACAACAACATACACGTGTGGTATCGCCACGTGCCTACATGTCCGTAGTATAAAAAAATAAATAAATTCATTAATTAATTAAAAAAATTAATTAATAAATATAGTCATTTAAGGCGCTCCGTCTATGGCGTACGTGTATAATATAAAAAAAAAAAAAAAAAAAAAAAAACATTACAAATTTATTAATTAATGAATAAAATACATAAATAAGTAATATTACTTGAATAAATAAATTTCACAGTCCAAAATAGCGTATTTTTGACCCCTTTTTATACCGTAAATATGAAAAACAGCGATCTCAAACTCTGATCGAAACGACAATGGTACTGCGGACAGCTTCAGATCACAACGCCAACTATATGAGCACTCATACCGTCCCCACTCCATTGCCCGGCTCCTTACCCCCACCACACTAGCACTCCCCCCCTGCCCACTGCTGCTGCTGCCCCTCCCCCTTTTTCCTCGTGCTCTTCCAGTGCTCCCCATGGTTCTTGCATCCATTGCGCCCCCCCCACGCCTCCCCATCACCTCTCTGCCCCGAGTTCCCAACCCCCCCCCTTCCCCCACTGCTGCCACTGCTGTCCTCCTTCCTCCTGCCTCTCCAATGCCCCCCGTGGAGGGGTAGGGAGTGCTCCCCTGATTTCGTGTTGCTCTTCCCCCCTCTGGGGCCGGATGGGGGCATAGACGTATTTGTCGCCGCTCTCGCTCTGGTCCTGGGGGGCGGCACAGGCGGTGTTTTTTGGGCCTTCTGTTCACCTGCGGGGAGTAGGTGTTTCGGTTCTTCCCGCAGGGTTCTCCCTCAGAGTCCTCTACTGCTGTTTTCCCGGCGTGGTTTCCGGCGCCGTTCCGTGCGGCGGCCGAGTGCCCGCGACCCGGCGGTCTCCAGCGTGCCTTGTCCCACGCCTGCGGCGGTGGTGAAGTGGTTCCTCCCTCTGTTGTGCTTCTCCATTTTCTGGAATTGGTGAGTCTTCTGATGTGGGGCTTTGCCCCTTCCCTGGTTTGTGTGCTTATTGCTACGTCTGTGTAGTGTTCGTCCTTTTGTTCCCGTGTGTTTGTTGAGTTTGGGTCTCGGATATGGGTGTATATCTGTGTTGGTCTCTGGTTGTGAGTTGGGTACGTCTCTTCTTGACGGGGTGCTTTGGTAGGGTATCATTTTCTGCGGTGCGCGCTTGGGTGTGTGGTCTTTTGGCCTTACGCTCTAGGTGGCCGGGGTTTTGCTGACTTAGCTCCCGTAGGCATGTTCCTTTTCCTGAATCGGTGGCTGCCACCCAGTCACGGTTTTGTTTCTTTGGGTTTTCTCCCCCTTTGTTTGGTTTATCTCTCCATCTTAAGTTGTAGTCTCTCTCCGCTGCTCCATTGTCCTAGTATATTTGTCTGCTGTTTTTTCCTGTTTCGCCCAATCTCATGTAGGCATGGGACTCCTGTATGTCGTGCTGGGTGCTTTGGCTGATGTGGCGGAGGGTAGGTTTCGCTTGAGTCTCTGGGGGTAGGTTTTGCTTGTGTCTCCGTTTGTCTTGCCTGTGTGGTTTCTTCTGTTCGTGGTGGTATTCCGGAGGGTGATTCTCCTGTGCTCTACACTTGTTGGGGTGTGGTTTGTTGCTGCAAGGCTGACATGCAAATTTGTGAAGCGTCCATATTTTGTGCTCGCTTCGGCAGCATGTATGTTAAAATTGGAACGATTTTGAGGAGATTAGCATGTCTTCCGCATGCCTTGTTGGCCTTGGTTTGCTGCTTTCCTATGGTCAGGGAGTAATTGCGTTTTCTCTGTTTTGGTTTCTTCAGGGCTCGCTATGTGCCCCGGTTCCGGTCCTTGCTGGTTTACTGAATGTTCCACGTGGAATGTGGTTCAGGGCGGAGTTTTTTCCTGCAGGTTGTCTCTGGCCGCCGAGGGTGTGTGGTATCTGTGCCCCCGCATATGTGCCCCTGGTGCACTAAGGGCTGACGTTCCGGTTGGTTGGGTTTTTTTCAGGCGTGATGCAGTGGACAGGCCTGCTTTCAGTCCCCCGTTGCAGCTCATGGAGAGCTCGCTCTGTTCCCGGGTGTGGCTGGTTTGGTTGGTTGTTGGTGTGGTGTTTTGGTTTTCCAGTGGTGCTGCAGGGTGGTTTACTACTGAGTGTCTTGGTAGTCAGTGGGTTTCTGCCATGCTTGGGTTTTTTGTTTGTGCTTTTTCCTTTGGTGTTGGTTGTGGGACTTTGGGTGCTTGCTTCAGCAGTTCATGTTCTAGGATTGTAACGGTACTGTGTGGGTTGGCGTGGCCCCTGTGCTTGATTGCGCTATAATTTGGTGATGCTTTTCTTTTTTGGGTGTGATTTGAGTGATCGGGGGCGTTTTGTCGGTCTGACATTTGGGGCGTTGTCACTGTTATTTTTTTCTTTCGGCTTTCTTCCTGCGCTCGGCTTGTTGCACCTAGTGCTTCGCTGTTTGGAGATAAGGTTTATTTTGCGGCTGTACTCCCTGGGGTCGGTATTGGGTGTTGACGCTTTGTCCCGTTCTCTGGCAGTGGTTCCGGAGGTTGCTCCCTCGGGTGGAGTCGGAAGGTTTGCTCATGTGGCTGTGGAATGGGAGACCACCTCGGGTTCGGGTCCCGGGGTAGGACTGAGTGATACAGTTGTGGTTAAATTTTCGGCCTGTGGGTCATCGTGGAGATTGGTGTATTTCTTGGTCCGCTTTAGTGGCTCCTGCGACTTGGTCGCACTCACGGTGAGGCGCTTGCGAGTAGTTGGGGTTGGTGTGGAGGCCGGGATGTCTACAGTCAAGGAGGGTCCCGAAGGTTCCAAGTGTGTCTGTGGATAGGGGTTTTGTTTTTTGTACCTACAAGGTTCTGCTGTTTGACTTCCTATTTCGTTTTGATAGGCTGTGATAAAATAAGTTAACTGCTGTGTCTCCTATCCAAGGACGTTCGAGATTTGGGCTGTATTCTGCATGTATCCAATTAACATTCTTAGTATGTGACGCTGGGTATCTTCACCTGTTCATGTGAATCACCTACTACTCAGTGCAAAAAAAAAAAAAAAAAAAAAAAAAAAAAGGGTGCTTTCCCACTGTGCTGCGATCCAGTGGGGTGAGGTTGCCGCATGACGGGGGGTGATTTTTCTTTTCTGCTTTGCGGTTGGTGGGATGTTGGTGTATACCTAGGGGCTGGGCCCGTGAGCGGGTGGCCTTGCTGTCGGCGACCATTTTTTCCTATCAGTTTTTGGGTCGCTTGGTGGCGGCTGTGGGTCGGATTTTTGGTTGTCGCTTTTGCGTCGTTTTTTCTGATCCGAGGTTTTGCGCTGGCTTTTTTCGGGGCTAGGTGGATGGGGCACTTTCTTTCTCCTCGTCTCCTTCCATGACACTTGGGTGTCTGATGTGTTTTTTGGGTGCCTATTTTGTGCGTTTTCAGGTCCGTCGGTCCGAGATTGCTTAGGCGATCTGGGACACACAGCTTGTGCTGCATGAGGGTCCACGAATGACTGTTTTTTCCTGTTGTCGTCCTATTGTTGATTGGACTGCGGTGGGGGCCTCCCCCCCCACCTCTTTTTCTTTTATGCTCCCCGCCCTCGATTGTCTGTTTTGGGTTTTGGCTTCTCTTTGTAGGAGGGGGTGTTGTGAGTTTGGGATTCGCTCTCTTTTTGTGTCGGTGTCGGCGGAGAGGGCTCAGTTTCCGGAGAGGGTAGCGCAGCGCGTGGGGCGCGGGCGATCTGCTTGTTGCGTTGCTATTTTCGCCCAGTTTGATGTTTCCCACATGTGTTTTTGTTTTGCGAGCGGCTTTCCGCAAGGTGGTGCGAGTGCTGCGGCACTCTTCGGTGTATGGGCGAGTCTGAGAAATGAGTTCACACAAGAGTTAGTGAATACAAAAAAAATAAAAATTACAAAAAATAAAATAAAATGCAAAAACATAGGACCTGGCGGCAGGTACCTCGGATTTCCTGGAGAGGTTATGTGTTGGGAGAATTTCCTGGAGAGGAAATGTGTTGGGCGACTTTCCTGGAGAGGAAATGTGTTGGGTGTGTTCGGGGGGCTGAGTTGGCCCCAGGTGTTGGCTATCCAGTATCTCTTGGGTGGACGGTGAAGACGGTGAAAGCGGGGTCAACCCGGGGTAGACCTCCACACAGGACAGTGTGGCAGCACCTCTTGGGTTGGCAAGAAGCCAATCGGTGTCTTTGTTACAGTTAAATTGTTATTTATATAAGTAATTTTATAAATAAAGCTGTGGCCGATCCCCACCCACGGAAAAGTTGAATTGTTGTTGTGTCAGTTATTATTTAATTAATTATTGTAGTAAGGGGGAGGGGTAGTTATAGCCAGCTCGGAGCTAATTGGGTCTCAACAGTCTGGAGGGGCAAGCTGTGCATAACTAGCTTGCCCCCTGACTGGTGAGCAGTTAAGGGGTTAAGAAATATACAGGCAATGTTTTTTAGCCCCCTCCCCCGCCTGTAAAAACTTGTTGCTAACTATAGTGGTATGTCCCATGGGTGGGGGGGGAAGGAGTGCACCAATCAGGGGTCTAATAGTTTCCCGGGCTTTCAAAGGCCCTCCCCTGGGTATTTATAGCTGTGGTGCCTCCCTTCCCCCCTCAATCTGCCCAGGACCCGGAGTTTTGCCCTCCCTCCCTCCCTTTTTGTATCTCTGTTTATTGTAAGTCACAGCTTGGCGGTAAGAAGACGGTGAAAGCGGGGTCAACCCGGGGTAGACCTCCACACAGGATAGTGTGGCAGCACCTCTCGGGTTGGCAAGAAGCCAATCGGTGTCTTTGTTACAGTTAAATTGTTATTTATATAAGTAATTTTATAAATAAAGCTGTGGCCGATCCCCACCCACGGAAAAGTTGAATTGTTGTTGTGTCAGTTATTATTTAATTAATTATTGTAGTAAGGGGGAGGGGTAGTTATAGCCTGCTCGGAGCTAATTGGGTCTCAACAGTCTTGCAAACTTCAGCTCCTCTCTGAGGCCTCTTAGTTGTTTTCCGAGCTGTTCATACTGAGCCATCTTGGCCTGGATTTTGGACCCAAAGCTGGCCAGGGATTCTTTGGGCCCCTTTACCCCCCATTGCTGGGGTTCTGAGGAAACAGGCTGGATATGGGGATATGATAAACGTATATAAGTATATTAATGGCCCATACAAAAAATATGGAGAAAAACTGTTCCAGGTTAAACCCCCCCAAAGGACGAGGGGGCACTCCCTCCGTCTGGAAAAGAAAAGGTTTAGTCTAAAGGGGCGGCACGCCTTCTTTACCGTGAGGACTGTGAATTTATGGAACGGTCTACCTCAGGAACTGGTCACAGCAGGAACAATTAACAGCTTTAAAACAGGGTTAGATACATTCCTGGAACAAAATAACATTAAAGCTTATGCAGAATTATAAAACTACATCCCTTTCCCTTATCCCCTTACATCCTTCCCTTCAATCCCCTGGTTGGACTTGATGGACGTATGTCTTTTTTCAACCATACTAACTATGTAACTTTGTAACTATGTAACTATGATGCAGACTTTCCACTCCGCTGCCTGGATGAGCTTCTGCTGGAAGCTTTGCAGCTCCCAGCTGAGGTCGGGGAGGGGGCCCCACATGGCTGTGGACCCTGGTGGATCTCCTCACCCCATCCTGACTACTGGCTGTTGCATTTTCCTTTGCACACCCCGCCAGCCGAGAACGGGGGGGGGGGGGGGGTGCAAGATGAAGCCCCAGCTTCCCGGGGCTCCATAGCAGGAAAACCTACCCAGGTGTCTGCCACACACCTGGGGAGGGGTGGAAGAAAATCACTGCTTCTCTGGGAAACTCTGGAGCTCAGCAGAACACACCTTCTCTCCAGAGCTGTACTCACTATTCTGCTGGTGAGGTCACTGTGTACATACATTACATTACTGATCCTGTACTGATCCCGAGTGTGTGTGGGATGGGGGTGGGGGACCGGGGGGCCCCCCAAAAAAATTGCTTGCCCAGGGTCCAATCAAAATTAAAGACAGCCCTGTCCATTATACATACACTGTACAGCAATCATACATCCATTATACATACACTGTGTCTGTGACTGTACAACAATCATACATCCAATCCATTATTAATGGATTGGATGTATGATTGCTGTACAGTCACAGTGTATGTATAATGGAGGTATGATTGCTGTACAGTGTATGTATAATAGAGGTATGCTTGCTGTACAGTGTATGTATAATGGAGGTATGATTGCTATACAGTGTATGTATAATGGAGGTATGCTTGCTGTACAGTGTATGTATAATGGAGGTATGCTTGCTGTACAGTGTATGTATAATGGAGGTATGCTTGCTGTATAGTGTATGTATAATGGATGTATGATTGCTGTACAGTCAGTGTATGTATAATGGAGGTATGCTTGCTGTTCAGTCACAGTGTATGTATAATGGATGTATGATTGCTGTACAGTCACAGTGTATGTATAATGGATGTATGATTGCTGTACAGTTTATGTATAATGGAGGTATGCTTGCTGTACAGTGTATGTATGATGGATGTATGATTGCTGTACAGTCACAGTGTATGTATAATGGAGGTATGCTTGCTGTACAGTGTATGTATAATGGAGGTATGCTTGCTGTACAGTGTATGTATAATGGAGGTATGATTGCTGTACAGTGTATGTATAATGGAGGTATGATTGCTGTACAGTGTATGTATAATGGAGGTATGATTGCTGTACAGTGTATGTATAATGGAGGTATGCTTGCTGTACAGTGTATGTATAATGGATGTATGATTGCTGTACAGTGTATGTATAATGGATGTATGATTGCTGTACAGTCACAGGGTATGTATAATGGAGGTATGCTTGCTGTACAGTGTATGTATAATGGATGTATGATTGCTGTACAGTCACAGTGTATGTATAATGGAGGTACGCTTGCTGTACAGTGTATGTATAATGGATGTTTGATTGCTATACAGTCACAGTGTATGTATAATGGATGTATGATTGCTGTACAGTCAGTGTATGTATAATGGATGTATGATTGCTGTACAGTGTATGTATAATGGATGTATGATTGCTGCACAGTGTATGTATAATGGAGGTATGCTTGCTGTACAGTGTATGTATAATGGAGGTATGATTGCTGTACAGTGTATGTATAATGGATGTATGATTGCTGTACAGTGTATGTATAATGGATGTATGATTGCTGTACAGTGTATGTATAATGGATGTATGATTGCTGTACAGTGTATGTATAATGAATGTATGATTGCTGTACAGTGTATGTATAATGGATGTATGATTGCTGTACAGTGTATGTATAATGAATGTATGATTGCTGTACAGTGTATGTATAATGGAGGTATGCTTGCTGTACAGTGTATGTATAATGGATGTATGATTGCTGTACAGTGTATGTATAATGAATGTATGATTGCTGTACAGTGTATGTATAATGGATGTATTATTGCTGTACAGTGTATGTATAATGGATGTATGATTGCTGTACAGTGTATGTATAATGGAGGTATGCTTGCTGTACAGTGTATGTATAATGGATGTATGATTGCTGTACAGTGTATGTATAATGGATGTATGATTGCTGTACGATGTATGTATAATGGATGTATGATTGCTGTACAGTGTATGTATAATGAATGTATGATTGCTGTACAGTGTATGTATAATGGAGGTATGCTTGCTGTACAGTGTATGTATAATGGATGTATGATTGCTGTACAGTGTATGTATAATGGAGGTATGCTTGCTGTACAGTGTATGTATAATGGAGGCATGCTTGCTGTACAGTGTATGTATAATGAATGTATGATTGCTGTACAGTGTATGTATACTGAATGTATGATTGCTGTACAGTGTATGTATGATGGAGGTATGCTTGCTGTACAGTGTA
This sequence comes from Hyla sarda, assembly GCF_029499605.1. Lineage (NCBI taxonomy): Eukaryota > Metazoa > Chordata > Amphibia > Anura > Hylidae > Hyla > Hyla sarda. Next base: position 170,740 of record NW_026607610.1, read on the forward strand.
TGTATAATGGATGTATGATTGCTGTACAGACACAGTGTATGTATAATGAATGTATGATTGCTGTACAGTGTATGTATAATGAATGTATGATTGCTGTACAGTGTATGTATAATGGATGTATGATTGCTGTACAGTCACTGTGTATGTATTATGAATGTATGCTTGCTGTACAGTGTATGTATAATGGATGTATGATTGCTGTACAGTGTATGTATAATGGATGTATGATTGCTGTACAGTGTATGAATAATGGATTTATGATTGCTGTACAGTGTATGTATAATGGAGGTATGCTTGCTGTACAGTGTATGTATAATGGAGGTATGATTGTTGTACAGTGTATGTATAATGGATTTATGATTGCTGTACAGTGTATGTATAATGGATGTATGATTGCTGTACAGTGTATGTATAATGGATGTATGATTGCTGTACAGTGTATGTATAATGGATGTATGATTGCTGTACAGTGTATGTATAATGAATGTATGATTGCTGTACAGTGTATGTATAATGGAGGTATGCTTGCTGTACAGTGTATGTATAATGGATGTATGATTGCTGTACAGTGTATGCATTATGGATGTATGATTGCTGTACAGTGTATGTATAATGGATGTATGATTGCTGTACAGTGTATGTATAATAAATGTATGATTGCTGTACAGTGTATGTATAATGGAGGTATGCTTGCTGTACAGTGTATGTATAATGGATGTATGATTGCTGTACAGTGTATGTATAATAGAGGTACGATTGCTGTACAGTGTATGTATAATAGAGGTACGATTGCTGTACAGTGTATGTATAATGAATGTATGCTTGCTGTACAGTGTATGTATAATGGAGGTATGCTTGCTGTACAGTGTATGTATAATGGATGTATGATTGCTGTACAGTGTATGTATAATGGAGGTATGCTTGCTGTACAGTGTATGTATAATGGAGGTATGCTTGCTGTACAGTGTATGTATAATGGATGTATGATTGCTGTACAGTGTATGTATACTGAATGTATGATTGCTGTACAGTGTATGTATAATGGAGGTATGCTTGCTGTACAGTGTATGTATAATGGATGTATGATTGCTGTACAGTGTATGTATAATGGAGGTATGATTGCTGTACAGTGTATGTATAATGAATGTGTGATTGCTGTACAGTGTATGTATAATGGAGGTATGATTGCTGTACAGTGTATGTATAATGGATGTATGATTGCTGTACAGTGTATGTATAATGGATGTATGATTGCTGTACAGTGTATGTATAATGGAGGTATGATTGCTGTACAGTGTATGTATAATGAATGTATGATTTCTGTACAGTGTATGTATAATGGAGGTATAATTGCTGTACAGTGTATGTATAATGGAGGTATGCTTGCTGTACAGTGTATGTATAATGGAGGTATGCTTGCTGTACAGTGTATGTATAATGGAGGTATGATTGCTGTACAGTGTATGTATACTGAATGTATGATTGCTGTACAGTGTATGTATAATGGAGGTATGCTTGCTGTACAGTGTATGTATAATGTATGTATGATTGCTGTACAGTGTATGTATAATGAATGTATGATTGCTGTACAGTGTATGTATAATGGAGGTATGATTGCTGTACAGTGTATGTATAATGGAGGTATGGTTGCTGTACAGTGTATGTATAATGGATGTATGATTGCTGTACAGTGTATGTATAATGGATGTATGATTGCTGTACAGTGTATGTATAATGGATGTATGATTGCTGTACAGTGTATGTATAATGAATGTATGATTTCTGTACAGTGTATGTATAATGGAGGTATGATTGCTGTACAGTGTATGTATAATGGAGGTATGATTGCTGTACAGTGTATGTATACTGAATGTATGATTGCTGTACAGTCACAGTGTATGTATAATGGATGTATGATTGCTGTACAGTCACAGTGTATTTATAATGGATGTATGATTGCTGTACAGTGTATGTATAATGGAGGTATGATTGCTGTACAGTGTATGTATAATGGAGGTATGATTGCTGTACAGTGTATGTATAATGGAGGTATGATTGCTGTACAGTGTATGTATAATGGAGGTATGATTGCTGTACAGTGTATGTATAATGGAGCCTCCAATCTAAAAAAAAAGCCTCCAATCCCCAAAAAAGTTTTAATAAAGTTTTTCATTTTGTTTGTATTGATATTTATATGAGTGTAGGTCTGTTTATGTATGTGTGCATGCAAGCAAGAGGGGCTGAAACGTCGCACTGTTTGACATGTGGAATAAATAGTTATTTTTTGGATATTTGGAGTGCCGCACCATTTTTGAAGTTATCAATTGGCTGTGATCGAGCCTGAGGAGCTGGCACCCGCCTACTGTGGTAAAGTAGTGCTGCATTTTTTTCGACATTTATATTATATATATATATATATATATATATATATATATATATATATATATATATATATATATATATATATATATATATCTATATAAACACACACACGCGTGTGCGGCATGAGTTTGTGCTTTAGGGTGCACACTCCTCTACACCCCTCTGTCACCCATGTACACTCCTCTACACCCCTCTGTCACCCATGTACACTCCTCTACACCCCTCTGTCACCCATGTACACTCCTCTATACCCCTCTGTCACCCATGTACACCCATCTGTCACCCATGTACACTCCTCTACACCCCTCTGTCACCCATGTACACCCATCTGTCACTCATGTACACTCCTCTAAACCCCTCTGTACACTCCTCTACAGGCTGAAGGTTTATATAAAAAAGATGGCTCCGGGGGGGCGGGGGCTCGGGCCCCTTACTGGTGAACTAGCTGTACCCCCTGATAGCCATGAGAGCTGCTAGTGACCTACTGCTGCTAGGGGGGGCCAATCATGATGTAGGGGGGGCCGTGGCCCCCTCTGCCCCCCCCCCTAGAGACGCCACTGAGAAGACCTGCTGTTACTACTTTGTAAGAGAGGGCACTTTGGTTTTCTTTTATTGCAATTTAAGTTGTTAGTTAATGAAAAATAATAAATATTGTTTTATATATAACTACAGTTAAGGGGAATGTTTTATCAGTTATTCTGCCTAAACATCGGGCAGCATAAAACTGGTGCAGACATCACGATCCCAGGACACCAGGAAAAACACTGAGACACTCGGTCATTCAGAGTCATCTTAGATTGAAAATCCTGCTGAAACCCCGGAAATGAGTCCCTGGGGCTGGTCCCAGCGGGGCGGGTGACGCATCTCTCCCTATGCCAATGGTCTCCAAACTGTGGACCTCCAGCTGTTGCTTAACTAAAACTCCCAGCAAAACTACAACTCCCAGCATGCCCAGACCATTTTTGGAACAACTAGCAGTCCACAGTTTGTAGCCCTAGTCCCTATACAGTTACATTCCTGGCTTCTGCACTACTACTGGAATTGTGTTCCTGGTATCTGGCACTTCCGGGTCAGGTGACGTCATATAACTAGCCATCCAATCAGCGGCTGAGGCTGGACATTGCTTCGGCCCATAACTGAATGAGCAGCTGTGTAACGTCACCTAACCCAGAAGCGCTGGACACTGGGAACTGAATTTCGTGATTCTGGCGGTAGCGCAAGAGCAAGGAAGAGAGGGTTTTTTTATACTGTCTTCCCCAAGCGTTAATACCACATTTCTGCCACAACATAGCTTTCTTATGGAGGCCTGGCAAATCAAATGTCAGGCTTCCCTGTCCCTTCCCTGCTGCCGGCGGCTGCCACAATGACACAATGCTGTGGGGCTGGTATGATCATTTTTTCAGGGTTGGTTTTTAGCCCCAGTTCTGCCCTGGGTGGAGAGAGATATATCTAGCTAAGGCTGCATTCACACCACAATTGTTACAAACCGGATCTGGCTGGGAGATGTGAAAACCAGGCGCTCCCGTATCTCAGCCGGACCCGGACCACATCTCGTTTGAAGGAGCCGACCGGAGTCAGATAATGACTCCAGTCGGCTCAGTTTTGCCCCGTATCCAGATTTGTGACCGTACTTAAAACTGTAGTATACCACGGTTTTAAGTCTGGTCACAAAACCGGATATGGGGCAAAAATAAGCCGACCGGAGTCACTATTTGACTCCGGTCGGCTCATTCAAATGAGATGAGATGGGGGCCGGGTCCGGCTGAGATACGGGAGTGCCTGGTTTTCACATATCCCTATCGGATCCGGTCCCGTATGTAACAATCGTGGGGTGAATACAGCCTAATGTGGAATGGAGGTAGAAGTGGGAAGAAGCCTGCCTACCTACCTAATATATTAAGGCTGAACATTTACTTAGCTAAGAAGGGGAGAGGGAAGGGGGGCACCTTTGTAGTGTTGGTATCTATCTGTATATGATCACTGTATGGAGTTAACCTTGGTCTTTGCCTAGTGGATTTTTTTCAGTAGCAGTGCGGGGATATTAGTCATTCTGCGGTGATACTGGTCATGATGTGGCGATATTACTTGTCCCTTGTATAGTGATATTGATAATTTCAATGTCAATTCACAGGATTTGGTCAGTAACAGTATGACGGTAATATGTATGGGCATAATATTCCTCCTTGTATACTGGTAATATTGGTTTCAGTATACAGGATTTGGCTAGTAACAGTATGATGGTAATATGTATGGGGATAATATTCCTCCTTGTATACTGGTATTATTGGTAATATTACTCTCAACATACAGGATTTGGTCAGTAACAGTATCATGGTAATATGTATGGTGATAATTTTTCTCCTTGTATACTGGCATTATTGTTAATATTGCTATCAATATACCGGATTTTCACATATAGCCTTTTTAAAACATTGCTGCCATTTTTCATTATAAGCAGGGCCGGTGTTATGGCGGGGCAAACCAGGCAATTGCCTAGGGCCCCCATCCCCCAGGGGTCCTGCCGTCTGCTCAGTAGGGGGGGGGGCAACTGTTTTAAAGTGGCCGCAGCGTTGGCTTCTTGTTAAAGATTAGCAGGGGGGCAACTTTAAAACAGTGATCAGCTCCGGGCCCCGTGCCCGCAGGGGGGCCCCGTCACATTCGGGACATCCCTGTGTCCCGAAAAATCTTTTCAGGCCACAAGGATGCCCCGTTTACTTCATAGCGGCCCCGCGTTAACTTTAAAAACGCTGGGGCCGTTGGGAGGAAGCGCACGCAGTGACGGCACTGACGTCACGTGCGTGCGCCCATAGCAACAGTACAGCAGAGCGCAGCTGTGAGGAGGACGTGCGGGTATGGTAAGTGACCTGCGGTCATCTTCAGTGTTCCGACCGCTGCTCCCGGGATGGCCCATAGGCCATAGCAGTAGATCGTGACCGGGATGGCCCATAGGCCATAGCAGTAGATCGTGATCCAGGAGCGGTGGTCGGAATACTCAAGTGGGGCAGTAAACAGGCATACAGCCTCCAGCCATACATTGTATATGGCTGAAGGCTGTATGTCTGTAGGGGAACATTAGTTGCACTATAATTCCACCACATTTGGTGCAGTATAGTTCCCCCACATTAAGTGCAGTCACTTAATGTGGGGATCTATACTGCACCAAATGTGGTGGAATTATAGTGCACCTAATGTGGGGGAACTATACTGAACCTAATGTGGGGAATTATACTGCACCTAATGTGGGGGAACTATACTGCACCTAATGTGGGGAATTATACTGCACCTAATGTGAGGGAACTATACTGCACCTAATGTGGGGGAACTATACTGCACCTAATGTGGGGGAACTACTGTATACTGCACCTAATGTGGGGAAACTACTGTACTTCACCTAATGTGGGGAACTACTGTATACTGCACCTAATGTGGGGAACTACTGTATACTGCACCTAATGTGGGAGGACTACTGTATACTGCACCTAATGTGGGGCAACTACTGTATACTGCACCTAATGTGGGGAAACTACTGTACTTCACCTAATGTGGGGAACTACTGTATACTGCACCTAATGTGGGGGGGGACTACTGTATACTGCACCTAATGTGGGGGGGGACTACTGTATACTGCACCTAATGTGGGGGGACTACTGTATACTGCACCTAATGTGGGGAACTACTGTATACTCCACCTAATGTGGGGGGACTATTGTATACTGCACCTAATGTGGGAAACTACTGTATACTGCACCTAATGTGGAGGGACTACTGTATACTGCACCTAATGTGGAGGGACTACTGTATACTGCACCTAATGTGGGAGACTATACTGCCGACCTAATGTGGGGGAACTATACTGCCGACCTAATGTGGGGGAACTATACTGCCGACCTAATGTGGGGAATTATACTGCCAACCTAATGTGGGGAATTATACTGCACCTAATGTGGGGGAACTATACTGCACCTAATGTGGGGGAACTATACTGCACCTAATGTGGGGGAACTATACTGCACCTAATGTGGGGGAACTACACTGCACCTAATGTGGGGGAACTACACTGCACCTAATGTGGGGGAACTACACTGCACCTAATGTGGGGGAACTACACTGCACCTAATGTGGGGGAACTACACTGCACCTAATGTGGGGGAACTACACTGCACCTAATGTGGGGGAACTACACTGCACCTAATGTGGGGGAACTACACTGCACCTAATGTGGGGGAACTACACTGCACCTAATGTGGGGGAACTACACTGCACCTAATGTGGGGGAACTACACTGCACCTAATGTGGGGGAACTACACTGCACCTAATGTGGGGGAACTACACTGCACCTAATGTGGGGGAACTACACTGCACCTAATGTGGGGGAACTACACTGCACCTAATGTGGGGGAACTACACTGCACCTAATGTGGGGGAACTACACTGCACCTAATGTGGGGGAACTACACTGCACCTAATGTGGGGGAACTACACTGCACCTAATGTGGGGGAACTACACTGCACCTAATGTGGGGGAACTACACTGCACCTAATGTGGGGGAACTACACTGCACCTAATGTGGGGGAACTACACTGCACCTAATGTGGGGGAACTACACTGCACCTAATGTGGGGGAACTACACTGCACCTAATGTGGGGGAACTACACTGCACCTAATGTGGGGGAACTACACTGCACCTAATGTGGGGGAACTACACTGCACCTAATGTGGGGGAACTACACTGCACCTAATGTGGGGGAACTACACTGCACCTAATGTGGGGGAACTACACTGCACCTAATGTGGGGGAACTACACTGCACCTAATGTGGGGGAACTACACTGCACCTAATGTGGGGGAACTACACTGCACCTAATGTGGGGGAACTACACTGCACCTAATGTGGGGGAACTACACTGCACCTAATGTGGGGGAACTACACTGCACCTAATGTGGGGGAACTACACTGCACCTAATGTGGGGGAACTACACTGCACCTAATGTGGGGGAACTACACTGCACCTAATGTGGGGGAACTACACTGCACCTAATGTGGGGGAACTACACTGCACCTAATGTGGGGGAACTACACTGCACCTAATGTGGGGGAACTACACTGCACCTAATGTGGGGGAACTACACTGCACCTAATGTGGGGGAACTACACTGCACCTAATGTGGGGGAACTACACTGCACCTAATGTGGGGGAACTATACTGCACCTTATGTGGGGGAACTATACTGTACCTAATGTGGGGAACTATACTGCACCTAATGTGGGGGAACTACTGTATACTGCACCTAATGTGGGGGAACTACTGTATACTGCACCTAATGTGGTGAACTACTGTATACTGCACCTAATGGGGGGAATTATACTGCACCTAATGCGGGGGAATTACTGTATACTGCACCTAATGTGGGGGAACTACTGTATACTGCACCTAATGTGGGGGAACTACTGTATACTGCACCTAATGTGGGGAATTATACTGCACCTAATGTGGGGGAACTACTGTATACTGCACCTAATGTGGGGGAACTTCTGTATACTGCACCTAATGTGGGGAACTACTGTATACTGCACCTAATGTGGGGGGACTACTGTATACTGCACCTAATGTGGGGGGACTACTGTATACTGCACCTAATGTGGGGGGATTACTGTATACTGCACCTAATGTGGGGGGATTACTGTATACTGCACCTAATGTGGGGGGACTACTGTATACTGCACCTAATGTGGGGAACTACTGTATACTGCACCTAATGTGGGGAACTACTGTATACTGCACCTAATGTGGGGAACTACTGTATACTGCACCTAATGTGGAGGGACTATACTGCACCTAATGTGGGGAACTATTCTGCACCTAATGTGGGGAACTATACTGCCAACCTAATGTGGGGGAACTATACTGCCAACCTAATGTGGGGGAACTATAGTGCACCTAATGTGGAGAACTATACTGCACCTAATGTCGAGAACTATACTGCACCTAATGTGGAGAGCTATACTGCACCTAATGTGGGGGAACTATACTGCACCTAATGTGGGGGAACTACACTGCACCTAATGTGGGGGAACTACACTGCACCTAATGTGGGGGAACTACACTGCACCTAATGTGGGGGAACTATACTGCACCTAATGTGGGGAACTATACTGCACCTAATGTGGGGGAACTATACTGCACCTAATGTGGGGAACTATACTGCACCTAATGTGGGGGAACTACACTGCACCTAATGTGGGGGAACTACTGTATACTGCACCTAATGTGGGAGAACTACTGTATACTGCACCTAATGTGGGGAACTACTGTATACTGCACCTAATGGGGGGAATTATACTGCACCTAATGCGGGGGAACTACTGTATACTGCAACTAATGTGGGGGAACTACTGTATACTGCACCTAATGTGGGGGAACTACTGTATACTGCACCTAATGTGGGGAATTATACTGCACCTCATGTGGGGGAACTACTGTATACTGCACCTAATGTGGGGAATTATACTGCACCTAATGTGGGGAACTATACTGCCAACCTAATGTGGGGGAACTATACTGCCAACCTAATGTGGGGGAACTATACTGCCAACCTAATGTGGGGGAACTATACTGCCAACCTAATGTGGGGGAACTATACTGCACCTAATGTGGAGAACTATACTGCACCTAATGTGGAGAACTATACTGCACCTAATGTGGAGAGCTATACTGCACCTAATGTGGAGAGCTATACTGCACCTAATGTGGAGAGCTATACTGCTCCTAATGTGGGGGACTATACTGCACCAATGTGTGGGACTATACTGCACCTAATGTGGGGAACTATACTGCACCTAATGTGGGGGACTATCAGGGCCGTTTGAAGGAATTTGGGGGCCCCAAGCAAAATGGACATGGAGGCCCCCCCCTCCATAGTAACGCCGACCCTTGAATTCTGGGAGCGCAACGTGAGCGAACGTCAATACGACGCACATTAGGTGCAGCAGTGTTCCCCCTACATTAGGTAGGCAGTCTTCCCCCCACATTAGGTAGGCAGTCTTCCCCCCACATTAGGTGCAGCAGTGTTCCCTACCCATACCCGCTGTCCAGACCCCCCCCCCCCCTCCCGGGCCATTTTTTTGGTGGGGGTTTGACTGCTGAGACCTCCACCGATCACCTCGGTTAAAATGGTTCTCCAGCTGTTGGAAAGCTAAAACTCCCATCATTCTGGAGAGCCTCTGGCAATGGGAGTTGTAGTTTTGTAACAGCTGAAGAGCCACAGATTGGACACAGTTTTACCCATCATCACTGCAGAACTTACAAGTGACTACAGCTCTGATGGGACAGTCAGGAGAATACACAATGATAGTGACCTGAGTGACGTCTTCTGACTTGAGTGATATCTTCTCTGTTATCTTTTCTTCTTCATCTGGTCCAGAGACCAGGTCTTCCTCCAGCTCCATCTTCTCTGCAGAGTCTGACATCCAGGCATCATTGGCTCCTCACTGTCAGCAGATCCTCATCCTCTGCATGAAGACAGTAATCATTATAACCTTGCCAGAAAGTGTACTCTAAATAATATACTGCCCCACACTGTACCCTGAAGATAATGCTGCCTCACACTGTACCTTGAATATAATGCTTCCACACACTGTACCCTGAATATAATGCTGCCTCACACTGTACCCTGACTATAATGCTGCCACACACTGTACCCTGACTATAATGCTGCCACACACTGTACCCTGACTATAATTCTGCCACACACTGTACCCTGAATATAATGCTGCCACACACTGTACCCTGAATATAATGCTGCTCCACACTGTATCCACTGAATATAATGCTTCCACACACTGTACCCTGAAAATAATACTGCCACACACTGTACCCTGAAAATAATACTGCCACACACTGTACCCTGAAAATAATACTGCCACACACTGTACCCTGAATATAATGCTTCCACACACTGTACCCCTGAATATAATACTGCCACACACTGTACCCCTGAATATAATGCTGCCACACCCTGTACCCTGAATATAATGCTGCTCCACACTGCATCCACTGAATACAATACTGCCACACATGCATACACATCATATATACATATACCTCTCCTCATTATTACTATAACTCCCCCCCCCCCCACCTCTCCTCATCACTATTATAACCGGGGGGGGGGGGGATGAGGAGAGGTGCAGGGGGGGGGGCACCTCTCATGACCCCCATAACACCCCCCTGCATCTCTCATGACCCCCATAACACCCCTCCTGCATCTCTCATGACCCCCCATAACACCCCCCTGCATCTCTCATGACCCCCATAACACTCCCCTGCATCTCTCATGACCCCCATAACACTCCCCTGCATCTCTCATGACCCCCATAACACCCCCTGCATCTCTCATGACCCCCATAACACCCCCCTGCATCTCTCATGACCCCCATAACACCCCCTGCATCTCTCATGACCCCCATAACACCCCCCTGCATCTCTCATGATCCCCATAACACTCCCCTGCATCTCTCATGACCCCCATAACACCCCCTGCATCTCTCATGACCCCCATAACACCCCCCTGCATCTCTCATGACCCCCATAACACCCCCTGCATCTCTCATGACCCCCATAACACCCCCACTGCATCTCTCATGATCCCCATAACACCCCCTGCATCTCTCATGACCCCCATAACACCCCCTGCATCTCTCATGACCCCCATAACACCCCCTGCATCTCTCATGACCCCCATAACACCCCCCTGCATCTCTCATGAACCCCATAACACCCCTCCTGCATCTCTCATGACCCCCATAACACCCCTCCTGCATCTCTCATGACCCCCATAACACCCCTCCTGCATCTCTCATGACCCCCATAACACCCCTCCTGCATCTCTCATGACCCCCATAACACCCCCTGCATCTCTCACGATCCCCATAACACCCCTCCTGCATCTCTCACGACCCCCATAACACCCCTCCTGCATCTCTCACGACCCCCATAACACCCCTCCTGCATCTCTCATGACCCCCATAACACCCCCTGCATCTCTCATGACCCCCATAACACCCCCTGCATCTCTCATGACCCCCATAACACCCCCTGCATCTCTCATGACCCCCATAACACCCCCTGCATCTCTCATGACCCCCATAACACCCCTCCTGCATCTCTCATGATCCCCATAACACCCCTCCTGCATCTCTCATGACCCCCATAACACCCCTCCTGCATCTCTCATGACCCCCATAACACCCCCTGCATCTCTCATGACCCCCATAACACCCCCTGCATCTCTCATGACCCCCATAACACCCCCCCTTCATCTCTCACGATCCCCATAACACTCCCTATATCTATCATGACCCCCATAACACCACCCCTGCATCTCTCATGACCCCCATAACACCCCACTGCATCTCTCATGACCCCATAACACCCCTCCTGCATCTCTCATGACCCCCATAACACCCCCCCTGCATCTCTCATGATCCCCATAACACCCCCCTGCATCTCTCATGACCCCCATAACACCCCTCCTGCATCTCTCATGACCCCCATAACACCCCTCCTGCATCTCTCATGATCCCAATAACACCCCTCCTGCATCTCTCATGATCCCCATAACACCCCTCCTGCATCTCTCATGACCCCCATAACACCCCACTGCATCTCTCATGACCCCCATAACACCCCTCCTGCATCTCTCATGATCCCCATAACACCCCTCCTGCATCTCTCATGATCCCCATAACACTCCCTATATCTATCATGACCCCCATAACACCCCCTGCATCTCTCATGACCCCCATAACACCTCCTGCATCTCTCATGACCCCCATAACACCCCCTGCATCTCTCATGACCCCCATAACACCCCCTGCATCTCTCATGATCCCCATAACACCTCCTGCATCTCTCATGACCCCCATAACACCCCTCCTGCATCTCTCATGATCCCCATAACACCCCTCCTGCATCTCTCATGACCCCCATAACACCCCTCCTGCATCTCTCATGATCCCCATAACACCCCTCCTGCATCTCTCATGACCCCCCCCCCCCCCCCCCCCACACACACACACACACACACACACACACACACACAAACACCTCTCATCACCATTGCAGTCCCCTGACAACCATACAATCCCCCGGGCCCCCCGCGCCAGTTTACTTACCCTGCCGGGGATCGTTGCAGAGGCGGGAGTCTGCTGCTGCTCCTGTCACTGCACGGAGGATGCTGGAGGTTCCCGCGGGGACGCAAGCAGGGACAGGTCAGGTGATTGGCGTAAACGTGCGTGCCTGCGCGGGGCACGTGACGTCTCTACTCCAATCATCCCCTGACCTGTCCGGTGCCGGCCCTGCTTTGTTTCTTAAGGGGCTCGCGCCCATCAAAAATGTAATTTTGGTGAAATGTGCGGGCCCCCCGAAGTGTCCCGTCGCTACAGGACGGGCAAGCACCGGCTCTGCTCGGGGCCCCCCAGCCAGCTCGGGGCCCCAAGCAATTGCTTGGTTTGCCGGTCCGGTAGCGACGGGCCTGGGGACTATACTGCACCAATGTGTGGGACTATACTGCACCTAATGTGGGGAACTATACTGCACCTAATGTGGGGGAACTATACTGCACCTAATGTGGGGGAACTATACTGCACCTAATGTGGGGGAACTATACTGCACCTAATGTGGGGAGAACTATACTGCACCTAATGTGGAGGGAACTATACTGCACCTAATGTGGGGGGAACTATACTGCACCTAATGTGGGGGGAACTATACTGCACCTAATGTGGGGGGAACTATACTGCACCTAATGTGGGGAACTATACTGCACCTAATGTGGGGAACTATACTGCACCTAATGTGGGGGAACTATACTGCACCTAATGTGGGGGAACTATACTGCACCTAATGTGGGGAGAACTATACTGCACCTAATGTGGAGGGAACTATACTGCACCTAATGTGGGGAGAACTATACTGCACCTAATGTGGAGGGAACTATACTGCACCTAATGTGGGGAGAACTATACTGCACCTAATGTGGGGGAACTATACTGCACCTAATGTGGGGGAACTATACTGCACCTAATGTGGGGAGAACTATACTGCACCTAATGTGGGGAGAACTATACTGCACCTAATGTGGAGGGAACTATACTGCACCTAATGTGGAGGGAACTATACTGCACCTAATGTGGGGAACTATACTGCACCTAATGTGGGGAACTATACTGCACCTAATGTGGGGGAACTATACTGCACCTAATGTGGGGGAACTATACTGCACCTAATGTGGAGGGAACTATACTGCACCTAATGTGGGGGAACTATACTGCACCTAATGTGGAGGGAACTATACTGCACCTAATGTGGGGAACTATACTGCACCAATGTGGGGAGAACTATACTGCACCTAATGTGGGGGATCTATACTGCACCTAATGTGGGGAACTATACTGCACCTAATGTGGGGGACTATACTGCACCTAATGTGGGGAGAACTATACTGCACCTAATGTGGAGGGAACTATACTGCACCTAATGTGGGGAACTATACTGCACCAATGTGTGGGACTATACTGCACCTAATGTGGGGAACTATACTGCACCAATGTGGGGAGAACTATACTGCACCTAATGTGGGGGATCTATACTGCACCTAATGTGGGGGAACTATACTGCACCTAATGTGGGGAGAACTATACTGCACCTAATGTGGAGGGAACTATACTGCACCTAATGTGGGGAGAACTATACTGCACCTAATGTGGGGAACTATACTGCACCTAATGTGGGGAACTATACTGCACCTAATGTGGGGGAACTATACTGCACCTAATGTGGGGAGAACTATACTGCACCTAATGTGGGGAGAACTATACTGCACCAATGTGTGGGACTACACTGCACCTAATGTGGGGGAACTATACTGCACCTAATGTGGGGAGAACTATACTGCACCTAATGTGGGGAGAACTATACTGCACCTAATGTGGAGGGAACTATACTGCACCTAATATGGGGAGAACTATACTGCACCTAATGTGGGGGAACTATACTGCACCTAATGTGAGGAACTATACTGCACCTAATGTGGGGGAACTATACTGCACCTAATGAGGGGGGGATTATATACTGCACCTAATGTGGGGGAACTATACTGCCAACCTAATGTGGGGAGCTATACTGCACCTAATGTGGAGGGAACTGTACTGCACCTAATGTGGAGAGCTATACTGTACCTAATGTGGGGAACTATACTGCACCTAATGTGGGGGCACTATACTGCACCTAATGAGGGGGGGGGGACTATATACCTCACCTAATGTGGGGGAACTATACTGTCAACCTAATGTGGGGAGCTATACTGTACCTAATGAGGGGGGGGGGAGGACTATATATTGCACCTAATGTGGGGGAACTATACTGCCAACCTAATGTGGGGATCTATACTGCACCTAATGTGGAGGGAACTGTACTGCACCTAATGTGGAGAGCTATACTGCAACTAATGTGGAGAACTATACTGCACCTAATGTGGAGAACTATACTGCACCTAATGTGGGGAGAACTATACTGCACCTAATGTGGGGAGAACTATACTGCACCTAATGTGGGGAGAACTATACTGCACCTAATGTGGGGAGAACTATACTGCACCTAATGTGGGGGACTATACTGCACCTAATGTGGGGAGAACTATACTGCACCTAATGTGGGGGAACTATACTGTACCTAATATGGGGAGAACTATACTGCACCTGAAGTGGGGGAACTATACAGCCAACCTAATGTGGGGGAACTATACTGCACCTAATGTGGGGGACTGTACTGCACCCAATGTGGGGGACTATACTGCACCTAATGTGGGGAGAACTATACTGCACCTAATGTGAAGAGCTATACTGCACCTAATGTGGGGGAACTATACTGCACCTAATGTGGGGAACTACACTGCACCTAATGTGGGGGAACTATACTGCACCTAATGAGGGGGGACTATATACTGCACCTAATGTGGGGGAACTATACTGCCAACCTAATGTGGGGAGCTATACTGCACCTAATGTGGAGGGAACTGTACTGCACCTAATGTGGAGAGCTATACTGTACCTAATGTGGTGAACTATACTGCATCTAATGTGCGGGAACTATACTGCACCTAATGAGGGGGGGGTGGGGATTATATACTGCACCTAATGTGGGGGAACTATAATGCCAGCCTAATGTGGAGAGCTATACTGCACCTAATGTGCAGGGAACTGTACTGCACCTAATGTGGAGAGCTATACTGTACCTAATGTGGGGAACTATACTGCACCTAATGTGGGGGCACTATACTGCACCTAATGAGGGGGGGGGGACTATATACTGCACCTAATGTGGGGGAACTATACTGTCAACCTAATGTGGGGAGCTATACTGTACCTAATGAGGGGGGGGGGAGGACTATATATTGCACCTAATGTGGGGGAACTATACTGCCAACCTAATGTGGGGATCTATACTGCACCTAATGTGGAGGGAACTGTACTGCACCTAATGTGGAGAGCTATACTGCAACTAATGTGGAGAACTATACTGCACCTAATGTGGAGAACTATACTGCACCTAATGTGGGGAGAACTATACTGCACCTAATGTGGGGAGAACTATACTGCACCTAATGTGGGGAGAACTATACTGCACCTAATGTGGGGGACTATACTGCACCTAATGTGGGGAGAACTATACTGCACCTAATGTGGGGGAACTATACTGTACCTAATATGGGGAGAACTATACTGCACCTGAAGTGGGGGAACTATACAGCCAACCTAATGTGGGGGAACTATACTGCACCTAATGTGGGGGACTGTACTGCACCCAATGTGGGGGACTATACTGCACCTAATGTGGGGAGAACTATACTGCAACTAATGTGAAGAGCTATACTGCACCTAATGTGGGGGAACTATACTGCACCTAATGTGGGGAACTATACTGCACCTAATGTGGGGAACTACACTGCACCTAATGTGGGGGAACTATACTGCACCTAATGAGGGGGGACTATATACTGCACCTAATGTGGGGGAACTATACTGCCAACCTAATGTGGGGAGCTATACTGCACCTAATGTGGAGGGAACTGTACTGCACCTAATGTGGAGAGCTATACTGTACCTAATGTGGTGAACTATACTGCATCTAATGTGCGGGAACTATACTGCACCTAATGAGGGGGGGGGGATTATATACTGCACCTAATGTGGGGGAACTATAATGCCAGCCTAATGTGGAGAGCTATACTGCACCTAATGTGCAGGGAACTGTACTGCACCTAATGTGGAGAGCTATACTGCACCTAATGTGGAGAGCTATACTGCACCTAGTGTGGGGAGAACTATACTGCACCTAATGTGGGGAGAACTATACTGCACCTAATGTGGGGAGAACTATACTGCACCTAATGTGGGGAGAACTATACTGCACCTAATGTGGGGAGAACTATACTGCACCTAATGTGGGGAGAACTATACTGCACCTAATGTGGGGAGAACTATACTGCACCTAATGTGGGGGAACTATACTGTATCTAATGTGGGGAGAACTATACTGCACGTGAAGTGGGGGAACTATACTGCACCTAATGTGGGGAGAACTATACTGCACCTAATGTGGGGAACTATACTGCACTTAATGTGGGGAACTATACTGCACCTAATGTGGAGAGCTATACTGCACCTAATGTGGGGAGAACTATACTGCACCTAATGTGGGGGAACTATACTGCACCTAATGTGGGGAGAACTATACTGCACCTAATGTGGGGAGAACTATACTGCACCTAATGTGGGGAGAACTATACTGCACCTAATGTGGCGGACTATACTGCACCTAATGTGGGGGAACTATACTGTACCTAATGTGGTTAGAACTATACTGCACCTAAAGTGGGGGAACTATACAGCACCTGAAGTGGGGGAACTATACTGCACCTTATGTGGGGGACTATACTGCACCTAATGTGGGGGACTATACTGCACCTAATGTGGGGGACTATACTGCACCTAATGTGGGGGACTATACTGCACCTAATGTGGGGGAACTATACTGCACCTAATGTGGGGAGAACTATACTGCACCTGAAGTGGGGGAACTATACTGCACCTAATGTGGGGAGAACTATACTGCACCTAATGAGGGGGACTATACTGCACCTAATGTGGGGGAACTATACTGCACCTAATGTGGGGGAACTATACTGCACACCTAATGTGGGGGAGCTATACTCTTTACCTAATGTGGGGGGAACTATACAAAAATATAAAATTGTACTATTTTGATCCCTATAACTCTTATTTTTCTGTATATGGGGATGTGAGGGTAATTTTTTGCGCTGTGATTTGTAGTTTTTATCGGTACCATTTTTGTTTTGATGGGACTTTTCAATAGCTTTTTAGATATTTTTTTTATAGTATTTGAAGTGACCAAAATTGTTCAAATCTAGTTAGTGCACTACTATGACTTTTGGGGCCCCACTTTTGATTTTGCCTAAGGCCATGCTAAGCCTAAAACCGGCCCTGATTATAAGGGAGTGTTGTGCCATTTTACTTTTTGAATTTGTGGTGGACTATGATCAGGTCTTGGTCGCTGACACCACTTTATTGAAAAATTTGGCAAAGTACTGGTGTATTCCTTCTGTGATATATATATATATGTATAGCCACGCAAAGTGATACGCCTGTGCTCGGTGGCTGTTTGCCGGCACAATGACACAATGCTGTGGGGCTGGTATACAGTAATTTCCAGGGCTGGATTTCATCCCCAGTCCGGCCCTGTCCCAAGGATAGGGGATAAGTTTCAGATTGCGGGGGTCCGACCGCTGGGGGGCCCCGTGATCTCCTGTACGGGGCCCTGGCTCGCTGGCCAGATAGCGCAGGTTGACCGCCAGATGAAGGGGCAGCCGACACGCCCCCTCAAAAAAAGCGCTATAGCAGAGCCAGAAATTGCCAAAGGCAGCGCTGCATCAGTCCCCCAAAAAATGTGAGTTCCTGGATTTAAATATCTATATTCAGGATGGCTGTTCGCATACTGCCAACTATTTTAAGGAGGTGAATGCAAACAGATACCTCGACTTTAACAGTTGCCATCTTAAATAATGGAAGAAGAACATTCCATTAGGTCAAATGAAAAGAATCCGAAGGAATTGTTCTTCCACACAAAAATACCTACAACAACTAGAGAACCTGGAGGATCGTTTTAAACAAAAAGGGTATCCCAAACCCCTTATACAAGGAGCACGCCAGAGAGTGGACGAATTAGAACAAAGTGCTTGCTTGAAAAATAATAAACAGGGTAATGCAGAGGGGGGTTATAATGATGAATTTGATTCTGTTTTTCTAACTAGGTATTACACTTCACACACCAATATTTTTTTATAATTTTTTTTTATTTTTTTTTGTATAGGTAATATCACCAGCTCATATTATTGTGTCATGATTACTGGCACCATATGTAGTCCCCCAGTTATTCTTCTTTAGATGTTTTCCGTGTCCTGTGCAGTATCTCTCCCAGAAGTCCACTTGATGGCCCCCGTGGTGGTCTACACCCCGAAGTCATCAATTTTTACTCTAAGAGAGAGTGTGCAGCTGTTTCTGGAGACGGTCAACAATAACCTCTGCATGGTGGAATAATAGGTCACGATGTTTATCAGGATCAGTAGAAGCATCACCCACTCGATGATTATGATGGGGATTTCACGGATCTCGTCCCAGTCTTCATCATTATGGAATAATTCCTTTAATGTTTCATATCCAAAATAGAAAACTACACAGACAAAAGTCAGGCCACAGCAGGTGCATCTACTATGGTGGATGACTTTTTTTGCTCCTGGTAATTTATACATCTGGATGGACTGCCCAAGGTAGTATAAGGCTTCACATGTAATGGAAATTATCGTGCTGACAAAGTGTATCCTGGGATATTCTTCGGGGGACAATACATGCATAACAGCTGTGGAAAAACAGGAGGCCCACACAATGGCCAGCAGGATCCTCTGGATCAGGACCTGATGACCCCTGAACTCTTCAGTATGCATAACCATATACTTATAAATAAGAAAGGTTAGTACCAAAGTGCCAATGGACGTCCCTATAAATCCAATTCTGAATAATATGCTTTCGGGAAAGACATTTCCCACGTCACTGTGAAGGAAAAGAAACCAATGTTATTATGGATATTTCCTCACTCCCAACCCATGAAATAAGAATCATTTGCTTGTTTATCTTACCTGATGCTCATCAGTGGCGAGGCTGCATGGCCGAGGACGACCGTCATGATGTAGCTGGTGGCAAGCCAGGCCGCACACCAAAACGCCAACAGGAGGGGGACGAACCCCAGTCCTTTTAGCTCCATTTCAGACAAGTAGAAAAAGAAGACGCTAATCTCACTATTCTCACTAATCGCACTGGAACAGACTGAAGGCTCGGGCGGCTGTCAGTGGGATGTCAGGCCTCCAGCTGTCTATGACATCACATGTGACATGTCAGAATGACTGCTTGTTTCTTTGAGCTGCCATGATTTAGTATCTGCTATAGACAGAACCTGATGTTTTTACTATGGACCTTACAGACCTCAGAACCCAAGTAATTAGTGCAGGGGCTCCATTTTGATCATCTCATATTTCACATTATTTGAGTTCCAGGGCTCAGATACATTTGCACCCTCTATAGCAGTGGTCTTCAAGCTGTGAACCCCCAACCGCTGCAGAACCACAACTCCCAGCATGCCCAGACAGCAACTTTGCATAAGGAAATAGTCTAATTAAACTTTTCTTATATATAGAATCCCTGAAATCTCCAATCTCTCCTTTTATTGCTTTATGATCTGTGTTACTTATTTGTAAAAAACAATGTTTGTGATTGTCTTCCCCCCACACACTTATGGGCTATCTCTTCAAACGACTTTATTTGACCTAAAGCGTATAATTGATTTACATAAATAAGCCCCTTTTCATCCAAAAGAGTGAATCTTTAATTTTAAGGAACTCTTTAAGTGCTTTATTCGACCATAATGAAGTAAAGTCAAAACTCCATGTGATTTAAAAAATAAATTTAAGTTCCCCCCATACTTAATTATCTAGATATGCATGGGTGTAGTGAGTATCCCAGCTTCCAAAATCTCAAAAATATCCTTCATTTTTCAGAGGCTTTTTCAAAAATGAAAGAAGCGATCTGATTGGTTGCTATGGGCAACTCAGAAACTTTTCCTCTGGGCAGGTTTTGATAAATCTCCCTCTATGGGGGAGATTCATTAAGACCAGTGTAGAGGAAGAGTTGTGCAGTTGCCCATAGCAACCAGATTGCTTCTTTCATTTTTCACAATGCCTTTGCAAAATGAAAGAAGCGATCTGATTGGTTGCTATGGGCAACTCAGCATATTTTCCTGGAAAAGTTTCTGAGTTGCCCATAGCAACCAATCAGATTACTTCCTTCATTTTTCAGAGACTTTTTCAAAAATGAAAGAAGCGATCTGATTGGTTGCTATGGGCAACTCAGCAGCTTTCCCCATAGACCACAATGGGCCTACTGGTTTCAATGGGCAAAAAATCAGAGTTAATGCACTAGACACAGTTCTCTATACCATTAACCCCTTCCCGACCTATGACATACCTGTACGTCATGGGTGGCAAGGTGTTCCCGACCCATGACATACAGGTACGTCATGAACATTTTTGCCGCTACTCGCGGCATCCCGCAGCGCCCGGTAAGATGGTGGCTATCACTGATAGCCAGCCATCTTACCATGCGACCACGGGGGGTTTCATCCCCCACCCCCCCCCCCCAGCGATCGCTGCTATCAGCTGGTCAACTCTGACTAGCTAATAGCAGCGTTTCGCTATCAGAATATTTAGCAGCGCGGTGTGTAAGTCCCGATCACGGGGATCGGGACACACACCGCTCTGCTAAGTGTCCCTTACCCATCCCCCGGCATCACTTACCCGACCATGCGGTGTCCCGAGTGGTCCCGTTGCGAGCGACGTCCTCCAGGCGGTCCCGGCGGCGCTGCGTCCCGGCGGCGCAGGTTGACCGCCAGATGAAGGGGCAGCCGACACGCCCCCTCAAAAAAAGCGCTATAGCAGAGCCAGAAATTGCCAAAGGCAGCGCTGCATCAGTCCCCCAAAAAATGTGAGTTCCTGGATTTAAATATCTATATTCAGGATGGCTGTTCGCATACTGCCAACTATTTTAAGGAGGTGAATGCAAACAGATACCTCGACTTTAACAGTTGCCATCTTAAATAATGGAAGAAGAACATTCCATTCGGTCAAATGAAAAGAATCCGAAGGAATTGTTCTTCCACACAAAAATACCTACAACAACTAGAGAACCTGGAGGATCGTTTTAAACAAAAAGGGTATCCCAAACCCCTTATACAAGGAGCACGCCAGAGAGTGGACGAATTAGAACAAAGTGCTTGCTTGAAAAATAATAAACAGGGTAATGCAGAGGGGGGTTATAATGATGAATTTGATTCTGTTTTTCTAACTAGGTATTACACTTCACACACCAATATTTTTTTATAATTTTTTTTTATTTTTTTTTTGTATAGGTAATATCACCAGCTCATATTATTGTGTCATTATTACTGGCACCATATGTAGTCCCCCAGTTATTCTTCTTTAGATGTTTTCCGTGTCCTGTGCAGTATCTCTCCCAGAAGTCCACTTGATGGCCCCCGTGGTGGTCTACACCCCGAAGTCATCAATTTTTACTCTAAGAGAGAGTGTGCAGCTGTTTCTGGAGACGGTCAACAATAACCTCTGCATGGTGGAATAATAGGTCACGATGTTTATCAGGATCAGTAGAAGCATCACCCACTCGATGATTATGATGGGGATTTCACGGATCTCGTCCCAGTCTTCATCATTATGGAATAATTCCTTTAATGTTTCATATCCAAAATAGAAAACTACACAGACAAAAGTCAGGCCACAGCAGGTGCATCTACTATGGTGGATGACTTTTTTTGCTCCTGGTAATTTATACATCTGGATGGACTGCCCAAGGTAGTATAAGGCTTCACATGTAATGGAAATTATCGTGCTGACAAAGTGTATCCTGGGATATTCTTCGGGGGACAATACATGCATAACAGCTGTGGAAAAACAGGAGGCCCACACAATGGCCAGCAGGATCCTCTGGATCAGGACCTGATGACCCCTGAACTCTTCAGTATGCATAACCATATACTTATAAATAAGAAAGGTTAGTACCAAAGTGCCAATGGACGTCCCTATAAATCCAATTCTGAATAATATGCTTTCGGGAAAGACATTTCCCACGTCACTGTGAAGGAAAAGAAACCAATGTTATTATGGATATTTCCTCACTCCCAACCCATGAAATAAGAATCATTTGCTTGTTTATCTTACCTGATGCTCATCAGTGGCGAGGCTGCATGGCCGAGGACGACCGTCATGATGTAGCTGGTGGCAAGCCAGGCCGCACACCAAAACGCCAACAGGAGGGGGACGAACCCCAGTCCTTTTAGCTCCATTTCAGACAAGTAGAAAAAGAAGACGCTAATCTCACTATTCTCACTAATCGCACTGGAACAGACTGAAGGCTCGGGCGGCTGTCAGTGGGATGTCAGGCCTCCAGCTGTCTATGACATCACATGTGACATGTCAGAATGACTGCTTGTTTCTTTGAGCTGCCATGATTTAGTATCTGCTATAGACAGAACCTGATGTTTTTACTATGGACCTTACAGACCTCAGAACCCAAGTAATTAGTGCAGGGGCTCCATTTTGATCATCTCATATTTCACATTATTTGAGTTCCAGGGCTCAGATACATTTGCACCCTCTATAGCAGTGGTCTTCAAGCTGTGAACCCCCAACCGCTGCAGAACCACAACTCCCAGCATGCCCAGACAGCAACTTTGCATAAGGAAATAGTCTAATTAAACTTTTCTTATATATAGAATCCCTGAAATCTCCAATCTCTCCTTTTATTGCTTTATGATCTGTGTTACTTATTTGTAAAAAACAATGTTTGTGATTGTCTTCCCCCCACACACTTATGGGCTATCTCTTCAAACGACTTTATTTGACCTAAAGCGTATAATTGATTTACATAAATAAGCCCCTTTTCATCCAAAAGAGTGAATCTTTAATTTTAAGGAACTCTTTAAGTGCTTTATTCGACCATAATGAAGTAAAGTCAAAACTCCATGTGATTTAAAAAATAAATTTAAGTTCCCCCCATACTTAATTATCTAGATATGCATGGGTGTAGTGAGTATCCCAGCTTCCAAAATCTCAAAAATATCCTTCATTTTTCAGAGGCTTTTTCAAAAATGAAAGAAGCGATCTGATTGGTTGCTATGGGCAACTCAGAAACTTTTCCTCTGGGCAGGTTTTGATAAATCTCCCTCTATGGGGGAGATTCATTAAGACCAGTGTAGAGGAAGAGTTGTGCAGTTGCCCATAGCAACCAGATTGCTTCTTTCATTTTTCACAATGCCTTTGCAAAATGAAAGAAGCGATCTGATTGGTTGCTATGGGCAACTCAGCATATTTTCCTGGAAAAGTTTCTGAGTTGCCCATAGCAACCAATCAGATTACTTCCTTCATTTTTCAGAGACTTTTTCAAAAATGAAAGAAGCGATCTGATTGGTTGCTATGGGCAACTCAGCAGCTTTCCCCATAGACCACAATGGGCCTACTGGTTTCAATGGGCAAAAAATCAGAGTTAATGCACTAGACACAGTTCTCTATACCATTAACCCCTTCCCGACCTATGACATACCTGTACGTCATGGGTGGCAAGGTGTTCCCGACCCATGACATACAGGTACGTCATGAACATTTTTGCCGCTACTCGCGGCATCCCGCAGCGCCCGGTAAGATGGTGGCTATCACTGATAGCCAGCCATCTTACCATGCGACCACGGGGGGTTTCATCCCCCACCCCCCCCCCCCAGCGATCGCTGCTATCAGCTGGTCAACTCTGACTAGCTAATAGCAGCGTTTCGCTATCAGAATATTTAGCAGCGCGGTGTGTAAGTCCCGATCACGGGGATCGGGACACACACCGCTCTGCTAAGTGTCCCTTACCCATCCCCCGGCATCACTTACCCGACCATGCGGTGTCCCGAGTGGTCCCGTTGCGAGCGACGTCCTCCAGGCGGTCCCGGCGGCGCTGCGTCCCGGAGGTGAGTTTCCGGCAGCAGTGCGGCATCTTCATTGGCAGCAGTGAGATCGCCGTAAAGCGATCTCACTGCTGCCTCTGGGAGTTTCAAAACGGCAACTCCCAGCATGCCCAGACAGCCTTTGGCTTTCTGGGCATGCTGGGAGTTGTAGTTTTGTAACATCTGGAGGTCCACAGTTTGGAGACCACTGTATAATGGTCTCCAATCTGTGCTGTTCCAGATGTTGCAAAACTACAACTCCCAGCATGCTCAGTCTGTTCAGGCATGCTGGGAGTTGTAGTTCTCTAACATCTGGAAGAGCATAGATTGGAGACCATTATACAGTGGTCTCCAAACTGTGGACCTCCAGATATTGCAAGACTACAACTCCCAGCATGCCCAGACTGCCCAAGCATGCTGGAAGTTGTAGTTCGGCAACATCTGATCCTTCAGATATTGCCGAACTACAACTTCCAGCATGCTTGGGCAGTCTGGGCATGCTGGGAGTTGTAGTTTTGCAACAACTGGAGGCACACTAGTTGGGAAACATTGTCCGTTTGCTACCTCAGTGCCTCCAGCTGTTTCAATTGTTGCAAAACTATAACTCCCAGCATGCACTGACAGACCATGCATGCTGGGAGTTGTAGTTTTGCAACAGCTGGAGGCACACTGGTTTGGAAACGCTAAGTTTGGTTGCAAAACACTTGAAAGTTTATTACTTAACTTAGTGTTTCCAAACCAGTGTGCCTCCAGCTGTTGCAAAACTACAACTCCCAGCATGCACGGACAGCCAAAGGGCATGCTCGGAGTTTGCAACAGCTGGATGTTTGCCCCCTCCCCCCAATGTGAATGTACAGGGTACACTCACATGGGCGGAGGTTTACAGTGAGTGCTGCAAGTTTGAGATGGCGCAAAATTTGCGCTGCAGCTCAAACTCCCAGCGGCAAACTTGCTGTGAACCTCTGCCCATGTGACTGTACCCTAAAAACACTACACTACACTAACACTAACCTAAAATAAAAAGTAAAAAACACTACATATACACATTATCCCTACACAGCCCCCCTCCCCCAAAAAAATGAAAAACGTCTGGTACGCTACTGTTTCCAAAACGGAGCCTCCAGCTGTTGCAAAATAATAACTCCCAGTATTGCCGGACAGCCATTGACTGTCCAGGCATGCTGGGAGTTTTGCAACAGCTGGAGGCACCCTGTTTGGGAATCATTGGCATAGAATACCCCTATGTCCACCCCTATGCAAATCCCTAATTCAGGCCTCAAATGCGCATGGCGCTCTCTCACTTTGGAGCCCTGTTGTATTTCAGGGCAACAGTTTTGGGACACATATGGGGTATTGCCGTACTCGGGAGAAATTGCCTTACAAATTTTGGGGGGCTTTTTCTTCTTTAACCCCTTATGAAAAGGTGAAGTTGGGGTCTACACCAGCATGTTAGTGTAAAAAAATAATTTTTTTACTCTGACATGCTGGTGTTGCCCTATACTTTTCATTTTCACAAGAGGTAAAAGGGGAAAAAAGATCCTCTAAATTTGTAATGCAATTTCTCCCGAGTATGGAGATACCCCATATGTGGGCGCAAAGTGCTCTGGGGGCGCACAACAAGGCTCAGAAGGGAGAGTGCACCATGTACATTTGAGGCGATTTGCACAGGGGTGGCTGATTGTTACAGCAGTTCTCGGAATCAGAATGATAAGTAAAAGCATTCCAGAGTTATTAATGTTTAAAGTGACAGTGGTCAGATTTTCAAAAAATGCCCAGGACCTGAAGGTGAAAATGGGCTGGGTCATGAAGGGGTTAAAGGGGTACTCCGGTGAAAACCTTTTTTTTCTTTTAAATCAACTGGCTCCGGAAAGTTAAACAGATTTGTAAATTACTTCTATTAAAAAATCGTAATCTTTCCTGTACTTATTAGCTGCTGAATACTACAGAGGAAATTATTTTCTTTTTGGAATGCTCTCTGATGACATCACGAGCACAGTGCTCTCTGCTGACGTTATTATATATAATAATAATAATAATAAGTCTTTATTTATTGTTGTCCTTAGTGGGATTTGAACCCTCTCCAGCTCCACTATATCTTTCTTGTACACTGGTGCTCAGTACTGTACACAGTACTCTATGTGAGGACTGACTAGTGATTTGTACAGCGGTAGCATTATTTCCTTGTCGTCGGCATCTATGCCCCTATTGATGTACCCCATGATTTTATTAGCCTTGGCAGCAGCTGCCCGACACTGGTCACTACAGCTAAGTTTACTGTTACCTAAGGCTCCTAAGTCCTTTTCCATGTCAGTCGTCCTAAGTGTTCTTCCATTTAATACATAATCCCAGCTCGAATTTTTGCATTACCTTACATTTATCAGTGTTGAACCTCATCTGCCACTTCCCAGCCCAAACCTCCAACCTATCCAGATCCATTTGTAACAGTGCACTGTCCTCTATAGTGTTTACCACTTTACAGAGTTTGGTGTCATCTGCAAAGATTGCTACTTTACTATTCAACCCCTCTGCAAGGTCATTCATGAATATATTAAATAGGACAGGACCCAAGACGGACCCCTGTGGTACCCCACTAGTAACAGTCACCCAATCAGAATAAGTACCATTAATAAACACCCTCTGTTTCCTATCATTGAGCCAGTTACTTACCCACTTGCGCACATTCTCCCCCAGTCCAAACCTTCTCATTTTATGCACCAACCTTTTATGTGGAACCGTATCAAATGCTTTGGAAAAATCCAGATATACGACATCCAGCGATTGCCCCTGGTCCAGTCTTGTGCTCACCTCCTCATAAAAGCTGATCAGGTTAGTTTGACAGGATCAATCCCTCATAAATCCATGCTGATACAGGGTCATACATTTATTTTTATCAAGATATTCCAAAATAGCATCTCTTAGGAAACCCTCAAACAATTTACCGAGGTTAAACTAACAGGTCTATAATTCCCGGGGTCACCTTTTGACCCCTTCTTAAATATTGGCACCACATTTGCCATGCGCCAGTCCTGGGGAACAGTCCCTGTCACTATAGAGTCCCTGAATATTAAAAATTGGGGTCTGTCTATTACATTACTTTTTTTTTATATTTTTTTTATTTTAATATTAAACAATTACAAAAATACATTGTACAAATCCGATAAAACAACATCACCAATCGGAAGAAAAGCAAAAGCCATAGAAGCCAAATCCATACTTGTTTACATCCAAGAGTATGTCTAATCAAATTTGCCCATCTTACCAATAGCTCCCAGCAGTATAAACTCTATCGTACGAGGTACCTTCACAGGGATTTTACTTTCTACCTCTTTTATTACAGATTCCCAGAAAACAGATATCTTCTCACACGACCAAAAACTATGTAAATAGTCCGCCTCTTCCAAACCACATTTAACACACTGTGAAGTGATTCTCACCCCTATCCTATGTAAATGAAGCGCGGAATAGTGGGTCTTGTGTAATATCTTAAATTGTGTAATTTTATGTTCCATATTACGAGAAACCTTGCTTATATTTTGGGCCATAATGTCCCAATCTTCCTCAGACACAGTACCCACTATTCCGGACCATTTGTCTTTAATTCTGTTGATCCCCCTTACTCCAATAATCTTATTTAATTTCTTATACAAAATTGATATTCCTTTTTTTTTTTAAAGTGCTCTATTTGAGTTAGTGCTTCTATGAAATTGTGTTTCTGTGCTACATATATCTCCTTATCTATCGTGTTATGGACTGCATGACTAACTTGCCAATAGTACAGCCAATCGTTATCACTAATATCATACCCCCTTTTTATGTGCTCAAATGAAAAGAGTTGTCCTTTATCAAATAATTGTTCCAGTCGTTTTATACCCTTACTATCCCAAAAAGTTGACTCACACTTCACCAATTCTTTAAATGTATTGTTACCCCATAGGGGTGTGAACCCAAAACTATTTCCTACATGTAATTCTCCCTTTAATCTTTCCCATACTTTCCTATATTTATACAATAACATCGTGTTATTTGACCCACTCTCCTCATAATCATCTAATTCCAACACCTCATATATGTTCACTTTCTCCTTATCTACTACAATCTTCTCCAGATATCTAAAATTTCTCCAATTCACGATTCGTACCAACTGCGCGGCCATGTAATAAACAAAGAAATTGGGCATATCCAATCCCCCCCTATCTCCAGGGGCCATAAAATATCTGTACTTCAGACGAACCCTTTTTCTTCCCCATAACAATCTACCCAGTATCACTTCTATCTTCCGGAACCAGCATTTGCCGATCCACACTGGCGAGGCAGCAAGAAAAAAAAGGATCTGTGGGAGGACCACCATTTTTATTATCGCCATCCTTTCTGACATAGAGAAGGGCATTTTAATCCATACTTCTACTCTCTTCGCTAAACTATTCAAAAGGGGCAGTATATTGTTAATCACAAACCTATCATTCGTGGCTGCTATTTTTACTCCCAGATAATGGAAACATTCATTTTTTTTGAACACGGATAGTCTTCCCACCGTCTCCCCCATATCTTCATCCAGGGGGAGCATAGTAGATTTACTCCAATTTATGTCCAACCCAGATAGAGGGGCAAATGCCTCGAACATCTTAATGATACGATGTATTTTTTCTTGTGGGTTAGTTACAAAAAGGAGGATATCATCTGCAAATAACAAGATCTTACTCTTCTCTCCATTTACTCCAAATCCCTCATAAACATCATTATCTCTTATCCAAGCCGCTAAGGGTTCAATATAAATTAAAAATAAAAAGGGTGAGAGGGGGCAGCCCTGCCTTGTTCCTCTACTTAGTTTGAATGGGTAGGAGGGGGTTCCATCTACCACCACACTCGCCTCGGGGTTAGTGTATAGTAGCTGAATATAACTCAAAAACCTCGGGCCCACCCTAACCCTCTTCAAAACTTCCCAGAGGTATCTCCACTCCACCCTGTCAAAAGCTTTAGTAGCATCCAATGACAGAATGGAGCGGGGGCCACGGGATCCACTCTGGATTGCTTCATACACCTGGTGGATATTGTCATGAACCTTTCTTCCTGACCTAAACCCTCCCTGGTCACCGCCCACCACTACCTCCACTACTTTATCCAATCTCCTTGCCAGTGCTTTCGCTATTATCTTTATATCTGTATTAAGCAAGGAGATATGAGCCCAAATCCAAGGGATCCTTATCTTTTTTCCTAATGAGTCTAATATTAGCCTCACACATAGATTTAGGGAGAACCCCCCCCCTCCAGGATTCATTAATGATACCCAGCAGTTTTGGAAGCAGCAGGGTTGAGTATATTCTATATATCTGGAAAGGAATGCCGTCAGACCCAGGGGATGTATTCCCTTGGATTGATGCCAATGCCTCCTCCAATTCCTGGAGGGAGATTGGGTCATCCAGGGAGTCCCTGACATCCTCTGTCAAACTCGGAATATTAATTCCCCTCAAGAATTCCGCTACCTCCGCCCTATTAATATCGCTGCCCATATAGAGATTGGAGAAAAAAGAGCCATCCATTTGGGCTATTTCTTCTCTATCTGTGGTTATGCTGCCATCCTCCCTCCTCAGAGCCATAATACCACATTCGTCGCCTTGATTTTTAAATAATCTTGACAGTGTCTTATTTGGTTTCCCTTTCTCAAAGAAATTAAATTGCCCACTGAAGAATAGTTTATTTTGTGCCTTTTTAAGTAGATATTCTTTATATTCCTCTTGAGCTGCCTTCAGTTCTAACAGCTGTTCCCCCCACTATCCTCTTCTATCCCTGCTTCTAATGTTGCCACTTTACTATTCAGTACTGATTCTTCCTGTGAGAATTCCTTTTTTTTTTTTATTGATTCGCCCTATATATAGGCCCCTCAAGTATGCCTTCATAGTATCCCATACCACCTGAGGGTTTGCGGACTTATGATTAATCTCCCAGAATGCCTCTATTTCCTGTCTAAACCAGTCCTGGTCGCCCACTAATTCAATCCAGTGGGGGTTGAGCCGAAAGCCCAACCTTTTCCCACCCATTACCTTACCTCCAATTTCCACCACCACTGGGCAATGGTCCGATAGGGTTTTAGCTTTATACTGCACCCTGCTGGTCCAGGTCATTGCATTCTTATCACACAGGCATAAGTCAATTCGGGAAGCGGTGTTATATGAGGTACTAAAACATGAGTACTGTCTTACTCCTGGGTTTAGTTACCGCCACCCATCAACCCAATTCATCTCTCCACAGTATCTCGCCAATGCTGTTTCGTTCCCCCCTACATTCCTACCTAATTTGTATCTGTCCATACTAGGGTCTATTACATTGTTCAAATCTCCAACTATCCATAATGCCGAATGTGTCTTACTTACGCTATAGCTCACGAGGTCCCTCAGAACATCCACTCTAAAAGATGGAGGAATATAAACAAAAGCCAAGATGACTGCCCTATCTTCCCATATTCCATAAAGAAATACATATGGACCATACTTATCTACCTTTGCATTCTTAGTCTCGAATGGTACCCTCCTGTGAACATATACTGATACTCCCATGGAGTAGGAAGAGAGTCTGGAGTGGTATTCTTCTTTGGCCCACTTCCTTGGAAGTATCTGCTCATCTCTTGACCTATGGGTCTCAACTAAACATATGATCGCAGGAAGGCACCTCCGAATATAATCGAAGACTGCACACTTTTTAATTCTATCCGACATACCTCGTATGTTCCAGGCTAATAATTTAAGCATAGATATATTTGCCTAAGAGAAAAAAGAAAAGAGAGAAGAAGAAGAGAGAGAAAAAAAAAAAAACCCTCTTTTGATCATCCCGTGCCATCCCTCCCTCCTTTCCCTTATCCTTCCCCACCCGCAGCCCCCCCTCTCCCCATAATGCACCGTACTTCTACTATGCACTCCTATCCTAGTGACACCCCAGAGAACCCCCCAACCCCTCCCCCCGAGACGTAACATTATTACTCAACTAATACTTCCAACCCCTAATGCCACAGTAGTGCCTTATATTAGATGCCTTATTTATCCATCCAATCTGAGACTTCTTGTGGGGTTCCAAATATTGTTACCTTTCCCTTATGCTCAACCCGGAGTCTCGTTGGAAACAGCAGAGAGAAGGGCACCCCTGCGTTCTTTAGCCGCCTTTTTATCTCCCGAAAGGATGCCCTTTTCCTCTGGGTCTCCCAAGAGAAATCCGGATATAGAAAAATATTCTGTCCATTATACTGTAGGTCCCTCATCTCTCTTGCCTTCCTAAGGATAGTATCCCTGTCCTGGGAGGTATATAACTTAATTAGGATTGTCCTAGAGGGACCCCCCGGAGGGGGAATACGCCTTGGCACCGATGAGCTCGTTCAATCCCAAACATTGGGGTAAGATGCCCTTCCCCTATCCCCTCCTTCAACCACCTACTAAGAAACTGTATGGCAGAGTTCCCCCCCCCCCCCCTCCACCCCCTCAGGAAACCCCACCATCCCCTCAGGAAACCCCACCATCCTTATATTGCAACGTCTGGATCTATCCTCAAGGTCAGTGAGCTTATCTTTAACAGATGTCCTCTCCTTTTTCAAGTCATTAACCTCCTCCTCCAAAACCTTAATCCTATTTTCTGTTTTAGGGGCTTCTTCCTCTAGTCTGGAAATCCTATCTCTCATTTTAGTCATATCGTGTCTTATCAGAGATACCTCGGTAGATACCACACCTAATTGTTTATTTATCTCCTCAATTGCACAATTAGTTTTTTCACCCCTCCCAAGATCTCCTCCAACATCTGTGTTCCCATAGGGGGCACAGACTGCCCTTCCTCAGTTTCTTCCACCTCCAAGACCGAGTACCTAGAGCCTGTTTTACTAGGGGAGAGATCCTTCTGGGTTCTAGTTTTTATACCCACAGCTGGAGACTTCCATATTTTATCCAATTTACCCATAGCCCCCTTATCTTTTTGTGGCGAGCTACCCCCTGATCTTCTGGGGTTCACCTTAGGGGCCATTTCACCCACTATTTCTCTTCACTTTATATTTGTGGGTTGTATGTATCACTACGGGGATATCACGGACCAACTTAGCAACTTTATACACCATAGGCCCCTCCCACTCGAGAATTTAAATCCCGTTATTTACAGCATACAAAAGTAAGAATTCACAGTCCCATATGGCTCTGGGGAGCGCTTAAAACCTAGGGTATCACACCCTGATCCAGAAATATCCACCACCAAATATAGCATACTAATATGCAACTACGGAATCATTAGCGTATTCACGCTCCCCCTGGTAGACAGTGCAATCACCCCCCAGAGTCACTGATCTTATTGGGTCCAAGGAGGGGTCCAAATTCATGAGAGAGGAATTCTGCTAAGACCAAGTTGTTCAATTTAGTCCATGAGTCCCGGTTTCTCCAAATCGCTAGGAGGAGTGACCAGGCAGAGAGTCAGGCATCCAATATTGTCCATTCCACATGGGGCCAGTGCAAGAGGCTGCTGCTGTTCAGAATATTGCCGGGGTATTAATCAATGGTTTCACCGGCTTCTGCACTGTTAGATATTCATCACATGTAAAGTCTGATCGTTTTACTCAGCTCCACTCTCCATCCACAAGAAAGGGTCTGGGCCAGTCTATTCAAATCCCAGCAAGGAGTAGCGGAGTTCCACACATGCCCCTCAACACCTCCGCGTCTGTCTATTACATTACTTAATTCCTTTAGAACATGGGGGTGAATGCCATCTGGACCTGGTGATTTGTCTATTTTGATTTTTTGTAGGTGGCACTGTACTTCTTCCTGGGTTAGACAGGTGACCTGTACTGGGGAGTTTACCTTATCACACTGTATTTCACCTGGCATTTCATTTTCCTCAGTGAATACAGTGGAGAAGAATTTTAGTATATTTGCTTTTTCCTGATCCCCGTTTATAATTTCTTCCTCATCATTTTTTAAAGGGCCAACACTTTCATTTTTGACCCTATTGCTATTTATATAATTAAAGAACATTTTGGGGTTAGTTATACTCTCTTTGGCAATGAGTCTTTCTGTCTCTATTTTTGCGGCTTTTATCTGTTTTTTACATATTTCACATTTTTCTCTATAGCTTTTTAATGCTTCTTCACTGCTGTCCTGTTTTAGTAACTGAAATGCTTTATTTTAGTCATTTATTGCCCCCTTAACATTTTTATTCATCCATATTGGTTTTCTTTTATTTCTGACCCTTTTATTCCTATAAAGTATATACATTTTACAGTGAAAATTTAAGATATTTTTTAAAGTCTCCCATTTAGTGTCAGTATTGTTCTTTTTGAGGACAATATCCCATTTTATATTGTTATGGGCTTCTCTGAGTTGATCGAACTTTGCTTTTCGAAAGTTCATTGTTTTTGTGGCCCCTCGAGAGATTCCCTTATTGAAGAACAAGTTATAATGTATTACATTATGATCACTATTTCCTCGGTGTCCATCTACTTGCACATTAATTACTCTGCCAGTTTCAGTACGTTAGAAAATATTAAGTCTAGTAGGGCGCCCCCTCTGGTCAGGCCCTGCACCATTTGGGACAGATAATGGTCTTTAGCTATAGTCAGAAATCTGTTTCCTTTAAAGTCGAAGTCTGCCCAGTTCTCCATGAACCCAAACCCCTCCTTCCTACACCAGCTTCTGAGCCACTTGTTTACCTCCCTTATCTCCCGCAGCCTCTCTGGTACGGCTCGTGGTACAGGTAATATTTCAGAAAATACTACCTTGGAGGTCCTTGCCTTAAGCTTGCAGCCTAAGTCCCTGAAATCATTTTTAAGGACACTCCATCTACCTCTTACTTTGTCATTGGTGCCAATATGTACCATGACTGCTGGGTCTTCTCCAGCCCCACCCAGCAACCTGTCAACCCGATCCGCGAAAGTGCCGAACTCGAGCGCCAGGAAGACAACACACTGTTCGGCTATCCCGGTCTTTGTGACAGATCACCCTGTCTGTCCC
This sequence comes from Hyla sarda, assembly GCF_029499605.1. Taxonomy (NCBI): domain Eukaryota; kingdom Metazoa; phylum Chordata; class Amphibia; order Anura; family Hylidae; genus Hyla; species Hyla sarda. Next base: position 205,268 of record NW_026607610.1, read on the forward strand.
CCTAATAATTGAGTCCCCCACTACCAGTACCTGTCTGGCCTGCCCTGATCTCCTCCCTCCCTCCTTACTGGAGCAGACACCCCCCTGGCGGTCAGAGGCAGAGTCCTGCTGCAGTACCGCTAGCTCTGAAATGACATCCCCCTCATCTGCCAACTGGGCAAACTTGTTGGGGTGTGCCAGTTCAGGACTAGCCTCCCTGACACTTTTCCCTCTACCCCGTTTTCTAACTGTAACCCAGCTAACTGCCTGACTGTCCTGCCCCTCCGTCCCACTATCCATCCCCACCTCGACCCCAGAGAGTACCTGCTCAGTGAGCAGGAGACTACTCTGCGGGTTGTCAATGCATCTCAGTGTTGCCAGTTGCTCCTCTAGATCCAGGATCTGGGCTTCTAAATGAGCAACTCGCACACATCTCGCACAACAATATGCACCCTCAAACTGTTGTTCAAGGATTGCATAGATTGCGCAAGATGCACACTGGACTGCCTTTTCCAACATGGAGGTCATACTAGATTTGGGGATTGCAAAAATTAACAGAAAAGAAAAAAAAATCAAATATTTCAATTTAAACTTCCTGAATTTAAAGTCCCTTAATTTTAAGTCCCCTCACTTTTATACTCACTCACTTGTATGCTTCACACTCTTGTATACAGAAAAACAGTCGCTAGCTCAACATAGTGTATTTGCTTTATATTTATCACAACCACAACCACCTCTCTTCCACTGCCTGGAAGTGAAACTTTTTTTTTTTTTTTTTCATTTACACATCCAAATTTAACGAAAAGTCGTAAAAGACCTGTGGGGTGTTAAGGCTCACTGGACCCCTTGGTACGTGGCTTGAGGGGTGTAGTTTCCAAAATGGTATGCCATGTGGGGGTTTTCTGCTCTTCTGGCACCATAGGGGCTTCCAAAATGTGACATGCCCCCCAAAAACCATTTCAGCAAAAATTCACTCTCCAAAATCCCATTGTTGCTCCTTCCCTTCTGAGCCCTCTACTGCACCAGCTGAACACTTTACATACACATATGAGGTATTTCCTTACTCTAGAGAAATTGGGTTACAAATTTTGGGGGGCTTTTTCTCCTATTACCCCTTGTAAAAATTCAAAAACTGGGTCTACAAGAACATGCGAGTGTAAAAAATGGAGATTTTGAATTTCCTCCTTCACTTTGCTGCTATTCCTGTGAAACACCTAAAGGGTTAACACACTTACCCAAATGTCATTTTGGATACTTTGAGGGGTGCAGTTTTTATAATGTGGTCATTTGTGGGGTATTTCTAATATGAAGGCCCTTCAAATCCACTTCAAAACTGAACTGGTCCCTGAAAAATTCCAATTTAGAAAATGTTGTGAAAAATTGGAAAAGTGCTGCTGAACTTTGAAGCCCTCTGATATCTTCTAAAACTTAAAACCTGTCAACTTTATGATGAAAATATAAAGTAGACATATTGTATCTGTGAATCAATATATTATTTATTTGGAATGTCTGTTTTTGTTACAAGCAGAGAGCTTCAAAGTTAGAAAAATGCTAAATTTTCAATTTTTTCATCAAATTTGGGAATTTTTCACCAAGAAATGATGCAAGCCTCGACAAAAATTTACCACTAACATGAAGTAGAATATGTCACGAAAAAACAATGTCAGAATCAGAATGAAAAGTAAAAGTATCCCAGAGTTATTAATGCTTAAAATGACAATGGTCAGATGTGCAAAAATGGCTGGGTCCTTAAGGTGAAAATGGGCTGGTTCCTTAAGGGGTTAAACCCGACTGGCATTTGACAGATCTTTGGAACAGTGGGCTGTGCAAATGAAAAATTTTCATTTTTCTTTTGGCAGACCACTGCTCAAAAAAATCTATCAGACACCTGTGAGATGTAAATGCTCACTGCACTTCTTATTAGGGGTGTAGTTTCCAAAATGGGGTCACATGTGTGTGTGTGTGTGTGTGTGTGTGGGGGGGGGGGGGGGTTCACTGTTCTGGCACCATGGAGGCCTAAACGCACATGGCCTTCAATTTCAGCCAGATTCTCTCTCCAAAAGCCCAATGGTGCTCCTTCTCTTCTGAGCCCTGTAGTTCACCCGCAGAGCACTTTACATCCACATGTGGGGTATTTTCTGACTCAGAAGAGATGGGGTTACAAATTTTGCTGGGCTTTTTTTCCTATTACCCCTTGTGAAAATGATAAAATTGGGGTAACAATAGCATTTTAGGGAAAAAAATATACATTTTTTTATTTTCACCTCCAACTTTAACAAAAATGTGTCAAACACCTGTGGGATGTTAAGGCTCACTATACCCCTTGTTACTTTACGTGAGGGGTGTAGTTTTCTAAATGGGGGTCACATATGGGTGTTTTTTATGTTTATGTCAGAACTGCTGTAACTACCAGCCACCCCTGTGCAAATCACCAATTTAGGCCTCAAATGTATATGGTACACTCTGTTTACACTAACATGCTGGTGTAGACCCAAAATTTACCTTTTCTTAAGGGGTAAAAGAAGAGAAAAAAAATTTGTAACCAAAAACTGTTGCCTTGAAATATGAGAGGGCTCCAAAGTGAAAGAGCACCATGTGCATTTGAGGCCTAAATTAGGGATTTGCATCCACCACCAAATTACCCTACAGCAGTGCTTTCCAAATAGGGTGTCTCCAGCTGTTGCACTACTTCCTGTTCAGGGTGTGGTTGTGTGATCGTCAGCTCCAGGAGAACCAGAGAACCAGAGAGCAGCAGGATTTTCACCAGCCCTCCCCCCCCCCCCCCCCCAGGTTTGTGGCAGCCTTCGGGGAAGGGTTTCCCTGCATGAACCCCAACGTCCCCATCTCCCTTACCAGGCCGGCGGGAGGTGGAGGTGACATTGCAACGGCCAACTCCCAGGATGGGGTACGGAGATCCTCCAGGATCCGCAGAAATGCAGAACCAACTCCACCGTCCATATCTGGAAGCCGCAAGGCTGCAAGGAAGGCTACAAGCAAGGCTGCAGGTAAAGACCTGCATGAAGGTGAGGAGTTGAGGAGAAACATGGGGAGGCAAGGTACCTCTGAACCCCAGCAATGGGGGGCATTGGGTCCCAGGGAGTCTTTGGCCACTTTTGGGTCCCGAATCCAAGCAAAAATGGCGGAGTATGAGTGTCTTGGCAAAATGCTTCGTGGGCTAAGAGAGGACTTAAAATTTGCCCGTTACCAGGCTGATTACACCTCAAAAAATCGAAGGCCAGTGTATTCGGCTAAAGTGCGCACCCTGAAAAAAGAGGTTGAGGAGGTAGAAAGGGTGAGGATGGAGATCATGGAAGGGGCTGGTATCTTCAGAGAAAAACTCTGCAATGAAAGTCGGTTCAGAGGCCAGCAGAACCCAGAAAGAGAGGAGGAGGTCAGTCACAGCGAAAGCAGTGCAGAGGAGGATGGTGTGGAGGTGGATGGTGGAGGAGAAAGAGAGAACAGTGCTGAGGAGGACAGTGTGGAGGAAGATGGTGGTGGAGAAAGAGAGGACAGTGCTGAGGAAGGTGCTAAAGAGAAGCAAGATGGTGGTGCAGAGGAGAGTGAAATGGAGGAGGACACAACCCAGAGTTCATACATAAATCCTGCTCAGGTAGCCCTGCCTGTAACGTCAGATGACAGCAGTGACGACAGCGGCAGCAGCAATGGGTTAATTGGTGGTGGATTGCTGAAGGCGATTGTGCTCCAAGAGTCACCTACCCATTTTGAGAACTTCTCATTTGGAAATGACTTGGGCCCAGATACTGAGGTGAAGGGCAAGAGGAAGAGGAGAAATAAAAGGAAAAAAGGAGAGGTCACCAGACTTGTTTATTCTTCTCTCCAGCAGTCTGGGCCATCTGAAAAGGTGGTTCAGGCTGGTGGGCCCCCCAGTCTGCCCGACCCCGCTTTTGCTGTAAAGCGGGGCCAGAATGGGGGGTACATGGTGGATAAGGTTTCTAAGATGGCTGCAGACGCCAAGGAGCCGCCTGTCCAGTCGGTAGGGAAGGGCAGGACAGGCTTAAGGTGGGCGACTCCGATGCTGCAGGACCACCCCAGGTGGGCAGGGGGCGTGTCCTAGTGCCGGAGCTTGGTGATGTTGCTGTCTGCTCGGGGGGCGGTCCCCCGAGCGATCTGGGCGTAGCAGGGCACTCCTCTGTGAGGGGGGGGAGTGTCCATGCGTCTGGATTGGTAGAAAAGCCCGGGCGGTCGGGTAAGGTGGCTCCTGAAGGTTGCACTGACGCTGTGGGGAATCCCTCCACGTCGGCTGCTGTAGGAGGGGTGGGGGTGCGTCCGGAGGGACAGATCCCACCCAGTGTGAAGCAGTTCTCACTGGGAACATCATCGGCGTTGAAGGAAGTGTCATCACTGGAACTGGAAGTAACATCGCCAGAACCGAAAAAGCGGTCATCGGGGGCGGGACCAGCAGCACAAACCCCCGTGGCATACGCAAATAACCCGGCCAGCTCAGGAAAGTTTAGCCAGGATAATAGTGTGAAAGGGAAGAGTGCAAAAGAGAGTGAAAATTTTGGTGATGGTATGTTGCATGAAAATGTTAGCAGTGTGCAAGAGTGGGGCATTAGAGGTGTACTAGAGAGGGGTGCTAGCGGTGTGCAAGAGAGGGGTGCTAGCGGTGTGCAAGAGAGGGGTGCTAGCGGTGTGCAAGAGAGGGGTGCTAGCGGTGTGCAAGAGAGGGGTGCTAGCGGTGTGCGAGAGAGGGGTGCTAGCGGTGTGCAAGAAAGGGATGCTAGCGGTGTGCGAGAGAGGGGTGCTAGAGGTGTACAAGAGAGGGATGCTATCGGTGTGCAAGAGAAGAGTGCTGGAGGCAGGCAAAGGGATGTCACTGGATCAGTAAAGAGTACTGAGGAAGTAGGGGCTGGTTCGGCTGCCCCCCTGGTGGCGACTGCTAGAAGCTATGCCAGCGTCGCTGCCGGGGAATCAAGAGGGTCTCCGTCTCCATCTGGTTCTGGGGGTCACTTGCAGCGGCGCCTCCTGGAGGCTCTGCGTAAGGGTGATAGGTCAATTGAGGTAGAAGGGAGGGGTTCGGTTGACCTGTCTTTTTGGATAGAGAGGCATGGTCTGGGTGCCTTCCAAGAACAGAATGGGGAGGTGATGTGGTCCCTCCCGACTCCCGGGCAGGATAGTAACCGTAGGAATGTGGCCCGTCTGATTTGGAGGGGTAAAGATGCGTGTGTTACGCCGAGCGCTCCGGGTCCCCGCTCCTCCCCGGAGCGCTCGCTACACTCTCGTCACTGCAGCGCTCCGGTCAGATCCACTGACCCGGGGCGCTGCGATACCGCCTCCAGCCGGGATGCGATTCGCGATGCGGGTGGCGCCCGCTCGCGATGCGCACCCCGGCTCCCGTACCTGACTCGCTCTCCGTCGGTCCTGTCCCGGCGCGCGTGGCCCCGCTCCCTAGGGCGCGCGCGCGCCGGGTCTTTGCGATTTAAAGGGCCACTTCGCCGCTGATTGGCGCAGTGGTTCTAATTAGTGTGTTCACCTGTGCACTCCTTATTTATACCTCACTTCCCCTGCACTCCCTCGCCGGATCTTGTTGCCATTGTGCCAGTGAAAGCGTTTCCTTGTGTGTTCCTAGCCTGTGTTCCAGACCTCCTGCCGTTGCCCCTGACTACGATCCTTGCTGCCTGCCCCGACCTTCTGCTACGTCCGACCTTGCTTCTGTCTACTCCCTTGTACCGCGCCTATCTTCAGCAGTCAGAGAGGTTGAGCCGTTGCTAGTGGATACGACCTGGTCACTACCGCCGCAGCAAGACCATCCCGCTTTGCGGCGGGCTCTGGTGAAAACCAGTAGTGACTTAGAACCGATCCACTAGCACGGTCCACGCCAATCCCTCTCTGGCACAGAGGATCCACTACCTGCCAGCCGGCATCGTGACAGTAGATCCGGCCATGGATCCCGCTGAAGTTCCTCTGCCAGTTGTCGCCGACCTCACCACGGTGGTCGCCCAGCAGTCACAACAGATAGCGCAACAAGGCCAACAGCTGTCTCAACTGACCGTGATGCTACAGCAGCTACTACCACAGCTTCAGCAATCATCTCCTCCGCCAGCTCCTGCACCTCCTCCGCAGCGAGTGGCCGCTTCTGGTCTACGACTATCCTTGCCGGATAAATTTGATGGGGACTCTAAATTCTGCCGTGGCTTTCTTTCCCAATGTTCCCTGCACTTGGAGATGATGTCGGACCAGTTTCCTACTGAAAGGTCTAAGGTGGCTTTCGTAGTCAGCCTTCTGTCTGGAAAAGCTCTGTCATGGGCCACACCGCTCTGGGACCGCAATGACCCCGTCACTGCCTCTATACACTCCTTCTTCTCGGAAATTCGAAGTGTCTTTGAGGAACCTGCCCGAGCCTCTTCTGCTGAGACTGCCCTGTTGAACCTGGTCCAGGGTAATTCTTCCGTTGGCGAGTACGCCGTACAATTCCGTACTCTTGCTTCAGAATTATCCTGGAATAATGAGGCCCTCTGCGCGACCTTTAAAAAAGGCCTATCCAGCAACATTAAAGATGTTCTGGCCGCACGAGAAATCCCTGCTAACCTACATGAACTCATTCATCTAGCCACTCGCATTGACATGCGTTTTTCCGAAAGGCGTCAGGAGCTCCGCCAGGATATGGACTTTGTTCGCACGAGGCGTTTTTTCTCCCCGGCTCCTCTCTCCTCTGGTCCCCTGCAATCCGTTCCTGTGCCTCCCGCCGTGGAGGCTATGCAGGTCGACCGGTCTCGCCTGACACCTCAAGAGAGGACACGACGCCACATGGAGAATCTCTGCCTGTACTGTGCCAGTACCGAACACTTCCTGAAGGATTGTCCTATCCGTCCTCCCCGCCTGGAAAGACGTACGCTGACTCCGCACAAAGGTGAGACAGTCCTTGATGTCTACTCTGCTTCTCCACGTCTTACTGTGCCTGTGCGGATATCTGCCTCTGCCTTCTCCTTCTCTACTATGGCCTTCTTGGATTCCGGATCTGCAGGAAATTTTATTTTGGCCTCTCTCGTCAACAGGTTCAACATCCCGGTGACCAGTGTCGCCAGACCCCTCTACATCAATTGTGTAAACAATGAAAGATTGGACTGTACCATACGTTTCCGCACGGAGCCCCTTCTAATGTGCATCGGACCTCATCACGAGAAGATTGAATTTTTGGTCCTCCCCAATTGCACTTCCGAAATTCTCCTTGGACTACCCTGGCTTCAACTCCATTCCCCAACCCTGGATTGGTCCACTGGGGAGATCAAGAGTTGGGGGCCCTCTTGTTTCAAGGACTGCCTAAAACCGGTTCCCAGTACCCCTTGCCGTGACTCTGTGGTTCCCCCTGTAACCGGTCTCCCTAAGGCCTATATGGACTTTGCGGATGTTTTTTGCAAAAAACAAGCTGAGACTCTACCTCCTCACAGGCCTTATGATTGTCCTATTGACCTCCTCCCGGGCACTACTCCACCCCGGGGCAGAATTTATCCTCTGTCCGCCCCAGAGACTCTTGCTATGTCTGAGTACATCCAGGAAAATTTAAAAAAGGGCTTTATCCGTAAATCCTCCTCTCCTGCCGGAGCCGGATTTTTCTTTGTGTCCAAAAAAGATGGCTCTCTACGTCCTTGCATTGACTACCGCGGTCTTAATAAAATCACGGTAAAGAACCGCTACCCCCTACCCCTCATCTCTGAACTCTTTGATCGCCTCCAAGGTGCCCACATCTTTACCAAACTGGACTTAAGAGGTGCTTATAATCTCATCCGCATCAGAGAGGGGGATGAATGGAAAACGGCATTTAACACTAGAGATGGACACTTTGAGTATCTGGTCATGCCCTTTGGCCTGTGCAACGCCCCTGCCGTCTTCCAAGACTTTGTTAATGAAATTTTTCGTGATCTCTTATACTCCTGTGTTGTTGTATATCTGGACGATATCCTGATTTTTTCTGCCAATCTAGAAGAACACCGCCAGCATGTCCGTATGGTTCTTCAGAGACTTCGTGACAATCAACTTTATGCCAAGATAGAGAAATGTCTGTTTGAATGCCAATCTCTTCCTTTCCTAGGATACTTGGTCTCTGGCCAGGGACTACAAATGGATCCAGACAAACTCTCTGCCGTCTTAGATTGGCCACGCCCCTCCGGACTCCGTGCTATCCAACGTTTTTTGGGGTTCGCCAATTATTACAGGCAATTTATTCCACATTTTTCTACCGGTGTGGCTCCTATCGTGGCTTTAACCAAAAAAAATGCCAATCCCAAGTCTTGGCCTCCTCAAGCGGAAGACGCCTTTAAACGGCTCAAGTCTGCCTTTTCTTCGGCTCCCGTGCTCTCCAGACCTGACCCATCTAAACCCTTCCTATTGGAGGTTGATGCCTCCTCTGTAGGAGCTGGAGCGGTCCTTCTACAAAAAAATTCTTCCGGGCATGCTGTTACTTGTGGTTTTTTTTCTAGGACCTTCTCTCCGGCGGAGAGGAACTACTCCATCGGGGATCGAGAGCTTCTAGCCATTAAATTAGCACTTGAGGAATGGAGGCATCTGCTGGAGGGATCAAGATTTCCAGTTATTATTTACACCGATCACAAGAACCTCTCCTATCTCCAGTCTGCCCAACGGCTGAATCCTCGCCAGGCCAGGTGGTCTCTGTTCTTTGCCCGATTTAATTTTGAAATTCACTTTCGGCCTGCCGATAAGAACATTAGGGCCGATGCTCTCTCTCGTTCCTCGGATGCTTCGGAAGTTGAACTCTCTCCGCAACACATCATTCCTCCTGACTGCCTGATTTCCACTTCTCCAGCCTCCATCAGGCAAACTCCTCCAGGAAAGACCTTCGTCTCTCCACACCAACGCCTCGGAATCCTCAAATGGGGTCACTCCTCCCATCTCGCAGGTCATGCAGGCATCAAGAAATCTGTGCAACTCATCTCTCGCTTCTATTGGTGGCCGACTCTGGAGACGGATGTCGTGGACTTTGTGCGAGCCTGCACTGTCTGTGCCCGGGATAAGATTCCTCGCCAGAAGCCCGCTGGTTTTCTTCATCCTCTGCCTGTCCCCGAACAGCCTTGGTCTCTGATTGGTATGGATTTTATTACAGACTTACCCCCATCCCGTGGCAACACTGTTGTTTGGGTGGTCGTTGATCGATTCTCCAAAATGGCACATTTCATCCCTCTTCCTGGTCTTCCTTCAGCGCCTCAGTTGGCTAAACAATTTTTTGTACACATTTTTCGTCTTCACGGGTTGCCCACGCAGATCGTCTCGGATAGAGGCGCCCAATTCGTGTCAAAATTCTGGAGGGCTCTCTGTAAACAACTCAAGATTAAATTAAACTTTTCTTCTGCATATCATCCTCAATCCAATGGACAAGTAGAAAGAATTAACCAGGTCTTGGGTGATTATTTACGACATTTTGTTTCCTCCCGCCAGGATGATTGGGCAGATCTTCTACCATGGGCCGAATTCTCGTATAACTTCAGAGTCTCTGAATCTTCCTCCAAATCCCCATTTTTCGTGGTGTACGGCCGTCACCCTCTTCCTCCCCTCCCTACCCCCTTGCCCTCTGGTCTGCCCGCTGTGGATGAAATTTCTCGTGATCTTTCCACCATATGGAGAGAGACCCAAAATTCTCTCTTACAGGCTTCATCACGCATGAAGAAGTTTGCTGATAAGAAGAGCTCCTCCCATTTTTTCTCCTGGAGACAAGGTATGGCTCTCCGCTAAATATGTCCGCTTCCGTGTCCCTAGCTACAAGTTGGGACCACGCTATCTTGGTCCTTTCAAAATTTTGTGCCAGATTAATCCTGTCTCTTACAAACTTCTTCTTCCTCCTTCTCTTCGTATCCCTAATGCCTTTCACGTTTCTCTTCTTAAACCACTTATCATCAACCGTTTCTCTCCCAAACTTGTTTCCCCCACTCCTGTTTCCGGCTCCTCGGACATCTTCTCCGTCAAAGAGATTCTGGCATCCAAGAAGGTCAGAGGGAAAACTTTTTTTTTTTAGTTGATTGGGAGGGTTGTGGTCCAGAAGAGAGATCCTGGGAACCTGAGGACAATATTCTAGACAAAAGTCTGGTCCTCAGGTTCTCAGGCTCTAAGAAGAGGGGGAGACCCAAGGGGGGGGGTACTGTTACGCCGAGCGCTCCGGGTCCCCGCTCATCACCGGAGCGCTCGCTACACTCTCGTCACTGCAGCGCTCCGGTCAGATCCACTGACCCGGGGCGCTGCGATACCGCCTCCAGCCGGGATGCGATTCGCGATGCGGGTGGCGCCCGCTCGCGATGCGCACCCCGGCTCCCGTACCTGACTCGCTCTCCGTCGGTCCTGTCCCGGCGCGCGCGGCCCCGCTCCCTAGGGCGCGCGCGCGCCGGGTCTTTGCGATTTAAAGGGCCACTTCGCCGCTGATTGGCGCAGTGGTTCTAATTAGTGTGTTCACCTGTGCACTCCTTATTTATACCTCACTTCCCCTGCACTCCCTCGCCGGATCTTGTTGCCATTGTGCCAGTGAAAGCGTTTCCTTGTGTGTTCCTAGCCTGTGTTCCAGACCTCCTGCCGTTGCCCCTGACTACGATCCTTGCTGCCTGCCCCGACCTTCTGCTACGTCCGACCTTGCTTCTGTCTACTCCCATGTACCGCGCCTATCTTCAGCAGTCAGAGAGGTTGAGCCGTTGCTAGTGGATACGACCTGGTCACTACCGCCGCAGCAAGACCATCCCGCTTTGCGGCGGGCTCTGGTGAAAACCAGTAGTGACTTAGAACCGATCCACTAGCACGGTCCACGCCAATCCCTCTCTGGCACAGAGGATCCACTACCTGCCAGCCGGCATCGTGACAGCGTGCCCGCCCCGGGCAAGGGTGGTTGAGCTCCTCCTTCAGATGGAGTTCAGGGCGAGTGACATCTTTGCCCTGATTCACCCCTATGGTTCTTCTGAGTTCGACATCAGCTTTGTTCGGCCAGAGGGTCTTGAACTTTTCTGGTCGAATTACGACATGGTGAAGAACGAGCCCGGCTGGCGGGATTTCGCTGTAAAAGCGATATCCCGGCAGAACCAAACCAAGAGAGTGACCGTTTTGACCCGTAACGAGTCGCTCTCTTGCTACGACATCATGACCTGGCTCGGTCGTTATGGGGATGTGACGGACATGCCCAAGAAAAATCTTGATGAGCACGGGATCTGGTCTGGGGCCTGGACGTTTTCCGTCAAACTTAGGCGTTCAGGGAGCACAGTTGCCCACATCCCATCGGCAGCCTTACTCGGACGTGACAGAATCCAAGTCTTCTACCAGGGGCAGCCTAAAGTCTGCCACAGGTGTGGTAGTCCTACCCATTTTAGCGCAGCCTGCACTGTGCAAGTTTGCGCTTTTTGTGGTGGGGCTGGTCATTTGGCTGCATCCTGTGGGCAGATCCGGTGTCATCTGTGTGTTGTCCTAGGACACCCTTTCAAGCGTTGCCCCAGCGCCTTTTCCCGTTTGGTGGCCGCTCCAGCTGGGGAGAGCTTTAGGGTTGCCCCGGCTGGGGAGGGTACGGGCATGGGTGAAGGAGCAAAAGGGTTAATGAAGAGCAAGAAGGGGCCTGCCAAACTAAGGCGAGAGGAAAACCGCAGAAGGAGCAGGGAGCTGGAGAGTTCTCAGGTGGCGGGGGTAGCTCCTGGCCCTGCTCCTGTCACTAGCCCAGATGTTGCTGAGACCCTGGGGGATGGTGTGTTGGATGAGGAGATTAGGAGGATTCGCGAAGAGGAAGGCAAAGAGGCTGATCTTTTCTGATTCCTCCCACTATAAAAGTGTGGATGAGGAGGGGAGGGAAAGGCCGAAAAAAGACAAGGGCAAAAAAGTTGTAAAGGGGAAGTCTCAGTCCTCTATTTCAGGTGCTAAAGGCCAGGTCCTAAAAGGAAGCTTACCTGCCCCCCTTCTGATTGACCTATCGAACAGGTACCTTGTCCTTGATACCATCTCCTCCCCCTCATTGGAGGGGGGTGGCGAGGATGGGGTGCCTGAGGGATTGGAGCCTCCAGGGGGAACTGGGTCCTGTCCTGTTGAGGCATCTTCCTCGGAGGGCAGGGCTAACTCAGGGCCAGATGGAGATGGGAGCCAGATGGATCAGTCTGAGTCAAAAAAGAGATCTAAAGAAAGTAAGAATGCTCCTTCTTCTTCAGGGGATGAGGCGGTGAAGAAGAAGGGCAAGAAAAAATAATGGGTAAGGCCGTCTAACTCAATTACCCAGGATGGCAGCACTCACCCCATTGACGCTGGCATCTATTAATTGTGCCAGTATAAAGTCTGATACGGCTAGATTCGCAGCCTTTGATTTTCTCGGCCGTGTTGAAGCCGACATTTTCTTTTTACAGGAGACCAGGTTGTCAGATCTAGCCTCTCTGGTGAAAGCCAGAAGAGAGTGGAGGCGCGGCCCCTCCCACTGGTCTCTTGTGGCTGAGCCGTATAGTGGGGTGGCGGTCCTTTTTACCGCTCCGGTCGAATGCAGACGGGTCATTGAGTTAGAAATGGGGAGGTGCCTGATCTTAGATGTCTTCATGAAGGGACAAGAGCTCTGGCTCATTAACATCTACACCCCACAAACAAAGTGGGGCCGTAAGGATCTCTTTATGAGGATTAAGCCCTTTCTTTTTACTAGCCGGCAAGTGATCTTTGGAGGGGACTTCAATAATGTCACGAGGTCCCAAGATAGGAGAGGTTCCAATGATCGGCTGGCTTATGACTGTGTGGCCCTTAGTAATATAGTCAGGGAAGCTCGCCTAGAGGATGCCCACATCCAGAGCCCCTCAGGCCACACGGGTTTCACCTTTCATCGAGGTAGCAGCAGGTCTAGGATAGACAGGTTTTATTTAAAGGAGGAAGCCGTCTCTTCCGCAGTGTCCGTGGTTGAGGTGGAGTTCTCCGACCACTGTATGATTTTGTTTTCCCTGAATGTTTCAGAGACCCCCCGGATGGGAAAAGGTTATTGGAAGCTGAATTTGTCCCTCCTGGAGGAAACAGAGATAAGACAGTCCTTTGAGGATTTTCTTCAAAGTCAGGTACCTTTACTGGACTTTTGTAGTAGTAAGTCTGAGTGGTGGGAGATATTCAAGAAGCAGGTTGCGGGGTTCTTCCGCCAGCTCTCGAGCCTCAGGTCCCTAAACAGGTATCGCCTGTATCAGGGACTGAGGAGGAAACTCGAGCTTCTCGTCTCGACTGGAGGTAGCCGAGAGGATATCTCCAGAGTGAAGTCCTTGCTGATGAGGTGTCAGTACGATAGGCAAGCATCTTTGGTTTTTGAGAGGGATTACGGGAAGTACCGCTCGCCCGACCCTTACAGGAACTGCAAGATGTCAGTGAGTAGTAAAGTAGTCTCAGGACTGATTGATAGTACGGGATCTCTGAATTGGTCCAGATCAGGGATCCTGGAGGTCGTCAGATCCTTCTACTCGCACCTACAGACAGGAAGCTTCTGGCCAAGATACTGTTTAATCGGCTGGTGAAGTTTGCACCCCGGCTCAATTCGGGGGCTCAGCACTGCTCTGTTCCAGGCCGAAGCACCTTAAGTGCTGTCCTCAGTGTCAGGGAGGCAGTGGAGCGGAGTAGTGCGGGTCTCTGGAAGGGGTACTTACTTTTCCTTGGATCAGGCCAAAGCATTTGATCGAGTGAACCATGACTACCTCTGGTCCGTCCTCCTGAGATATGGCTTACCGTGTACTTTTGTTAATTGGCTTAAGATCTTGTATGCAGGGGCAGAGAGTTTCCCGCTGGTGAACGGGTGGTCTGGCCGCTCTTTGAGGTGGGGTCTGGAGTCCGTCAGGGTTGTCCTTTGAGCCCGCTCTTATATGTATTTGCGATCGATCCCTTCCTTAGGAGGGTGAGTTGCGGACCATTGGCGGGAGTCAGGATGATTCTGGCGGAGCCGGGTGTCGCCCAGAGAGTGGTGGCGTACGCTGATGATGTCACCATTTTCCTCTCCTCGAGAGAGGAGGCCGATGTGGTGATGTCGGAAGTGGACCGCTACTCGGAGGCATCCGGGTCTAAGATCAACCAGGATAAGTGTGAGAGTCTCTGGCTGGGAGGGGGAGACCCCACGTTTGATCTCCCGGACACCCTTCCAGGGCCCCAAGACTCAGCAAAAGTTTTGGGCATCACATTCGGCCAGGATGATTATCCCACCAAAAACTGGGATGGTAAGCTCCAGGATGCCACTCAGAGGGTGGACCAGTGGAAGGGTTGGTCTATGACCCTCAGGGAAAGGGTACACCTGATCAAATCGTACCTGCTCCCCTTGTTTATCTATCTGGGCAGCGTATGTATTTTACCAGAGGCTTACTACACTAGGGTCTACAGCCTGTTTTTCCAACTGTTATGGGGGAACAGGTTGAACCTAGTCAAGAGGGAGGTAACGTACCGCACGAGGAGACTAGGGGGTTTATCTATGGTAAACCCTGTGGTGTTCTTAACGAACACCTTCTTGAAAGCCAACATTGCAAACCTCTGGTCAGAGAGGGCTCCTCCGTGGGTACTCTCCTGCAGGGAATGGTTTCGGCCTTTCTTCCAGGAATGGGAGACAGGAGGGCAAGTGAAGGACCTCCGTACACCACATGGATATCTTCCGGCTTACGCTACCCCCACTCTGAAGGCGATACGTCGGTGGGGTCTGGGAGTGTGGGAGATCAGGACCCAGTCAAGGCAGTTCCTTGACAAACGGGTTCTGTTGACCCACTTCCAGAAGCCTCTGGCGCTCAGGGACTGCCCAGGTCGGGATCTGACGGTGGGATTGCATCTTTTAAATATGAAAAGGATCCCCCAGAAGTTTTGGGACTTGGCCTGGCGCTGCTTTCAGGGGAAGCTATATGTGAGGGACAACCTGAAGTACAGGAACTCTGATGACCGGGGATGTCCCCGAGAAGAGTACGGGGACACGCTGGAAAGCATGGACCACTTCCTGCTTCATTGTCCCTTTAATATAGGGGTTTACAACAGGGTGGGTGCTTCCATCGGCTGGAGTCAACTTGCCGGCCTTTCCTATCCGGAGTGGGCTTATGGGGCATTCAGGAACCTGGGTGGCCGTGATCGGGGCACTTTATTCTTAGTTAGCTTAGTGGTTAGGTACTACACGTGGAATGCACGGTGCTTAGTATCGACCCAACAGAAAGTCCTCTCCGAGGTGGAGGTATGTAGGAACATCACTGGTGACCTCGGGAAGATCAGGTCTTTGGAGTATGGCAGTCTTGGTACCAGTAGGGCTTCTCTCCTGTGGAGAGGGTTTTCTTTTGATGTACCTTAATTTTGGTTAGGGACAGTATATAGATGTTAGGGTGAGTATAGGGTCAGTTTTATGAAGGGATAGCGATAGGGTTAGAAGTAAGGTTCATAGGGTAAGCATTTTGAAACTTAGTTTTATCAGGATTGCCATCCTTCTTCCTGGTGGTGGGCTATGCATGTCACTCTAGCTTTTTGTTTTGTTTTCTGTAATTTGAATGTAAAGGGCTTGCAGGCAACCAATCTTGTGCCTGGTGGGGGTTTGAAGTACTGTATTACTTTGTTTTTCATATTATTTCTGTGGTTGTAGTGAATTAGTACATTGTTGAGTTAGTTAATAATAGTGGGGGGGGGGATTAATTTTAAGTTGGGTGGGGGTTGTTGGGGGGAGGGGGTGATGCTTTGGGTCTGACTTGGGTCAGTTTATGGACAATGACTGTTTCAGTAAAAAAAAAATAAAAAAACACTGTGATACACGAACTCTGACCATGTCCAGTGGGAGTGGTGTGGGTGATGGGAGAGTTCATAGTGTAGGTTATTTTTCTTTAGGTTTTATTCTTGTTTACATGTATTTCATAAGTATAAATAGTTTTATGTATTTTTGTATAGTGTTATACCTCATTGTTGGGTAAAGGCAGTCGGACCAGCTTTTAGTTGATATTATTGTGTTTATTTTTTCCCCCTTATGGTAATGTATCCATGCATGTGTGTGTTACTATAGTTTAAAGAGAAGGGAAAGGAGAAAGGGGAAAAAATAAATAAATAAATGAAATTTCCAAGTTGGAATTATTTTTAGTTATGGCAATAAGCCCTCTTTTTATTATAATTTTTTTTATTTTTTTTTACTTTATTTTATTTTTTTCGTTGTTATGATCTAATATGTATTGTGAGTATTGGTTGTTGTCTGTGTGTAAAATTAATGGTATTTCCAAGATGGAATTATTTTATTTATTTCCTTATTATTTTTATGGCAGTTAGCCCTATTTATTTTTGTTTAATGCATTTTGTGTATGGTATGTGGGGATAAGTTTCCTATTCGGATGTTTTCAGTTAAAACTTAATTAAGGAAAGCTATATTTATGTTTTGTTGGTAATTAATGTGTGTGTGTATGTGTGTTTGGAAGGATAATAGGTAAGAATTAGTAGTATCAGGCATTATTTGGTAGTTGAGTTAAGCTGGGCTGGTTGGTTAGGTAGGTCCTTTTATTCTGTAACAAAGAGTTTATATTTGTTACTTTTTCATCCTTATGTTTCAGCTGATTAAGCATTGTATTTGTGTTTTGTAAAAGTTTTATATTTTTCTAATAAAAAGAGTTCCAGCTGTAGCAAAACTCCCAGCATGCCAGGACAGTCAATGGCTATGCCGATGTGCTGGCCCCTGTATTCTCTGTGCAGTGATGACAACAGGGTGCCGCAACCGAGATCACGGGGGTCCTTTGGAGAGGGGATAAGATGTCTTGGTGCGTAGTACCCCTTTAAGAGGGAAAAACATGATATATATTTAACCCCAAACCAAATGTACCTTATTTTTATTTTCTACCTAATGTACATAAAGACCGAAAAAAAAAACACCTGGTCGTCCGATAGTTGCCAGATGTTTATCTGAATATATAGACCATCAGTTACAGAAATGTGCGGTGTCTTTACCAGCATACCTCAGAGATAAATGGGCGTTTATTAACCCTATTGAAAGATATCATACGGGAAGAGGACTATATGTGGGCAACGCTAGATATTGCTTCATTATATAGTAACATCCCACATGACAGAGGAGTGGAAGCTGTGTGATCTTTTTTAGTGGAAGATCCCTTGATGCCCATACATCAGAGGAACTTCATTTTGGAGGCCATTAAAGGAGTAGTGCAGTGTTGAAAAACATCCCCTATCCCAAGGATAGGGGATACATTTCAGATTGTGGGGTGTCCGACTGCTGGGGGGCCCCGTGATCTCCTGTACGGGGCCCTGGCTCGCTGGCCAGATAGCGCGTGTTGACTAGTGTTGAGCAGCATAGGCCATATTCGAATTCGCGATATTTCGCGTATATATGGACAAATATTCGTCATATATTCGCTAAATTCGCATATTCGTAATATTCGCGTAATATTTTTGCATATGCGAAAATTTGCATAAATGAAAATGTGCATAAGCAAATTTTCCCATATGCGAAAATTCATACGCCAGTCTCACACAGTAGTATTAGAGCCTTCTTTACACCACACAAGCTGGAAGCAGAGAGGGATGATCACTGTGATGTGTATTGTGAAAAAAAAAAAAACAATATTCGTAATTTCGAATATATAGTGCTATATTGGCGAATATTCGCGAATTCGCGCATTGCGAATATTTGCGAGCAACACTAGTGTTGACCACCAGACGAAGGGGCAGCCGACACGCCCCCTCAAAAAAAGCGCTATGGCAGAGCCAGAGATATCCAAAGGCAGCGCTGCATCAGTCCCCCCAAAAAATGTGAGTTCCTGGATTTAAATATCTATATTCAGGATGGCTGTTCGCATACTGCCAACTATTTTAAGGAGGTGGATGCAAACAGATACCTCGACTTTAACAGTTGCCATCTTAAATAATGGAAGAAGAACATTCCATTAGGTCAAATGAAAAGAATCCGAAGGAATTGTTCTTCCACACAAAAATACCTACAACAACTAGAGAACCTGGAGGATCGTTTTAAACAAAAAGGGTATCCCAAACCCCTTATACAAGGAGCACGCCAGAGAGTGGACGAATTAGAACAAAGTGCTTGCTTGAAAAATAATAAACAGGGTAATGCAGAGGGGGGTTATAATGATGAATTTGATTCTGTTTTTCTAACTAGGTATTACACTTCACACACCAATATTTTTTTATTATTTTTTTTATTTTTTTTTGTATAGGTAATATCACCAGCTCATATTATTGTGTCATGATTACTGGCACCATATGTAGTCCCCCAGTTATTCTTCTTTAGATGTTTTCCGTGTCCTGTGCAGTATCTCTCCCAGAAGTCCACTTGATGGCCCCCGTGGTGGTCTACACCCCGAAGTCATCAATTTTTACTCTAAGAGAGAGTGTGCAGCTGTTTCTGGAGACGGTCAACAATAACCTCTGCATGGTGGAATAATAGGTCACGATGTTTATCAGGATCAGTAGAAGCATCACCCACTCGATGATTATGATGGGGATTTCACGGATCTCGTCCCAGTCTTCATCATTATGGAATAATTCCTTTAATGTTTCATATCCAAAATAGAAAACTACACAGACAAAAGTCAGGCCACAGCAGGTGCATCTACTATGGTGGATGACTTTTTTTGCTCCTGGTAATTTATACATCTGGATGGACTGCCCAAGGTAGTATAAGGCTTCACATGTAATGGAAATTATCGTGCTGACAAAGTGTATCCTGGGATATTCTTCGGGGGACAATACATGCATAACAGCTGTGGAAAAACAGGAGGCCCACACAATGGCCAGCAGGATCCTCTGGATCAGGACCTGATGACCCCTGAACTCTTCAGTATGCATAACCATATACTTATAAATAAGAAAGGTTAGTACCAAAGTGCCAATGGACGTCCCTATGAATCCAATTCTGAATAATATGCTTTCGGGAAAGACATTTCCCACGTCACTGTGAAGGAAAAGAAACCAATGTTATTATGGATATTTCCTCACTCCCAACCCATGAAATAAGAATCATTTGCTTGTTTATCTTACCTGATGCTCATCAGTGGCGAGGCTGCATGGCCGAGGACGACCGTCATGATGTAGCTGGTGGCAAGCCAGGCCGCACACCAAAACGCCAACAGGAGGGGGACGAACCCCAGTCCTTTTAGCTCCATTTCAGACAAGTAGAAAAAGAAGACGCTAATCTCACTATTCTCACTAATCGCACAGGAACAGACTGAAGGCTCGGGCGGCTGTCAGTGGGATGTCAGGCCTCCAGCTGTCTATGACATCACATGTGACATGTCAGAATGACTGCTTGTTTCTTTGAGCTGCCATGATTTAGTATCTGCTATAGACAGAACCTGATGTTTTTACTATGGACCTTACAGACCTCAGAACCCAAGTAATTAGTGCAGGGGCTCCATTTTGATCATCTCATATTTCACATTATTTGAGTTCCAGGGCTCAGATACATTTGCACCCTCTATAGCAGTGGTCTTCAAGCTGTGAACCCCCAACCGCTGCAGAACCACAACTCCCAGCATGCCCAGACAGCAACTTTGCATAAGGAAATAGTCTAATTAAACTTTTCTTATATATAGAATCCCTGAAATCTCCAATCTCTCCTTTTATTGCTTTATGATCTGTGTTACTTATTTGTAAAAAACAATGTTTGTGATTGTCTTCCCCCCACACACTTATGGGCTATCTCTTCAAACGACTTTATTTGACCTAAAGCGTATAATTGATTTACATAAATAAGCCCCTTTTCATCCAAAAGAGTGAATCTTTAATTTTAAGGAACTCTTTAAGTGCTTTATTCGACCATAATGAAGTAAAGTCAAAACTCCATGTGATTTAAAAAATAAATTTAAGTTCCCCCCATACTTAATTATCTAGATATGCATGGGTGTAGTGAGTATCCCAGCTTCCAAAATCTCAAAAATATCCTTCATTTTTCAGAGGCTTTTTCAAAAATGAAAGAAGCGATCTGATTGGTTGCTATGGGCAACTCAGAAACTTTTCCTCTGGGCAGGTTTTGATAAATCTCCCTCTATGGGGGAGATTCATTAAGACCAGTGTAGAGGAAGAGTTGTGCAGTTGCCCATAGCAACCAGATTGCTTCTTTCATTTTTCACAATGCCTTTGCAAAATGAAAGAAGCGATCTGATTGGTTGCTATGGGCAACTCAGCATATTTTCCTGGAAAAGTTTCTGAGTTGCCCATAGCAACCAATCAGATTACTTCCTTCATTTTTCAGAGACTTTTTCAAAAATGAAAGAAGCGATCTGATTGGTTGCTATGGGCAACTCAGCAGCTTTCCCCATAGACCACAATGGGCCTACTGGTTTCAATGGGCAAAAAATCAGAGTTAATGCACTAGACACAGTTCTCTATACCATTAACCCCTTCCCGACCTATGACATACCTGTACGTCATGGGTGGCAAGGTGTTCCCGACCCATGACATACAGGTACGTCATGAACATTTTTGCCGCTACTCGCGGCATCCCACAGCGCCCGGTAAGATGGTGGCTATCACTGATAGCCAGCCATCTTACCATGCGACCACGGGGGGTTTCATCCCCCCCCCAGCGATCGCTGCTATCAGCTGGTCAACTCTGACTAGCTAATAGCAGCGTTTCGCTATCAGAATATTTAGCAGCGCGGTGTGTAAGTCCCGATCACGGGGATCGGGACACACACCGCTCTGCTAAGTGTCCCTTACCCATCCCCCGGCATCACTTACCCGACCATGCGGTGTCCCGAGTGGTCCCGTTGCGAGCGACGTCCTCCAGGCGGTCCCGGCGGCGCTGCGTCCCGGAGGTGAGTTTCCGGCAGCAGTGCGGCATCTTCATTGGCAGCAGTGAGATCGCCGTAAAGCGATCTCACTGCTGCCTCTGGGAGTTTCAAAACGGCAACTCCCAGCATGCCCAGACAGCCTTTGGCTTTCTGGGCATGCTGGGAGTTGTAGTTTTGTAACATCTGGAGGTCCACAGTTTGGAGACCACTGTATAATGGTCTCCAATCTGTGCTGTTCCAGATGTTGCAAAACTACAACTCCCAGCATGCTCAGTCTGTTCAGGCATGCTGGGAGTTGTAGTTCTCTAACATCTGGAAGAGCATAGATTGGAGACCATTATACAGTGGTCTCCAAACTGTGGACCTCCAGATATTGCAAAACTACAACTCCCAGCATGCCCAGACTGCCCAAGCATGCTGGAAGTTGTAGTTCGGCAACATCTGATCCTTCAGATATTGCCGAACTACAACTTCCAGCATGCTTGGGCAGTCTGGGCATGCTGGGAGTTGTAGTTTTGCAACAACTGGAGGCACACTAGTTGGGAAACATTGTCCGTTTGCTACCTCAGTGCCTCCAGCTGTTTCAATTGTTGCAAAACTATAACTCCCAGCATGCACTGACAGACCATGCATGCTGGGAGTTGTAGTTTTTCAACAGCTGGAGGCACACTGGTTTGGAAACGCTAAGTTTGGTTGCAAAACACTTGAAAGTTTATTACTTAACTTAGTGTTTCCAAACCAGTGTGCCTCCAGCTGTTGCAAAACTACAACTCCCAGCATGCACGGACAGCCAAAGGGCATGCTCGGAGTTTGCAACAGCTGGATGTTTGCCCCCTCCCCCCAATGTGAATGTACAGGGTACACTCACATGGGCGGAGGTTTACAGTGAGTGCTGCAAGTTTGAGATGGCGCAAAATTTGCGCTGCAGCTCAAACTCCCAGCGGCAAACTTGCTGTGAACCTCTGCCCATGTGACTGTACCCTAAAAACACTACACTACACTAACACTAACCTAAAATAAAAAGTAAAAAACACTACATATACACATTATCCCTACACAGCCCCCCTCCCCCAAAAAAATGAAAAACGTCTGGTACGCTACTGTTTCCAAAACGGAGCCTCCAGCTGTTGCAAAATAATAACTCCCAGTATTGCCGGACAGCCATTGACTGTCCAGGCATGCTGGGAGTTTTGCAACAGCTGGAGGCACCCTGTTTGGGAATCATTGGCATAGAATACCCCTATGTCCACCCCTATGCAAATCCCTAATTCAGGCCTCAAATGCGCATGGCGCTCTCTCACTTTGGAGCCCTGTTGTATTTCAGGGCAACAGTTTTGGGACACATATGGGGTATTGCCGTACTCGGGAGAAATTGCCTTACAAATGTTGGGGGGCTTTTTCTTCTTTAACCCCTTATGAAAAGGTGAAGTTGGGGTCTACACCAGCATGTTAGTGTAAAAAAATAATTTTTTTACTCTGACATGCTGGTGTTGCCCTATACTTTTCATTTTCACAAGAGGTAAAAGGGGAAAAAAGATCCTCTAAATTTGTAATGCAATTTCTCCCGAGTATGGAGATACCCCATATGTGGGCGCAAAGTGCTCTGGGGGCGCACAACAAGGCTCAGAAGGGAGAGTGCACCATGTACATTTGAGGCGATTTGCACAGGGGTGGCTGATTGTTACAGCAGTTCTCGGAATCAGAATGATAAGTAAAAGCATTCCAGAGTTATTAATGTTTAAAGTGACAGTGGTCAGATTTTCAAAAAATGCCCAGGACCTGAAGGTGAAAATGGGCTGGGTCATGAAGGGGTTAAAGGGGTACTCCGGTGAAAACCTTTTTTTTCTTTTAAATCAACTGGCTCCGGAAAGTTAAACAGATTTGTAAATTACTTCTATTAAAAAATCGTAATCTTTCCTGTACTTATTAGCTGCTGAATACTACAGAGGAAATTATTTTCTTTTTGGAATGCTCTCTGATGACATCACGAGCACAGTGCTCTCTGCTGACGTTATTATAATAATAATAATAATAATAATGTCTTTATTTATTGTTGTCCTTAGTGGGATTTGAACCCTCTCCAGCTCCACTATATCTTTCTTGTACACTGGTGCTCAGTACTGTACACAGTACTCTATGTGAGGACTGACTAGTGATTTGTACAGCGGTAGCATTATTTCCTTGTCGTCGGCATCTATGCCCCTATTGATGTACCCCATGATTTTATTAGCCTTGGCAGCAGCTGCCCGACACTGGTCACTACAGCTAAGTTTACTGTTACCTAAGGCTCCTAAGTCCTTTTCCATGTCAGTCGTCCTAAGTGTTCTTCCATTTAATACATAATCCCAGCTCGGATTTTTGCATTACCTTACATTTATCAGTGTTGAACCTCATCTGCCACTTCCCAGCCCAAACCTCCAACCTATCCAGATCCATTTGTAACAGTGCACTGTCCTCTATAGTGTTTACCACTTTACAGAGTTTGGTGTCATCTGCAAAGATTGCTACTTTACTATTCAACCCCTCTGCAAGGTCATTCATGAATATATTAAATAGGACAGGACCCAAGACGGACCCCTGTGGTACCCCACTAGTAACAGTCACCCAATCAGAATAAGTACCATTAATAAACACCCTCTGTTTCCTATCATTGAGCCAGTTACTTACCCACTTGCGCACATTCTCACCCAGCCCAAACCTTCTCATTTTATGCACCAACCTTTTATGTGGAACCGTATCAAATGCTTTGGAAAAATCCAGATATACGACATCCAGCGATTGCCCCTGGTCCAGTCTTGTGCTCACCTCCTCATAAAAGCTGATCAGGTTAGTTTGACAGGATCAATCCCTCATAAATCCATGCTGATACAGGGTCATACATTTATTTTTATCAAGATATTCCAAAATAGCATCTCTTAGGAAACCCTCAAACAATTTACCGAGGTTAAACTAACAGGTCTATAATTCCCGGGGTCACCTTTTGACCCCTTCTTAAATATTGGCACCACATTTGCCATGCGCCAGTCCTGGGGAACAGTCCCTGTCACTATAGAGTCCCTGAATATTAAAAATTGGGGTCTGTCTATTACATTACTTTTTTTTTATATTTTTTTTATTTTAATATTAAACAATTACAAAAATACATTGTACAAATCCGATAAAACAACATCACCAATCGGAAGAAAAGCAAAAGCCATAGAAGCCAAATCCATACTTGTTTACATCCAAGAGTATGTCTAATCAATTTTGCCCATCTTACCAATAGCTCCCAGCAGTATAAACTCTATCGTACGAGGTACCTTCACAGGGATTTTACTTTCTACCTCTTTTATTACAGATTCCCAGAAAACAGATATCTTCTCACACGACCAAAAACTATGTAAATAGTCCGCCTCTTCCAAACCACATTTAACACACTGTGAAGTGATTCTCACCCCTATCCTATGTAAATGAAGCGCGGAATAGTGGGTCTTGTGTAATATCTTAAATTGTGTAATTTTATGTTCCATATTACGAGAAACCTTGCTTATATTTTGGGCCATAATGTCCCAATCTTCCTCAGACACAGTACCCACTATTCCGGACCATTTGTCTTTAATTCTGTCGATCCCCCTTACTCCAATAATCTTATTTAATTTCTTATACAAAATTGATATTCCTTTTTTTTTTTAAAGTGCTCTATTTGAGTTAGTGCTTCTATGAAATTGTGTTTCTGTGCTACATATATCTCCTTATCTATCGTGTTATGGACTGCATGACTAACTTGCCAATAGTACAGCCAATCGTTATCACTAATATCATACCCCCTTTTTATGTGCTCAAATGAAAAGAGTTGTCCTTTATCAAATAATTGTTCCAGTCGTTTTATACCCTTACTATCCCAAAAAGTTGACTCACACTTCACCAATTCTTTAAATTTATTGTTACCCCATAGGGGTGTGAACCCAAAACTATTTCCTACATGTAATTCTCCCTTTAATCTTTCCCATACTTTCCTATATTTATACAATAACATCGTGTTATTTGACCCACTCTCCTCATAATCATCTCATTCCAACACCTCATATATGTTCACTTTCTCCTTATCTACTACAATCTTCTCCAGATATCTAAAATTTCTCCAATTCACGATTCGTACCAACTGCGCGGCCATGTAATAAACAAAGAAATTGGGCATATCCAATCCCCCCCTATCTCCAGGGGCCATAAAACATCTGTACTTCAGACGAACCCTTTTTCTTCCCCATAACAATCTACCCAGTATCACTTCTATCTTCCGGAACCAGCATTTGCCGATCCACACTGGCGAGGTAGCAAGAAAAAAAAGGATCTGTGGGAGGACCACCATTTTTATTATCGCCATCCTTTCTGACATAGAGAAGGGCATTTTAATCCATACTTCTACTCTCTTCGCTAAACTATTCAAAAGGGGCAGTATATTGTTAATCACAAACCTATCATTCGTGGCTGCTATTTTTACTCCCAGATAATGGAGACATTCATTTTTTTTTAACACGGATAGTCTTCCCACCGTCTCCCCCATATCTTCATCCAGGGGGAGCATAGTAGATTTACTCCAATTTATGTCCAACCCAGATAGAGGGGCAAATGCCTCGAACATCTTAATGATACGATGTATTTTTTCTTGTGGGTTAGTTACAAAAAGGAGGATATCATCTACAAATAACAAGATCTTACTCTTCTCTCCATTTACTCCAAATCCCTCATAAACATCATTATCTCTTATCCAAGCCGCTAAGGGTTCAATATAAATTAAAAATAAAAAGGGTGAGAGGGGGCAGCCCTGCCTTGTTCCTCTACTTAGTTTGAATGGGTAGGAGGGGGTTCCATCTACCACCACACTCGCCTCGGGGTTAGTGTATAGTAGCTGAATATAACTCAAAAACCTCGGGCCCACCCTAACCCTTTTCAAAACTTCCCAGAGGTATTCCCACTCCACCCTGTCAAAAGCTTTAGTAGCATCCAATGACAGAATGGAGCGGGGGCCACGGGATCCACTCTGGATTGCTTCATACACCTGGTGGATATTGTCATGAACCGTTCTTCCTGACCTAAACCCTCCCTGGTCACCGCCCACCACTACCTTCACTACTTTATCCAATCTCCTTGCCAGTGCTTTCGCTATTATCTTTATATCTGTATTAAGCAAGGAGATATGAGCCCAAATCCAAGGGATCCTTATCTTTTTTCCTAATGAGTCTAATATTAGCCTCACACATAGATTTAGGGAGAACCCCCCCCCCCCTCCAGGATTCATTAATGATACCCAGCAGTTTTGGAAGCAGCAGGATTGAGTATATTCTATATATCTAGAAAGGAATGCCGTCAGACCCAGGGGATGTATTCCCTTGGATTGATGCCAATGCCTCCTCCAATTCCTGGAGGGAGATTGGGTCATCCAGGGAGTCCCTGACATCCTCTGTCAAACTCGGAATATTAATTCCCCTCAAGAATTCCGCTACCTCCGCCCTATTAATATAGCTGCCCATATAGAGATTGGAGAAAAAAGAGCCAACCATTTGGGCTATTTCTTCTCTATCTGTGGTTATGCTGTCATCCTCCCTCCTCAGAGCCATAATACCACGTTCGTCGCCTTGATTTTTAAGTAATCTTGACAGTGTCTTATTTGGTTTCCCTTTCTCAAAGAAATTAAATTGCCCACTGAAGAATAGTTTATTTTGTGCCTTTTTAAGTAGATATTCTTTATATTCCTCTTGAGCTGCCTTCAGTTCTAACAGCTGTTCCCCCCACTATCCTCTTCTATCCCTGCTTCTAATGTTGCCACTTTACTATTCAGTACTGATTCTTCCTGTGAGAATTCCTTTTTTTTTTTTATTGATTCGCCCTATATATAGACCCCTCAAGTATGCCTTCATAGTATCCCATACCACCTGAGGGTTTGCGGACTTATGATTAATCTCCCAGAATGCCTCTATTTCCTGTCTAAACCAGTCCTGGTCGCCCACTAATTCAATCCAGTGGGGGTTGAGCCGAAAGCCCAACCTTTTCCCACCCATTACCTTACCTCCAATTTCCACCACCACTGGGCAATGGTCCGATAGGGTTTTAGCTTTATACTGCACCCTGCTGGTCCAGGTCATTGCATTCTTATCACACAGGCATAAGTCAATTCGGGAAGCGGTGTTATATGAGGTACTAAAACATGAGTACTGTCTTACTCCTGGGTTTAGTTTCCGCCACCCATCAACCCAATTCATCTCTCCACAGTATCTCGCCAATGCTGTTTCGTTCCCCCCTACATTCCTACCTAATTTGTATCTGTCCATACTAGGGTCTATTACATTGTTCAAATCTCCAACTATCCATAATGCCGAATGTGTCTTACTTTCGCTATAGCTCACGAGGTCCCTCAGAACATCCACTCTAAAAGATGGAGGAATATAAACAAAAGCCAAGATGACTGCCCTATCTTCCCATATTCCATAAAGAAATACATATCGACCATACTTATCTACCTTTGCATTCTTAGTCTCGAATGGTACCCTCCTGTGAACATATACTGATACTCCCATGGAGTAGGAAGAGAGTCTGGAGTGGTATTCTTCTTTGGCCCACTTCCTTGGAAGTATCTGCTCATCTCTTGACCTATGGGTCTCAACTAAACATATGATCGCAGGAAGGCACCTCCGAATATAATCGAAGACTGCACACTTTTTAATTCTATCCGACATACCTCGTATGTTCCAGGCTAATAATTTAAGCATAGATATATTTGCCTAAGAGAAAAAAGAAAAGAGAGAAGAAGAAGAGAAAAAAAAAAAAAAAACACTCTTTTGATCATCCCGTGCCATCCCTCCCTCCTTTCCCTTATCCTTCCCCCCCCCGCACCCCCCCTCTCCCCATAATGCACCGTACTTCTACTATGCACTCCTATCCTAGTGACACCCCAGAGAACCCCCCAACCCCTCCCCCCTCCCCCCCGAGACGTAACATTATTACTCAACTAATACTTCCAACCCCTAATGCCACAGTAGTGCCTTATATTAGATGCCTTATTTATCCATCCAATCTGAGACTTCTTGTGGGGTTCCAAATATTGTTACCTTTCCCTTATGCTCAACCCGGAGTCTCGTTGGAAACAGCAGAGAGAAGGGCACCCCTGCGTTCTTTAGCCGCCTTTTTATCTCCCGAAAGGATGCCCTTTTCCTCTGGGTCTCCCAAGAGAAATCCGGATATAGAAAAATATTCTGTCCATTATACTGTAGGTCCCTCATCTCTCTTGCCCTCCTAAGGATAGTATCCCTGTCCTGGGAGGTATATAACTTAATTAGGATTGTCCTAGGGGGACCCCCCGGAGGGGGAATACGCCTTGGCACTGATGAGCTCGTTCAATCCCAAACATTGGAGTAAGATGCCCTTCCCCTATCCCCTCCTTCAACCACCTACTAAGAAACTGTATGGCAGAGTCCCCCCCCCCTCCACCCCCTCAGGAAACCCCACCATCCCATCAGGAAACCCCACCATCCTTATATTACAACGTCTGGATCTATCCTCAAGGTCAGTGAGCTTATCTTTAACAGATGTCCTCTCCTTTTTCAAGTCATTAACCTCCTCCTCCAAAACCGTAATCCTATTTTCTGTTTTAGGGGCTTCTTCCTCCAGTCTGGAAATCCTATCTCTCATTTTAGTCATATCGTGTCTTATCAGAGATACCTCGGTAGATACCACACCTAATTGTTTATTTATCTCCTCAATTGCACAATTAGATTTTTTCACCCCTCCCAAGATCTCCTCCAACATCTGTGTTCCCACAGGGGGCACAGACTGCCCTTCCTCAGTTTCTTCCACCGCCAAGACCGAGTACCTAGAGCCTGTTTTACTAGGGGAGAGATCCTTCTGGGTTCTAGTTTTTATACCCACAGCTGGAGACTTCCATATTTTATCCAATTTACCCATAGCCCCCTTATCTTTTTGTGGCGAGCTACCCCCTGATCTTCTGGGGTTCACCTTAGGGGCCATTTCACCCACTATTTCTCTTCACTTTATATTTGTGGGGTGTATGTATCACTACGGGGATATCACGGACCAACTTAGCAACTTTATACACCATAGGCCCCTCCCACTCGAGAATTTAAATCCCGTTATTTACAGCATACAAAAGTAAGAATTCACAGTCCCATATGGCTCTGGGGAGCGCTTAAAACCTAGGGTATCACACCCTGATCCAGAAATATCCACCACCAAATATAGCATACTAATATGCAACTACGGAATCATTAGCGTATTCACGCTCCCCCTGGTAGACAGTGCAATCACCCCCCAGAGTCACTGATCTTATTGGGTCCAGGGAGGGGTCCAATTTCATGAGAGAGGAATTCTGCTAAGACCAAGTTGTTCAATTTAGTCCATGAGTCCCGGTTTCTCCAAATCGCTAGGAGGAGTGACCAGGCAGAGAGTCAGGCATCCAATATTGTCCATTCCACATGGGGCCAGTGCAAGAGGCTGCTTCTGTTCAGAATATTGCCGGGGTATTAATCAATGGTTTCACCGGCTTCTGCACTGTTAGATATTCATCACATGTAAAGTCTGATCGTTTTACTCAGCTCCACTCTCCATCCACAAGAAAGGGTCTGGGCCAGTCTATTCAAATCCCAGCAAGGAGTAGCGGAGTTCCACACATGCCCCTCAACACCTCCGCGTCTGTCTATTACATTACTTAATTCCTTTAGAACATGGGGGTGAATGCCATCTGGACCTGGTGATTTGTCTATTTTGATTTTTTGTAGGTGGCACTGTACTTCTTCCTGGGTTAGACAGGTGACCTGTACTGGGGAGCTTACCTTATCACACTGTATTTCACCTGGCATTTCATTTTCCTCAGTGAATACAGTGGAGAAGAATTTTAGTATATTTGCTTTTTCCTGATCCCCGTTTATAATTTCTTCCTCATCATTTTTTAAAGGGCCAACACTTTCATTTTTGACCTTTTTGCTATTTATATAATTAAAGAACATTTTGGTGTTAGTCATACTCTCTTTGGCAATGAGTCTTTCTGTCTCTATTTTTGCGGCTTTTATCTGTTTTTTACATATTTCACATTTTTCTCTATAGCTTTTTAATGCTTCTTCACTGCTGTCCTGTTTTAGTAACTGAAATGCTTTATTTTAGTCATTTATTGCCCCCTTAACATTTTTATTCATCCATATTGGTTTTCTTTTATTTCTGACCCTTTTATTCCTATAAAGTATATACATCTTACAGTGAAAATTTAAGATATTTTTAAAAGTCTCCCATTTAGTGTCAGTATTGTTATTTTTGAGGACATTATCCCATTTTATATTGTTATGGGCTTCTCTGAGTTGATCGAACTTTGCTTTTCGAAAGTTCATTGTTTTTGTGGCCCCTCGAGAGATTCCCTTATTGAAGAACAAGTTATAATGTATTACATTATGATCACTATTTCCTCGGTGTCCATCTACTTGCACATTAATTACTCTGCCAGTTTCAGTACGTTGGTAAATATTAAGTCTAGTAGGGCGCCCCCTCTGGTCAGGCCCTGCACCATTTGGGACAGATAATGGTCTTTAGCTATAGTCAGAAATCTGTTTCCTTTAAAGTCGAAGTCTGCCCAGTTCTCCATGAACCCAAACCCCTCCTTCCTACACCAGCTTCTGAGCCACTTGTTTACCTCCCTTATCTCCCGCAGCCTCTCTGGTACGGCTCGTGGTACAGGTAATATTTCAGAAAATACTACCTTGGAGGTCCTTGCCTTAAGCTTGCAGCCTAAGTCCCTGAAATCATTTTTAAGGACACTCCATCTACCTCTTACTTTGTCATTGGTGCCAATATGTACCATGACTGCTGGGTCTTCTCCAGCCCCACCCAGCAACCTGTCAACCCGATCCGCGATGTGCCGAACTCGAGCGCCAGGAAGACAACACACTGTTCGGCTATCCCGGTCTTTGTGACAGATCACCCTGTCTGTCCCCCTAATAATTGAGTCCCCCACTACTAGTACCTGTCTGGCCTGCCCTGCTCTCCTCCCTCCCTCCTTACTGGAGCAGACACCCCCCTGGCGGTCAGAGGCAGAGTCCTGCTGCAGTACCGCTAGCTCTGAAATGACATCCCCCTCATCTGCCAACTGGGCAAACTTGTTGGGGTGTGCCAGTTCAGGACTAGCCTCCCTGACACTTTTCCCTCTACCCCGTTTTCTAACTGTAACCCAGCTAACTGCCTGACTATCCTGCCCCTCCGTCCCACTATCCATCCCCACCTCGACCCCAGAGAGTACCTGCTCAGTGAGCAGGAGACTACTCTGCGGGTTGTCAATGCATCTCAGTGTTGCCAGTTGCTCCTCTAGATCCAGGATCTGGGCTTCTAAATGAGCAACTCGCACACATCTCGCACAACAATATGCACCCTCAAACTGTTGTTCAAGGATTGCATACATTGCGCAAGATGCACACTGGACTGCCTTTTCCAACATGGAGGTCATACTAGATTTGGGGATTGCAAAAATTAACAGAAAAGAAAAAAAAATCAAATATTTCAATTTAAACTTCCTGAATTTAAAGTCCCTTAATTTTAAGTCCCCTCACTTTTATACTCACTCACTTGTATGCTTCACACTCTTGTATACAGACAAACAATCGCTAGCTCAACATAGTGTATTTGCTTTATATTTATCACAACCACAACCACCTCTCTTCCACTGCCTGGAAGTGAAACTTTTTTTTTTTTTTTTTCATTTACACATCCAAATTTAACGAAAAGTCGTAAAAGACCTGTGGGGTGTTAAGGCTCACTGGACCCCTTGGTACGTGGCTTGAGGGGTGTAGTTTCCAAAATGGTATGCCATGTGGGGGTTTTCTGCTCTTCTGGCACCATAGGGGCTTCCAAAATGTGACATGCCCCCCAAAAACCATTTCAGCAAAAATTCACTCTCCAAAATCCCATTGTTGCTCCTTCCCTTCTGAGCCCTCTACTGCACCAGCCGAACACTTTACATACACATATGAGGTATTTCCTTACTCTAGAGAAATTGGGTTACAAATTTTGGGGGGCTTTTTCTCCTATTACCCCTTGTAAAAATTCAAAAACTGGGTCTACAAGAACATGCGAGTGTAAAAAATGGAGATTTTGAATTTCCTCCTTCACTTTGCTGCTATTCCTGTGAAACACCTAAAGGGTTAACACACTTACCCAAATGTCATTTTGGATACTTTGAGGGGTGCAGTTTTTATAATGTGGTCATTTGTGGGGTATTTCTAATATGAAGGCCCTTCAAATCCACTTCAAAACTGAACTGGTCCCTGAAAAATTCCAATTTAGAAAATGTTGTGAAAAATTGGAAAAGTGCTGCTGAACTTTGAAGCCCTCTGATATCTTCTAAAAGTTAAAACCTGTCAACTTTATGATGAAAATATAAAGTAGACATATTGTATCTGTGAATCAATATATTATTTATTTGGAATGTCTGTTTTTGTTACAAGCAGAGAGCTTCAAAGTTAGAAAAATGCTAAATTTTCAATTTTTTCATCAAATTTTGGAATTTTTCACCAAGAAATGATGCAAGCCTCGACAAAAATTTACCACTAACATGAAGTAGAATATGTCACGAAAAAACAATGTCAGAATCAGAATGAAAAGTAAAAGTATCCCAGAGTTATTAATGCTTAAAATGACAATGGTCAGATGTGCAAAAATGGCTGGGTCCTTAAGGTGAAAATGGGCTGGTTCCTTAAGGGGTTAAACCCCACTGGCATTTGACAGATCTTTGGAACAGTGGGCTGTGCAAATGAAAAATTTTCATTTTTCTTTTGGCAGACCACTGCTCAAAAAAATCTATCAGACACCTGTGAGATGTAAATGCTCACTGCACTTCTTATTAGGGGTGTAGTTTCCAAAATGGGGTCACATGTGTGTGTGTGTGTGTGTGTGTGTGTGGGGGGGGGGGTTCACTGTTCTGGCACCATGGAGGCCTAAACGCACATGGCCTTCAATTTCAGCCAGATTCTCTCTCCAAAAGCCCAATGGTGCTCCTTCTCTTCTGAGCCCTGTAGTTCACCCGCAGAGCACTTTACATCCACATGTGGGGTATTTTCTGACTCAGAAGAGATGGGGTTACAAATTTTGCTGGGCTTTTTTTCCTATTACCCCTTGTGAAAATGATAAAATTGGGGTAACAATAGCATTTTAGGGAAAAAAATATACATTTTTTTATTTTCACCTCCAACTTTAACAAAAATTTGTCAAACACCTGTGGGATGTTAAGGCTCACTATACCCCTTGTTACTTTACGTGAGGGGTGTAGTTTTCTAAATGGGGGTCACATATGGGTGTTTTTTATGTTTATGTCAGAACTGCTGTAACTACCAGCCACCCCTGTGCAAATCACCAATTTAGGCCTCAAATGTATATGGTACACTCTGTTTACACTAACATGCTGGTGTAGACCCAAAATTTACCTTTTCTTAAGGGGTAAAAGAAGAGAAAAAAAATTTGTAACCAAAAACTGTTGCCTTGAAATATGAGAGGGCTCCAAAGTGAAAGAGCACCATGTGCATTTGAGGCCTAAATTAGGGATTTGCATCCACCACCAAATTACCCTACAGCAGTGCTTTCCAAATAGGGTGTCTCCAGCTGTTGCACTACTTCCTGTTCAGGGTGTGGTTGTGTGATCGTCAGCTCCAGGAGAACCAGAGAACCAGAGAGCAGCAGGATTTTCACCAGCCCTCCCCCCCCCCCCCCCCAGGTTTGTGGCAGCCTTCGGGGAAGGGTTTCCCTGCATGAACCCCAACGTCCCCATCTCCCTTACCAGGCCGGCGGGAGGTGGAGGTGACATTGCAACGGCCAACTCCCAGGATGGGGTACGGAGATCCTCCAGGATCCGCAGAAATGCAGAACCAACTCCACCGTCCATATCTGGAAGCCGCAAGGCTGCAAGGAAGGCTACAAGCAAGGCTGCAGGTAAAGACCTGCATGAAGGTGAGGAGTTGAGGAGAAACATGGGGAGGCAAGGTACCTCTGAACCCCAGCAATGGGGGGCATTGGGTCCCAGGGAGTCTTTGGCCACTTTTGGGTCCCGAATCCAAGCAAAAATGGCGGAGTATGAGTGTCTTGGCAAAATGCTTCGTGGGCTAAGAGAGGACTTAAAATTTGCCCGTTACCAGGCTGATTACACCTCAAAAAATCGAAGGCCAGTGTATTCGGCTAAAGTGCGCACCCTGAAAAAAGAGGTTGAGGAGGTAGAAAGGGTGAGGATGGAGATCATGGAAGGGGCTGGTATCTTCAGAGAAAAACTCTGCAATGAAAGTCGGTTCAGAGGCCAGCAGAACCCAGAAAGAGAGGAGGAGGTCAGTCACAGCGAAAGCAGTGCAGAGGAGGATGGTGTGGAGGTGGATGGTGGAGGAGAAAGAGAGAACAGTGCTGAGGAGGACAGTGTGGAGGAAGATGGTGGTGGAGAAAGAGAGGACAGTGCTGAGGAAGGTGCTAAAGAGAAGCAAGATGGTGGTGCAGAGGAGAGTGAAATGGAGGAGGACACAACCCAGAGTTCATACATAAATCCTGCTCAGGTAGCCCTGCCTGTAACGTCAGATGACAGCAGTGACGACAGCGGCAGCAGCAATGGGTTAATTGGTGGTGGATTGCTGAAGGCGATTGTGCTCCAAGAGTCACCTACCCATTTTGAGAACTTATCATTTGGAAATGACTTAGGCCCAGATACTGAGGTGAAGGGCAAGAGGAAGAGGAGAAATAAAAGGAAAAAAGGAGAGGTCACCAGACTTGTTTATTCTTCTCTCCAGCAGTCTGGGCCATCTGAAAAGGTGGTTCAGGCTGGTGGGCCCCCCAGTCTGCCCGACCCCGCTTTTGCTGTAAAGCGGGGCCAGAATGGGGGGTACATGGTGGATAAGGTTTCTAAGATGGCTGCAGACGCCAAGGAGCCGCCTGTCCAGTCGGTAGGGAAGGGCAGGACAGGCTTAAGGTGGGCGACTCCGATGCTGCAGGACCACCCCAGGTGGGCAGGGGGCGTGTCCTAGTGCCGGAGCTTGGTGATGTTGCTGTCTGCTCGGGGGGCGGTCCCCCGAGCGATCTGGGCGTAGCAGGGCACTCCTCTGTGAGGGGGGGGGAGTGTCCATGCGTCTGGATTGGTAGAAAAGCCCGGGCGGTCGGGTAAGGTGGCTCCTGAAGGTTGCACTGACGCTGTGGGGAATCCCTCCACGTCGGCTGCTGTAGGAGGGGTGGGGGTGCGTCCGGAGGGACAGATCCCACCCAGTGTGAAGCAGTTCTCACTGGGAACATCATCGGCGTTGAAGGAAGTGTCATCACTGGAACTGGAAGTAACATCGCCAGAACCGAAAAAGCGGTCATCGGGGGCGGGACCAGCAGCACAAACCCCCGTGGCATACGCAAATAACCCGGCCAGCTCAGGAAAGTTTAGCCAGGATAATAGTGTGAAAGGGAAGAGTGCAAAAGAGAGTGAAAATTTTGGTGATGGTATGTTGCATGAAAATGTTAGCAGTGTGCAAGAGTGGGGCATTAGAGGTGTACTAGAGAGGGGTGCTAGCGGTGTGCAAGAGAGGGGTGCTAGCGGTGTGCAAGAGAGGGGTGCTAGCGGTGTGCAAGAGAGGGGTGCTAGCGGTGTGCAAGAGAGGGGTGCTAGCGGTGTGCGAGAGAGGGGTGCTAGCGGTGTGCAAGAAAGGGATGCTAGCGGTGTGCGAGAGAGGGGTGCTAGAGGTGTACAAGAGAGGGATGCTATCGGTGTGCAAGAGAAGAGTGCTGGAGGCAGGCAAAGGGATGTCACTGGATCAGTAAAGAGTACTGAGGAAGTAGGGGCTGGTTCGGCTGCCCCCCTGGTGGCGACTGCTAGAAGCTATGCCAGCGTCGCTGCCGGGGAATCAAGAGGGTCTCCGTCTCCATCTGGTTCTGGGGGTCACTTGCAGCGGCGCCTCCTGGAGGCTCTGCGTAAGGGTGATAGGTCAATTGAGGTAGAAGGGAGGGGTTCGGTTGACCTGTCTTTTTGGATAGAGAGGCATGGTCTGGGTGCCTTCCAAGAACAGAATGGGGAGGTGATGTGGTCCCTCCCGACTCCCGGGCAGGATAGTAACCGTAGGAATGTGGCCCGTCTGATTTGGAGGGGTAAAGATGCGTGTGTTACGCCGAGCGCTCCGGGTCCCCGCTCCTCCCCGGAGCGCTCGCTACACTCTCGTCACTGCAGCGCTCCGGTCAGATCCACTGACCCGGGGCGCTGCGATACCGCCTCCAGCCGGGATGCGATTCGCGATGCGGGTGGCGCCCGCTCGCGATGCGCACCCCGGCTCCCGTACCTGACTCGCTCTCCGTCGGTCCTGTCCCGGCGCGCGCGGCCCCGCTCCCTAGGGCGCGCGCGCGCCGGGTCTTTGCGATTTAAAGGGCCACTTCGCCGCTGATTGGCGCAGTGGTTCTAATTTGTGTGTTCACCTGTGCACTCCTTATTTATACCTCACTTCCCCTGCACTCCCTCGCCGAATCTTGTTGCCATTGTGCCAGTGAAAGCGTTTCCTTGTGTGTTCCTAGCCTGTGTTCCAGACCTCCTGCCGTTGCCCCTGACTACGATCCTTGCTGCCTGCCCCGACCTTCTGCTACGTCCGACCTTGCTTCTGTCTACTCCCTTGTACCGCGCCTATCTTCAGCAGTCAGAGAGGTTGAGCCGTTGCTAGT
Source organism: Hyla sarda (assembly GCF_029499605.1). Taxonomy (NCBI): domain Eukaryota; kingdom Metazoa; phylum Chordata; class Amphibia; order Anura; family Hylidae; genus Hyla; species Hyla sarda. The sequence goes on from NW_026607610.1 coordinate 241,612, forward strand.
GGATACGACCTGGTCACTACCGCCGCAGCAAGACCATCCCGCTTTGCGGCGGGCTCTGGTGAAAACCAGTAGTGACTTAGAACCGATCCACTAGCACGGTCCACGCCAATCCCTCTCTGGCACAGAGGATCCACTACCTGCCAGCCGGCATCGTGACAGTAGATCCGGCCATGGATCCCGCTGAAGTTCCTCTGCCAGTTGTCGCCGACCTCACCACGGTGGTCGCCCAGCAGTCACAACAGATAGCGCAACAAGGCCAACAGCTGTCTCAACTGACCGTGATGCTACAGCAGCTACTACCACAGCTTCAGCAATCATCTCCTCCGCCAGCTCCTGCACCTCCTCCGCAGCGAGTGGCCGCTTCTGGTCTACGACTATCCTTGCCGGATAAATTTGATGGGGACTCTAAATTCTGCCGTGGCTTTCTTTCCCAATGTTCCCTGCACTTGGAGATGATGTCGGACCAGTTTCCTACTGAAAGGTCTAAGGTGGCTTTCGTAGTCAGCCTTCTGTCTGGAAAAGCTCTGTCATGGGCCACACCGCTCTGGGACCGCAATGACCCCGTCACTGCCTCTATACACTCCTTCTTCTCGGAAATTCGAAGTGTCTTTGAGGAACCTGCCCGAGCCTCTTCTGCTGAGACTGCCCTGTTGAACCTGGTCCAGGGTAATTCTTCCGTTGGCGAGTACGCCGTACAATTCCGTACTCTTGCTTCAGAATTATCCTGGAATAATGAGGCCCTCTGCGCGACCTTTAAAAAAGGCCTATCCAGCAACATTAAAGATGTTCTGGCCGCACGAGAAATCCCTGCTAACCTACATGAACTCATTCATCTAGCCACTCGCATTGACATGCGTTTTTCCGAAAGGCGTCAGGAGCTCCGCCAGGATATGGACTTTGTTCGCACGAGGCGTTTTTTCTCCCCGGCTCCTCTCTCCTCTGGTCCCCTGCAATCCGTTCCTGTGCCTCCCGCCGTGGAGGCTATGCAGGTCGACCGGTCTCGCCTGACACCTCAAGAGAGGACACGACGCCGCATGGAGAATCTCTGCCTGTACTGTGCCAGTACCGAACACTTCCTGAAGGATTGTCCTATCCGTCCTCCCCGCCTGGAAAGACGTACGCTGACTCCGCACAAAGGTGAGACAGTCCTTGATGTCTACTCTGCTTCTCCACGTCTTACTGTGCCTGTGCGGATATCTGCCTCTGCCTTCTCCTTCTCTACTATGGCCTTCTTGGATTCCGGATCTGCAGGAAATTTTATTTTGGCCACTCTCGTCAACAGGTTCAACATCCCGGTGACCAGTGTCGCCAGACCCCTCTACATCAATTGTGTAAACAATGAAAGATTGGACTGTACCATACGTTTCCGCACGGAGCCCCTTCTAATGTGCATCGGACCTCATCACGAGAAGATTGAATTTTTGGTCCTCCCCAATTGCACTTCCGAAATTCTCCTTGGACTACCCTGGCTTCAACTCCATTCCCCAACCCTGGATTGGTCCACTGGGGAGATCAAGAGTTGGGGGCCCTCTTGTTTCAAGGACTGCCTAAAACCGGTTCCCAGTACCCCTTGCCGTGACTCTGTGGTTCCCCCTGTAACCGGTCTCCCTAAGGCCTATATGGACTTTGCGGATGTTTTTTGCAAAAAACAAGCTGAGACTCTACCTCCTCACAGGCCTTATGATTGTCCTATTGACCTCCTCCCGGGCACTACTCCACCCCGGGGCAGAATTTATCCTCTGTCCGCCCCAGAGACTCTTGCTATGTCTGAGTACATCCAGGAAAATTTAAAAAAGGGCTTTATCCGTAAATCCTCCTCTCCTGCCGGAGCCGGATTTTTCTTTGTGTCCAAAAAAGATGGCTCTCTACGTCCTTGCATTGACTACCGCGGTCTTAATAAAATCACGGTAAAGAACCGCTACCCCCTACCCCTCATCTCTGAACTCTTTGATCGCCTCCAAGGTGCCCACATTTTTACCAAACTGGACTTAAGAGGTGCTTATAATCTCATCCGCATCAGAGAGGGGGATGAATGGAAAACGGCATTTAACACTAGAGATGGACACTTTGAGTATCTGGTCATGCCCTTTGGCCTGTGCAACGCCCCTGCCGTCTTCCAAGACTTTGTTAATGAAATTTTTCGTGATCTCTTATACTCCTGTGTTGTTGTATATCTGGACGATATCCTGATTTTTTCTGCCAATCTAGAAGAACACCGCCAGCATGTCCGTATGGTTCTTCAGAGACTTCGTGACAATCAACTTTATGCCAAGATAGAGAAATGTCTGTTTGAATGCCAATCTCTTCCTTTCCTAGGATACTTGGTCTCTGGCCAGGGACTACAAATGGATCCAGACAAACTCTCTGCCGTCTTAGATTGGCCACGCCCCTCCGGACTCCGTGCTATCCAACGTTTTTTGGGGTTCGCCAATTATTACAGGCAATTTATTCCACATTTTTCTACCGGTGTGGCTCCTATCGTGGCTTTAACCAAAAAAAATGCCAATCCCAAGTCTTGGCCTCCTCAAGCGGAAGACGCCTTTAAACGGCTCAAGTCTGCCTTTTCTTCGGCTCCCGTGCTCTCCAGACCTGACCCATCTAAACCCTTCCTATTGGAGGTTGATGCCTCCTCTGTAGGAGCTGGAGCGGTCCTTCTACAAAAAAATTCTTCCGGGCATGCTGTTACTTGTGGTTTTTTTTCTAGGACCTTCTCTCCGGCGGAGAGGAACTACTCCATCGGGGATCGAGAGCTTCTAGCCATTAAATTAGCACTTGAGGAATGGAGGCATCTGCTGGAGGGATCAAGATTTCCAGTTATTATTTACACCGATCACAAGAACCTCTCCTATCTCCAGTCTGCCCAACGGCTGAATCCTCGCCAGGCCAGGTGGTCTCTGTTCTTTGCCCGATTTAATTTTGAAATTCACTTTCGGCCTGCCGATAAGAACATTAGGGCCGATGCTCTCTCTCGTTCCTCGGATGCTTCGGAAGTTGAACTCTCTCCGCAACACATCATTCCTCCTGACTGCCTGATTTCCACTTCTCCAGCCTCCATCAGGCAAACTCCTCCAGGAAAGACCTTCGTCTCTCCACGCCAACGCCTCGGAATCCTCAAATGGGGTCACTCCTCCCATCTCGCAGGTCATGCAGGCATCAAGAAATCTGTGCAACTCATCTCTCGCTTCTATTGGTGGCCGACTCTGGAGACGGATGTCGTGGACTTTGTGCGAGCCTGCACTGTCTGTGCCCGGGATAAGACTCCTCGCCAGAAGCCCGCTGGTTTTCTTCATCCTCTGCCTGTCCCCGAACAGCCTTGGTCTCTGATTGGTATGGATTTTATTACAGACTTACCCCCATCCCGTGGCAACACTGTTGTTTGGGTGGTCGTTGATCGATTCTCCAAAATGGCACATTTCATCCCTCTTCCTGGTCTTCCTTCAGCGCCTCAGTTGGCTAAACAATTTTTTGTACACATTTTTTGTCTTCACGGGTTGCCCACGCAGATCGTCTCGGATAGAGGCGCCCAATTCGTGTCAAAATTCTGGAGGGCTCTCTGTAAACAACTCAAGATTAAATTAAACTTTTCTTCTGCATATCATCCTCAATCCAATGGACAAGTAGAAAGAATTAACCAGGTCTTGGGTGATTATTTACGACATTTTGTTTCCTCCCGCCAGGATGATTGGGCAGATCTTCTACCATGGGCCGAATTCTCGTATAACTTCAGAGTCTCTGAATCTTCCTCCAAATCCCCATTTTTCGTGGTGTACGGCCGTCACCCTCTTCCTCCCCTCCCTACCCCCTTGCCCTCTGGTCTGCCCGCTGTGGATGAAATTTCTCGTGATCTTTCCACCATATGGAGAGAGACCCAAAATTCTCTCTTACAGGCTTCATCACGCATGAAGAAGTTTGCTGATAAGAAAAGAAGAGCTCCTCCCATTTTTTCTCCTGGAGACAAGGTATGGCTCTCCGCTAAATATGTCCGCTTCCGTGTCCCTAGCTACAAGTTGGGACCACGCTATCTTGGTCCTTTCAAAATTTTGTGCCAGATTAATCCTGTCTCTTACAAACTTCTTCTTCCTCCTTCTCTTCGTATCCCTAATGCCTTTCACGTTTCTCTTCTTAAACCACTTATCATCAACCGTTTCTCTCCCAAACTTGTTTCCCCCACTCCTGTTTCCGGCTCCTCGGACATCTTCTCCGTCAAAGAGATTCTGGCATCCAAGAAGGTCAGAGGGAAAACTTTTTTTTTAGTTGATTGGGAGGGTTGTGGTCCAGAAGAGAGATCCTGGGAACCTGAGGACAATATTCTAGACAAAAGTCTGGTCCTCAGGTTCTCAGGCTCTAAGAAGAGGGGGAGACCCAAGGGGATGGGTACTGTTACGCCGAGCGCTCCAGGTCCCCGCTCCTCCCCGGAGCGCTTGCTACACTCTCGTCACTGCAGCGCTCCGGTCAGATCCACTGACCCGGGGCGCTGCGATACCGCCTCCAGCCGGGATGCGATTCGCGATGCGGGTGGCGCCCGCTCGCGATGCGCACCCCGGCTCCCGTACCTGACTCGCTCTCCGTCGGTCCTGTCCCGGCGCGCGCGGCCCCGCTCCCTAGGGCGCGCGCGCGCCGGGTCTTTGCGATTTAAAGGGCCACTTCGCCGCTGATTGGCGCAGTGGTTCTAATTAGTGTGTTCACCTGTGCACTCCTTATTTATACCTCACTTCCCCTGCACTCCCTCGCCGGATCTTGTTGCCATTGTGCCAGTGAAAGCGTTTCCTTGTGTGTTCCTAGCCTGTGTTCCAGACCTCCTGCCGTTGCCCCTGACTACGATCCTTGCTGCCTGCCCCGACCTTCTGCTACGTCCGACCTTGCTTCTGTCTACTCCCTTGTACCGCGCCTATCTTCAGCAGTCAGAGAGGTTGAGCCGTTGCTAGTGGATACGACCTGGTCACTACCGCCGCAGCAAGACCATCCCGCTTTGCGGCGGGCTCTGGTGAAAACCAGTAGTGACTTAGAACCGATCCACTAGCACGGTCCACGCCAATCCCTCTCTGGCACAGAGGATCCACTACCTGCCAGCCGGCATCGTGACAGCGTGCCCGCCCCGGGCAAGGGTGGTTGAGCTCCTCCTTCAGATGGAGTTCAGGGCGAGTGACATCTTTGCCCTGATTCACCCCTATGGTTCTTCTGAGTTCGACATCAGCTTTGTTCGGCCAGAGGGTCTTGAACTTTTCTGGTCGAATTACGAGATGGTGAAGAACGAGCCCGGCTGGCGGGATTTCGCTGTAAAAGCGATATCCCGGCAGAACCAAACCAAGAGAGTGACCGTTTTGACCCGTAACGAGTCGCTGTCTTGCTACGACATCATGACCTGGCTCGGTCGTTATGGGGATGTGACGGACATGCCCAAGAAAAATCTTGATGAGCACGGGATCTGGTCTGGGGCCTGGACGTTTTCCGTCAAACTTAGGCGTTCAGGGAGCACAGTTGCCCACATCCCATCGGCAGCCTTACTCGGACGTGACAGAATCCAAGTCTTCTACCAGGGGCAGCCTAAAGTCTGCCACAGGTGTGGTAGTCCTACCCATTTTAGCGCAGCCTGCACTGTGCAAGTTTGCGCTTTTTGTGGTGGGGCTGGTCATTTGGCTGCATCCTGTGGGCAGATCCGGTGTCATCTGTGTGTTGTCCTAGGACACCCTTTCAAGCGTTGCCCCAGCGCCTTTTCCCGTTTGGTGGCCGCTCCAGCTGGGGAGAGCTTTAGGGTTGCCCCGGCTGGGGAGGGTACGGGCATGGGTGAAGGAGCAAAAGGGTTAATGAAGAGCAAGAAGGGGCCTGCCAAACTAAGGCGAGAGGAAAACCGCAGAAGGAGCAGGGAGCTGGAGAGTTCTCAGGTGGCGGGGGTAGCTCCTGGCCCTGCTCCTGTCACTAGCCCAGATGTTGCTGAGACCCTGGGGGATGGTGTGTTGGATGAGGAGATTAGGAGGATTCGCGAAGAGGAAGGCAAAGAGGCTGATCTTTTCTGATTCCTCCCACTATAAAAGTGTGGATGAGGAGGGGAGGGAAAGGCCGAAAAAAGACAAGGGCAAAAAAGTTGTAAAGGGGAAGTCTCAGTCCTCTATTTCAGGTGCTAAAGGCCAGGTCCTAAAAGGAAGCTTACCTGCCCCCCTTCTGATTGACCTATCGAACAGGTACCTTGTCCTTGATACCATCTCCTCCCCCTCATTGGAGGGGGGTGGCGAGGATGGGGTGCCTGAGGGATTGGAGCCTCCAGGGGGAACTGGGTCCTGTCCTGTTGAGGCATCTTCCTCGGAGGGCAGGGCTAACTCAGGGCCAGATGGAGATGGGAGCCAGATGGATCAGTCTGAGTCAAAAAAGAGATCTAAAGAAAGTAAGAATGCTCCTTCTTCTTCAGGGGATGAGGCGGTGAAGAAGAAGGGCAAGAAAAAATAATGGGTAAGGCCGTCTAACTCAATTACCCAGGATGGCAGCACTCACCCCATTGACGCTGGCATCTATTAATTGTGCCAGTATAAAGTCTGATACGGCTAGATTCGCAGCCTTTGATTTTCTCGGCCGTGTTGAAGCCGACATTTTCTTTTTACAGGAGACCAGGTTGTCAGATCTAGCCTCTCTGGTGAAAGCCAGAAGAGAGTGGAGGCGCGGCCCCTCCCACTGGTCTCTTGTGGCTGAGCCGTATAGTGGGGTGGCGGTCCTTTTTACCGCTCCGGTCGAATGCAGACGGGTCATTGAGTTAGAAATGGGGAGGTGCCTGATCTTAGATGTCTTCATGAAGGGACAAGAGCTCCGGCTCATTAACATCTACACCCCACAAACAAAGTGGGGCCGTAAGGATCTCTTTATGAGGATTAAACCCTTTCTTTTTACTAGCCGGCAAGTGATCTTTGGAGGGGACTTCAATAATGTCACGAGGTCCCAAGATAGGAGAGGTTCCAATGATCGGCTGGCTTATGACTGTGTGGCCCTTAGTAATATAGTCAGGGAAGCTCGCCTAGAGGATGCCCACATCCGGAGCCCCTCAGGCCACGCGGGTTTCACCTTTCATCGAGGTAGCAGCAGGTCTAGGATAGACAGGTTTTATTTAAAGGAGGAAGCCGTCTCTTCCGCAGTGTCCGTGGTTGAGGTGGAGTTCTCCGACCACTGTATGATTTTGTTTTCCCTGAATGTTTCAGAGACCCCCCGGATGGGAAAAGGTTATTGGAAGCTGAATTTGTCCCTCCTGGAGGAAACAGAGATAAGACAGTCCTTTGAGGATTTTCTTCAAAGTCAGGTACCTTTACTGGACTTTTGTAGTAGTAAGTCTGAGTGGTGGGAGATATTCAAGAAGCAGGTTGCGGGGTTCTTCCGCCAGCTCTCGAGCCTCAGGTCCCTAAACAGGTATCGCCTGTATCAGGGACTGAGGAGGAAACTCGAGCTTCTCGTCTCGACTGGAGGTAGCCGAGAGGATATCTCCAGAGTGAAGTCCTTGCTGATGAGGTGTCAGTACGATAGGCAAGCATCTTTGGTTTTTGAGAGGGATTACGGGAAGTACCGCTCGCCCGACCCTTACAGGAACTGCAAGATGTCAGTGAGTAGTAAAGTAGTCTCAGGACTGATTGATAGTACGGGATCTCTGAATCGGTCCAGATCAGGGATCCTGGAGGTCGTCAGATCCTTCTACTCGCACCTACAGACAGGAAGCTTCTGGCCAAGATACTGTTTAATCGGCTGGTGAAGTTTGCACCCCGGCTCCTTTCGGGGGCTCAGCACTGCTCTGTTCCAGGCCGAAGCACCTTAAATGCTGTCCTCAGTGTCAGGGAGGCAGTGGAGCGGAGTAGTGCGGGTCTCTGGAAGGGGTACTTACTTTTCCTTGGATCAGGCCAAAGCATTTGATCGAGTGAACCATGACTACCTCTGGTCCGTCCTCCTGAGATATGGCTTACCGTGTACTTTTGTTAATTGGCTTAAGATCTTGTATGCAGGGGCAGAGAGTTTCCCGCTGGTGAACGGGTGGTCTGGCCGCTCTTTGAGGTGGGGTCTGGAGTCCGTCAGGGTTGTCCTTTGAGCCCGCTCTTATATGTATTTGCGATCGATCCCTTCCTTAGGAGGGTGAGTTGCGGACCATTGGCGGGAGTCAGGATGATTCTGGCGGAGCCGGGTGTCGCCCAGAGAGTGGTGGCGTACGCTGATGATGTCACCATTTTCCTCTCCTCGAGAGAGGAGGCCGATGTGGTGATGTCGGAAGTGGACCGCTACTCGGAGGCATCCGGGTCTAAGATCAACCAGGATAAGTGTGAGAGTCTCTGGCTGGGAGGGGGAGACCCCACGTTTGATCTCCCGGACACCCTTCCAGGGCCCCAAGACTCAGCAAAAGTTTTGGGCATCACATTCGGCCAGGATGATTATCCCACCAAAAACTGGGATGGTAAGCTCCAGGATGCCACTCAGAGGGTGGACCAGTGGAAGGGTTGGTCTATGACCCTCAGGGAAAGGGTACACCTGATCAAATCGTACCTGCTCCCCTTGTTTATCTATCTGGGCAGCGTATGTATTTTACCAGAGGCTTACTACACTAGGGTCTACAGCCTGTTTTTCCAACTGTTATGGGGGAACAGGTTGAACCTAGTCAAGAGGGAGGTTACGTACCGCACGAGGAGACTAGGGGGTTTATCTATGGTAAACCCTGTGGTGTTCTTAACGAACACCTTCTTGAAAGCCAACATTGCAAACCTCTGGTCAGAGAGGGCTCCTCCGTGGGTACTCTCCTGCAGGGAATGGTTTCGGCCTTTCTTCCAGGAATGGGAGACAGGAGGGCAAGTGAAGGACCTCCGTACACCACATGGATATCTTCCGGCTTACGCTACCCCGACTCTGAAGGCGATACGTCGGTGGGGTCTGGGAGTGTGGGAGATCAGGACCCAGTCAAGGCAGTTCCTTGACAAACAGGTTCTGTTGACCCACTTCCAGAAGCCTCTGGCGCTCAGGGACTGCCCAGGTCGGGATCTGACGGTGGGATTGCATCTTTTAAATATGAAAAGGATCCCCCAGAAGTTTTGGGACTTGGCCTGGCGCTGCTTTCAGGGGAAGCTATATGTGAGGGACAACCTGAAGTACAGGAACTCTGATGACCGGGGATGTCCCCGAGAAGAGTACGGGGACACGCTGGAAAGCATGGACCACTTCCTGCTTCATTGTCCCTTTAATATAGGGGTTTACAACAGGGTGGGTGCTTCCATCGGCTGGAGTCAACTTGCCGGCCTTTCCTATCCGGAGTGGGCTTATGGGGCATTCAGGAACCTGGGTGGCCGTGATCGGGGCACTTTATTCTTAGTTAGCTTAGTGGTTAGGTACTACACGTGGAATGCACGGTGCTTAGTATCGACCCAACAGAAAGTCCTCTCCGAGGTGGAGGTATGTAGGAACATCACTGGTGACCTCGGGAAGATCAGGTCTTTGGAGTATGGCAGTCTTGGTACCAGTAGGGCTTCTCTCCTGTGGAGAGGGTTTTCTTTTGATGTACCTTAATTTTGGTTAGGGACAGTATATAGATGTTAGGGTGAGTATAGGGTCAGTTTTATGAAGGGATAGCGATAGGGTTAGAAGTAAGGTTCATAGGGTAAGCATTTTGAAACTTAGTTTTATCAGGATTGCCATCCTTCTTCCTGGTGGTGGGCTATGCATGTCACTCTAGCTTTTTGTTTTGTTTTCTGTAATTTGAATGTAAAGGGCTTGCAGGCAACCAATCTTGGGCCTGGTGGGGGTTTGAAGTACTGTATTACTTTGTTTTTCATATTATTTCTGTGGTTGTAGTGAATTAGTACATTGTTGAGTTAGTTAATAATAGTGGGGGGGGGGATTAATTTTAAGTTGGGTGGGGGTTGTTGGGGGGAGGGGGTGATGCTTTGGGTCTGACTTGGGTCAGTTTATGGACAATGACTGTTTCAGTAAAAAAAAAATAAAAAAACACTGTGATACACGAACTCTGACCATGTCCAGTGGGAGTGGTGTGGGTGATGGGAGAGTTCATAGTGTAGGTTATTTTTCTTTAGGTTTTATTCTTGTTTACATGTATTTCATAAGTATAAATAGTTTTATGTATTTTTGTATAGTGTTATACCTCATTGTTGGGTAAAGGCAGTCGGACCAGCTTTTAGTTGATATTATTGTGTTTATTTTTTCCCCCTTATGGTAATGTATCCATGCATGTGTGTGTTACTATAGTTTAAAGAGAAGGGAAAGGAGAAAGGGGAAAAAATAAATAAATAAATGAAATTTCCAAGTTGGAATTATTTTTAGTTATGGCAATAAGCCCTCTTTTTATTATAATTTTTTTTATTTTTTTTAACTTTATTTTATTTTTTTATTTTTTTCGTTGTTATGATCTAATATGTATTGTGAGTATTGGTTGTTGTCTGTGTGTAAAATTAATGGTATTTCCAAGATGGAATTATTTTATTTATTTCCTTATTATTTTTATGGCAGTTAGCCCTATTTATTTTTGTTTAATGCATTTTGTGTATGGTATGTGGGGATAAGTTTCCTATTCGGATGTTTTCAGTTAAAACTTAATTAAGGAAAGCTATATTTATGTTTTGTTGGTAATTAATGTGTGTGTGTATGTGTGTGTGTTTGGAAGGATAATAGGTAAGAATTAGTAGTATCAGGCATTATTTGGTAGTTGAGTTAAGCTGGGCTGGTTGGTTAGGTAGGTCCTTTTATTCTGTAACAAAGAGTTTATATTTGTTACTTTTTCATCCTTATGTTTCAGCTGATTAAGCATTGTATTTGTGTTTTGTAAAAGTTTTATATTTTTCTAATAAAAAGAGTTCCAGCTGTAGCAAAACTCCCAGCATGCCAGGACAGTCAATGGCTATGCCGATGTGCTGGCCCCTGTATTCTCTGTGCAGTGATGACAACAGGGTGCCGCAACCGAGATCACGGGGGTCCTTTGGAGAGGGGATAAGATGTCTTGGTGCGTAGTACCCCTTTAAGAGGGAAAAACATGATATATATTTAACCCCAAACCAAATGTACCTTATTTTTATTTTCTACCTAATGTACATAAAGACCGAAAAAAAAAACACCTGGTCGCCCGATAGTTGCCAGATGTTTATCTGAATATATAGACCATCAGTTACAGAAATGTGCGGTGTCTTTACCAGCATACCTCAGAGATAAATGGGCGTTTATTAACCCTATTGAAAGATATCATACGGGAAGAGGACTATATGTGGGCAACGCTAGATATTGCTTCATTATATAGTAACATCCCACATGACAGAGGAGTGGAAGCTGTGTGATCTTTTTTAGTGGAAGATCCCTTGATGCCCATACATCAGAGGAACTTCATTTTGGAGGCCATTAAAGGAGTAGTGCAGTGTTGAAAAACATCCCCTATCCCAAGGATAGGGGATACATTTCAGATTGTGGGGTGTCCGACTGCTGGGGGGCCCCGTGATCTCCTGTACGGGGCCCTGGCTCGCTGGCCAGATAGCGCGTGTTGACTAGTGTTGAGCAGCATAGGCCATATTCGAATTCGCGATATTTCGCGTATATATGGACAAATATTCGTCATATATTCGCTAAATTCGCATATTCGTAATATTCGCGTAATATTTTTGCATATGCGAAAATTTGCATAAATGAAAATGTGCATAAGCAAATTTTCCCATATGCGAAAATTCATACGCCAGTCTCACACAGTAGTATTAGAGCCTTCTTTACACCACACAAGCTGGAAGCAGAGAGGGATGATCACTGTGATGTGTATTGTGAAAAAAAAAAAAACAATATTCGTAATTTCGAATATATAGTGCTATATTGGCGAATATTCGCGAATTCGCGCATTGCGAATATTTGCGAGCAACACTAGTGTTGACCACCAGACGAAGGGGCAGCCGACACGCCCCCTCAAAAAAAGCGCTATGGCAGAGCCAGAGATATCCAAAGGCAGCGCTGCATCAGTCCCCCCAAAAAATGTGAGTTCCTGGATTTAAATATCTATATTCAGGATGGCTGTTCGCATACTGCCAACTATTTTAAGGAGGTGGATGCAAACAGATACCTCGACTTTAACAGTTGCCATCTTAAATAATGGAAGAAGAACATTCCATTAGGTCAAATGAAAAGAATCCGAAGGAATTGTTCTTCCACACAAAAATACCTACAACAACTAGAGAACCTGGAGGATCGTTTTAAACAAAAAGGGTATCCCAAACCCCTTATACAAGGAGCACGCCAGAGAGTGGACGAATTAGAACAAAGTGCTTGCTTGAAAAATAATAAACAGGGTAATGCAGAGGGGGGTTATAATGATGAATTTGATTCTGTTTTTCTAACTAGGTATTACACTTCACACACCAATATTTTTTTATTATTTTTTTTATTTTTTTTTGTATAGGTAATATCACCAGCTCATATTATTGTGTCATGATTACTGGCACCATATGTAGTCCCCCAGTTATTCTTCTTTAGATGTTTTCCGTGTCCTGTGCAGTATCTCTCCCAGAAGTCCACTTGATGGCCCCCGTGGTGGTCTACACCCCGAAGTCATCAATTTTTACTCTAAGAGAGAGTGTGCAGCTGTTTCTGGAGACGGTCAACAATAACTTCTGCATGGTGGAATAATAGGTCACGATGTTTATCAGGATCAGTAGAAGCATCACCCACTCGATGATTATGATGGGGATTTCACGGATCTCGTCCCAGTCTTCATCATTATGGAATAATTCCTTTAATGTTTCATATCCAAAATAGAAAACTACACAGACAAAAGTCAGGCCACAGCAGGTGCATCTACTATGGTGGATGACTTTTTTTGCTCCTGGTAATTTATACATCTGGATGGACTGCCCAAGGTAGTATAAGGCTTCACATGTAATGGAAATTATCGTGCTGACAAAGTGTATCCTGGGATATTCTTCGGGGGACAATACATGCATAACAGCTGTGGAAAAACAGGAGGCCCACACAATGGCCAGCAGGATCCTCTGGATCAGGACCTGATGACCCCTGAACTCTTCAGTATGCATAACCATATACTTATAAATAAGAAAGGTTAGTACCAAAGTGCCAATGGACGTCCCTATAAATCCAATTCTGAATAATATGCTTTCGGGAAAGACATTTCCCACGTCACTGTGAAGGAAAAGAAACCAATGTTATTATGGATATTTCCTCACTCCCAACCCATGAAATAAGAATCATGTGCTTGTTTATCTTACCTGATGCTCATCAGTGGCGAGGCTGCATGGCCGAGGACGACCGTCATGATGTAGCTGGTGGCAAGCCAGGCCGCACACCAAAACGCCAACAGGAGGGGGACGAACCCCAGTCCTTTTAGCTCCATTTCAGACAAGTAGAAGAAGAAGACGCTAATCTCACTATTCTCACTAATCGCACTGGAACTGACTGAAGGCTCGGGCGGCTGTCAGTGGAATGTCAGGCCTCCAGCTGTCTATGACATCACATGTGACATGTCAGAATGACTGCTTGTTTCTTTGAGCTGCCATGATTTAGTATCTGCTATAGACAGAACCTGATGTTTTTACTATGGACCTTACAGACCTCAGAACCCAAGTAATTAGTGCAGGGGCTCCATTTTGATCATCTCATATTTCACATTATTTGAGTTCCAGGGCTCAGATACATTTGCACCCTCTATAGCAGTGGTCTTCAAGCTGTGAACCCCCAACCGCTGCAGAACCACAACTCCCAGCATGCCGAGACAGCAACTTCGCATAAGGAAATAGTCTAATTAAACTTTTCTTATATATAGAATCCCTGAAATCTCCAATCTCTCCTTTTATTGGTTTATGATCTGTGTTACTTATTTGTTAAAAACAATGTTTCTGATTGTCTTCCCCCCACACACTTATGGGCTATCTCTTCAAACGACTTTATTTGACCTAAAGCGTATAATTGATTTACATAAATAAGCCCCTTTTCATCCAAAAGAGTGAATCTTTAATTTTAAGGAATTCTTTAAGTGCTTTATTCGACCATAATGAAGTAAAGTCAAATCTCCATGTGATTTTAAACATTTTTTAAGTTCCTCCCATACTTAATTATCTAGATATGCATGGGTGTAGTGAGTATCCCAGCTTCCAAAATCTCAAAAATATCCTTATAACGACCCATTAGGGTATGTTCACACTACAGTGTGTGAATGGAATCTCCGCTCGCTGAATTCAGTGAGCGAAGATTCAGACTGGCAGCCGGCGGTGGCGGTAGGACCGGGCGGCACTGAGCCGTCACTATTGACAGCTATGCAGTGCTCGCGGACTTCCGTGCAAAGAATGAACATGTTCTTTCTTTGGGCGGAACAATTTCAGTGGCGCTGAAATTCCGCAGTGTGAACGGCTCTCGCGGAAACCCATTCACATTAATGTTAAGTTCACACCGCGGAATTCGGCTCTCGGAGTTCCGCCCGTGGAATTCGGCTTGCGGAATTCCGCCGGTGGATTTCCGCGGGAATTCCGTAGTGTGAACATACCCTTAGAGAGAAAAAATAGGACTACATTTTCCCTCCTTCTCATAATAGTCTGCAATTTTAGTGCTAAAAAGTACCTAAAAAAAAAAAAAAAGTGCCCAACCCCCATCGTGCTCAGCTAACGTTAAAGAAACATATTTCATTCTCGTGCTTTCCTGCCCCAAAGTAGTGAATTTAATAAAGAAATAAGAGCTTGGAACCATTTTTCTGATATCCATACAGTATAGAAACATAGAATGTGTCGGCAGATAAGAACCAATTGGCCCATCTAGTCTGCCCAATAATCTGAATCCTATCAATAGTCCCTGGCCCTATCTTATATGAAGGATAGCCTTATGCCTATCCCATGCATGTTTAAACTCCTTCACTGTATTTGCAGCGACTAGTGTTGCTCACGAATATTCGCAATTCAAATTTTAATCGCGAATATAGCATATTCGCGAATTTGCGAATATTGCAAATATAGCACTATATATTCATAATTACGAATATTCGCTTTTTTTGCGCATATGTGAAAATTTGTGCGCATATGCGCAAATTTGCGAATATTGAGCCCTCCCTTCATTAATGGTATAGAGAACTGTGACTAGTGCATCAACTCTGTGATTTTTTGCCCAATAAAACCAATAGGCTAATTGTGGTCTATGGGGATCTCACTGCATGTAAGATAAGCAGGACCGTCTCGGCAGTACAGTGGGATGGGAAACCGTCACTGGTTCGAGTCCCAGGGTGGACAGTGTTACAGTGTTGTGGTTAAACTTTACTTTCCTGGAAAAGCTGCTGAGTTGCCCATAGCAACCAATCAAATTGCTTCTTTCATTTTTCAGAGGCCTATTCAAAAATGAAAGAAGCGATCTGATTGGTTGCTAAGTATATAGTAAACATTCATATATGTGGTCAATATATAGTATACATTCATATATATGGGGGTCAGTATATAGTATACATTCATATATATGGGGGTCAGTATATAGTATACATTCATATATATGGGGGTCAGTATATAGTATACATTCATATGTGTGGTCAGTATATAGTATACATTCATATATGGGGGTCAGTATATAGTATACATTCATATATATGGGGGTCAGTATATAGTATACATTCATATATATGGGGGTCAGTATATAGTATACATTCATATGTGTGGTCAGTATATAGTAAACATTCATATATATGGGGGTCAGTATATAGTATACATTCATATATATGGGGGTCAGTATATAGTATACATTCATATATATGGGGTCAGTATAAAGTATACATTCATATATATGGGGGTCAGTATATAGTATACATTCATATATGGGGGTTAGTATATAGTATACATTCATATATATGGGGTCAGTATATAGTATACATTCATATATATGTGGTCAGTATATAGTATACATTCATATATATAGGGGTCAGTATATAATATACATTCATATATGGGGGTCAGTATATAGTATACATTCATATATACGGGGGTCAGTATATAGTATACATTCATATATATGTGGTCAGTATATAATATACATTCATATATATGGGGGTCAGTATATAGTATACATTCATATATATGGGGTTTCAGTATATAATATACATTCATATATATGGGGGTCAGTATATAGTATACATTCATATATATGGGGGTCAGTATATAATATACATTCATATATGGGGGTCAGTATATAGTATACATTCATATATACGGGGGTCAGTATATAGTATACATTCATATATATGTGGTCAGTATATAGTATACATTCATATATATGGGGGTCAGTATATAGCAGTGATTCCCAACCGCGGTGCCGCGGCACACGTGTGTGCCGTTCAGCACTGCCCGTGGTGCCGCTGGATTTTGCCGTGATTTTTTTTATTTTTTACTATTATTTTTTTTTAAATGTCCCGCCCCGGCCTGACGGCGCAGGGGGGAAGGGAAGTCTGCGTGCGCACTGCGCACACAGCGTCCCCCTCTATCTCCTGCGTTTCCTGTGTTCCCCTCCGTCCCCTGCGTCTGCCGCGTGACCCGTGTTCCCCTCCTTCCCCATCTGTTCCCTGTGTCCCCCGCATCCCCCTCCTTCACTCTCCGTCTCCTGTGTCCCCCTCCGTCCCCCTCTCCCTTGCGGCGCAGTGAGCCGGATATGGTGCCCTGGGGCGGAACGAGCTGCACCAGCGCCGTACTCCCGTGCCTCCTGTGGAACTGCAAGCTGTGCGGGCCGGCTTGCTTAAGGTACCGTACCCTTTCCACCCCTCTGTTCACCTTCTCAACCCTGTCTAAATCCCCCCACCGTCACCCAGGTCCACACTCTACCCCTCCCCCCCGACCCCGTCACTCATGTCCACCCCCCCTGTCAGCCACGTCTGCCTTGTTTACCTCCCTGTCCATCTCTATCACCCATGTCCACCCCCCCCTGTCAGCCATATCTGCCTTGTTTACCTCCCTGTCCATCTCTATCACCCATGTAATCCCTCCCTGTCACCCATGTAATCCCTCCATGTAACCCATGTAATCCCCCCCTGTCATCCATGTCCACCCTCCCTGTCACCCATGTCCACCCTCCAGTCACCCATGTGCACCCCCCCAGTCACCCATGTCCACCCCCCAAGTCACCCATGTCCACCCCCCCAGTCACCCATGTCCACCCCCCGTCACCCATGTCCACCCCCCGTCACCCATGTCCACCCTCCCTGTCACCCATTTCCACCCTCCCTGTCACCCATGTCCACCCTCCCTGTCACCCATGTCCACCCCCCCAGTCACCCATGTCCACCCCCCCGTCACCCATGTAATCCCTCCCTGTCACCCATGTAATCCCTCCCTGTCACCCATGTAATCCCTCCCTGTCACCCATGTAATCCCTCCCTGTCACCCATGTCCACCCCCTCAGTCACCCATGTCCACCCCCTCAGTCACCCATGTAATCCCTCCCTGTCACCCATGTAATCCCTCCCTGTCACCCATATAATCCCTCCCCGTCACCCATGTAATCCCTCCCTGTCACCCATGTCCACCCCCCTGTCACCCATGTCCACCCCCCGTCACCCATATCCACCCCCCCTGTCACCCATGTCCACCCCCCCTATCACCCATGTCCACCCCCCCTGTCACCCATGTCCTTCCTCCCTGTCACCCATGTCCACCCTCCCTGTCACCCATGTCCACCCTCCCTGTCACCCATGTCCACCCTCCCTGTCACCCATGTAATCCCTCCCCCGTCACCCATGTAATCCCTCCCCCGTCACCCATGTAATCCCCCCCGTCACCCATGTCCACCCCCTGTCACCCATGTCCACCCCCACTCTGTCACCCATGTCCACCCTCCTGTTCACCCATCTGTCCCTTTGTTACCCCAGTCCACCCTTCTCTGTCACTCCTGTCCCTCTTTTACCCCCTTGTCCACCCCTCTGACCCCCTGTCTCCCCTCCCCACCCTCCTGTCACCCATGTCCACCCCCTGTCCACCCCTCTGTCACCCCTATGCCCCCGTCACCCATGTTCACTCTTCTACACCCATCTATCACCCTTGTACACCTCTCTACACCCCTCTGACACCCATTTACACTTCTCTACAACCCTCTGTCACCCATGTACACCCATCTGTCACCCATGTACACTACTCTGTACCCCTCTGCCACCCATGTACACTCCTCTACACACCTGTCACCCATGTACACCCCTCTGTCACCCATGTCCACCCCCCCTGTCACCCATGTCCACCCCCTCAGTCACCCATGTCCACCCCTCAGTCACCCATGTAATCCCTCCCTGTCACCCATGTAATCCCTCCCTGTCACCCATGTAATCCCTCCCTGTCACCCATGTAATCCCTCCCTGTCACCCATGTCCAACGCCCCTGTCACCCATGTCCACCCTCCCTGTCACCCATGTCCACCCTCCCTGTCACCCATGTCCACCCTCCCTGTCACCCATGTAATCCCTCCCCCGTCACCCATGTAATCCCTCCCCCGTCACCCATGTAATCCCTCCCCCGTCACCCATGTAATCCCTCCCCCGTCACCCATGTAATCCTCCCCGTCACCCATGTCCACCCCCCGTCACCCATGTCCACCCCCACTCTGTCACCCATGTCCACCCTCCTGTTCACCCATCTGTCCCTTTGTTACCCCAGTCCACCCCTCTGTCACTCCTGTCCCTCTATTACCCCCTTGTCCACCCCTCTGACCCCGTCTCCCCTCTCCACCCTCCTGTCACCCATGTCCACCCCCTGTCCACCCCTCTGTCACCCCTATGCCCCCGTCACCCATGTTCACTCTTCTACACCCATCTATCACCCTTGTACACCTCTCTACACCCCTCTGTCACCCATTTACACTTCTCTACAACCCTCTGTCACCCATGTACACCCATCTGTCACCCATGTACACTCCTCTATACCCCTCTGTCACCCATGTACACTCCTCTACACCCCTCTGTCACTCATGTACACTCCTCTACACCCCTCTGTCACCCATGTACACTCATAGGCGTGCGCACAGGGTGTGCCGGGTGTGGAGCAAAAGGGGCAGCTGCACCGGGCCCTGTAATTCCTGGGGGCCCAAAAGCAGCTCTCCCCTTTTGCCCCATAAAGCTGATAAAGGCTGGCGGGCCAGGCGTCAGGGGCCCGGCCAAAATGTTAGTAGGAGTGGGCGGGGGGGCGGGTTTGCGCCGCACGCTACCTTTTTATGTTCGCCGCCGCCGTCACTCATTCCCAGGCAGCCAGTACCGCAATGGCTGTCTGGGAGATGGTCACGTGACGTGACGTGTGGTGCAACGTCACGGGCGGCATCATAGAGAAGAGCGGAGCATAGAGAGTCTCCCGCTCCTCTCAGTCCCCACACGGCCGCTTCCAGGATCAAGGCCGCAGCAAGGGACCCACCGCCGGGGGTATCCTCCCCTCACTTGCATAATCTGATAATCCCCTCCCCCGTACGTATCCTGTACTGATCCTGAGTTATATCCTGTATTATTCTAAAGAGCTGTACTCACTATTCTGCTGGTGAGGTCACTATGTACATATATTACATTACTTATCCTGTACTGATCCTGAGTTATATCCTGTATTATTCTAAAGAGCTGTACTCACTATTCTGCTGGTGAGGTCACTGTGTACATACATTACTTATCCTGTACTGATCCTGAGTTATATCCTGTAAATCTTTTATTAGAAAAATACAAATCATAACAAAACATAAACCAGCACAACTTTGCCATAACGGAAAACAACAACATGAAATAACATAAACCCAAACTTTACATTTAAATAAAAGAACAAAAATCCTGCCTAACCGGCCAGCCCAGCTTTCCTACTAGAACTAGAAATATTATAACTACACCTTTCATAGCCAAACAACACACTCATAAGAAACATAAATATAGCACTATTTCGCTTTAACTCAAAACACCCAAACTCGGGAAAAATCATACATTACAAATAGAAAACACAACAAGCACTCACACTGCACACCATGTTTTTTTTTTTAAATAATAATAATAATTATAATAATAATAATAACAACACTATACCACACTCACACATGCACACATATATATCCATATATTAACTACATTTAACCAAGAAACCAAAAATAAATAAATAAATAAATTAAATTCAACTCAAAATACCCAAACTCGGGAAAATATCACAGAAAACACAATACACACATGCTTACACACATCTTTACTACATACTACATATATAAACCAAAGAAAATAAATCCACAACGGGATACTAAAGAAACATTACTACAAAAACAAAACTGGTTCGACTGCCATGTCTATCTCTACTATAAATACTATATACTTAAAAAAAAAAAAAATAATAATTTTTTTTATAATAATATAACATTATACATACTATATACATAACTAACTATATACACTACTATGTACAATACTATACACAAACTATATACACCTATAAATAAACAGAAAACACACCTACAAATATAAAAGAACATTCTACACTAAACTGACCCTTCACCCACACCACCCGCCCTCCTGTACATGGGTCAGAGTTTTTTCCATACAGTTCATAGTCCTCAATGTCCAGTCCACAACTGACCCATGCCAGGTCCACCAAAAGAAAAGACCACCACCACCCACAAATATACCCTCCCAACCTAGAACTCCTCCCAACCAACTTAACCATTACCAGCTTTAACATACATAAGCAAACAATACAACCCACTTTAGGCCCAAGTTCGGTGCCTGTAAGCCCTTCATAACCATAGCATCTGAAAACAAAACAAAAAGCTAGGGTGCACATGCATTAGCCCACCACCAGGAAGAAGGAAGGCAATCCTGATACATACAAAATGTATATTCTTTCCCTAACTGCACCCTACCTCTCACCCTACCATTATCCCTAAAGATAAACTGACCCTAGTTGACTCCAGCCGATGGAAGCGCCCACCCGGTTGTAGACCCTTATATTAAAGGGACAATGAAGCAGGAAATGGTCCATGCTTTCCAGCATGTCCCCGCACTCTTCTCGGGGACATCCCCGGTCATCAGATCTCCTGCACTTCAAATTGTCCCTCACATATAGCTTCCCCTGAAAGCAGCGCCAGGCCAAGTCCCAAAACTTCTGGGGGATCCTTTTCATATTTAAGAGATACAACCCCACCCTCAGATCCCGACCTGTGCAGTCCCTGAGCGCCAGAGGCTTCTGGAAGTGGGTCAACAGAACCCGTTTGTCAAGGAACTGCCTTGACTGGGTCCTGATCTCCCACACTCCCAGACCCCACCGACGTATCGCCTTCAGAGTCGGGGTAGCGTAAGCCGGAAGATGCCCATGGGGCGTACGGAGGTCCTTCACTTGCCCTCCTGTCTCCCATTCCTGGAAGAAAGGCCGAAACCATTCCCTGCAGGAGAGTACCCACGGAGGAGCCCTCTCTGACCAGAGGTTTGAAATGTTAGCTTTCAAGAAGGTGTTTGTTAAGAACACCACAGGGTTTACCATAGATAAACCCCCTAGTCTCCTTGTGCGGTACGGAACCTCTCTCTTGACTAGGTTCATCCTGTTCCCCCATAACAGTTGGAAAAACAGGCTGTAGATCCTAGTGTAGTAGGCATCTGGCAAGATACATACACTGCCAAGATAGA
The DNA here is from genome assembly GCF_029499605.1 of Hyla sarda. Classification (NCBI taxonomy): domain Eukaryota; kingdom Metazoa; phylum Chordata; class Amphibia; order Anura; family Hylidae; genus Hyla; species Hyla sarda. The sequence continues at coordinate 263,189 of NW_026607610.1, forward strand.
TAAACAAGGGGAGCAGGATACGATTTGATCAGGTGTACCCTTTCCCTGAGGGTCATAGACCAACCCTTCCACTGATCCACCCTATGAGTGGCATCCTGTAGCTTACCATCCCAGTTTTTGGTGGGATAATCATCCTGGCCGAATGTGATGCCCTGAATTTTTGCTGAGTCTTGGGGCCCTGGGAGGGTGTCCGGGAGATCAAAAGTGGGATCTCCCCCTCCCAGCCAGAGACTTTCACACTTATCCCGGTTGATCTTAGACCCGGATGCCTCCGAGTAGCGTTCCACCTCCGGCATCACCACATCGACCTCCTCTCTCGAGGACACGAAAATGGTGACATCATCAGCGTACGCCACCACTCTCTGGGCGACATCCAGTTCCGCCAGACTCATCCCGACTCCCGCCAACGGCCCACAATCTACCCTCCGGACGTAGGGATCAATTGCGAACACGTATAAAAGCGGGCTCAAAGGACAACCCTGACGGACTCCGGACCCCACCTCAAAAGAGCGGCCAGACCACCCGTTCACCAGCGGGAAACTCTCTGCCCCTGCATATAAGGTCTTAAGCCAATTAATAAAAGCACACGGTAAGCCATATCTCAGGAGGACGGACCAGAGGTACTCGTGGTTCACCCGATCAAATGCTTTGGCCTGATCCAGGGACAGCAAGTACCCCTTCCAGAGACCTGCACTACTCCGCTCCACTGCCTCCCGGACACCGAGAACAGCACTTAAGGTGCTTTGGCCTGGAACAGAGCAGTGCTGGGCCCCCGAAAGGAGCCGGGGTGCAAACTTCACCAGCCGATTAAACAGTATCTCTGCCAGAAGCTTCCTGTCCGTATTGAGAAGAGCTATGGGCCTCCAATTCTCAATATGGCTGGGATCTTTACCCTTTGAGAGAAGAATCAGGGCTGACCTCCTCATTGACTTCGGCAGAGTGCCCGAGGAGAGACACTCATTGAATACCTCAGTCAAGAGGGGAGCTAAAGACTCCTTAAAGGTCTTGTACCACTCGGATGTTAAGCCATCCGGACCTGGTGACTTTTTGGGGGCAAGCCCCTCAATCGCCAGTCTCACTTCCTCTTCCCTGATTTTTTTTGCCAAAACATCAAGAGAGGGGTCTACCCCTGGCTCAGGAATGGTTTCAGCCAGGAAAGCCGACATCCCGTCTCGATCTAGATCCTTCCTTCCCAAGAGATGCGAGTAGAAGGATCTGACGACCTCCAAGATCCCTGATCTGGACCGATTCAGAGATCCTGTACTATCAATCAGTCCTGAAATGACTTTACTACTCACTGACATCTTACAGTTTCTGTAAGGGTCGGGCGAGCGGTACTTCCCGAAATCCCTCTCAAAAACCAAAGATGCGTGCCTATCGTACTGACACCTCATCAGCAAGGACTTCACTCTGGAGATATCCTCCCGGCTACCTCCAGTCGAGACGAGAAGCTCGAGTTTCCTCCTCAGTCCCTGATACAGGCGATACCTATTCAGGGACCTGAGGCTCGAGAGCTGGCGGAAGAACCCCGCAACCCGCTTCTTGAATATCTCCCACCACTCTGACTTACTACTACATAGGCCCAGTAAAGGTACCTGACTCTGAAGAAAATCCTCAAAGGACTGTTTTACCTCTGCTTCCTCCAGGAGGGACGAATTCAGCTTCCAATAACCTTTACCCATCCGAGGGGTCTCTGAAACATTCAGGGAAAACAAAATCATACAGTGATCGGAGAACTCCACCTCGACCACGGACACTGCAGAAGAGACAGCTTCCTCCTTCAAATAAAACCTGTCTATTCTAGACCTGCAGCTACCTCGATGATAGGTGAAACCCGCGTGGCCTGAGGGGCTCCGGATGTGGGCGTCCTCTAGGCGAGCTACCCTAACTATGCTATTGAGAGCTATGCTATCATAAGCCAACCGATCATTGGAGCCTCTCCTATCTTGGGACCTTTTGACAGTATTGAAATCCCCTCCAAAGATCACCTGTCGGCTTGTAAAAAGAAAGGGCTTAATCCTCATAAAGAGATCTTTGCGGCCCCACTTGGTTTGTGGGGCGTAGATGTTAATAAGCCGGAGCTCTTGCCCCTTCATGAGGACATCTAAGATCAGGCACCTCCCCATTTCTAACTCAATAACCCGTCTGCATTCAACAGGAGCGGTAAAAAGGACCGCCACCCCACTATACGGCTCAGCCGCAAGAGACCAGTGGGAGGGGCCACGCCTCCACTCTCTCCTGGCTTTTACCAGAGAGGCAAGATCTGACAACCTGGTCTCCTGCAGATACAAAATATCGGCTTCAACACGGCCGAGAAAATCAAAGGCTGCGAATCTAGCCGTATCAGACTTTATACTGGCACAGTTAATAGATGCCAGTGTCAATGGGGTGAGTGCCGCCATCATGGGTGATTGAGATAGACGGCCCTAACCCCCTCATTTTTGTTTCTTCTTTACCCCCTCATCCCCAGATGAGGAGGCTTCCTTGTCTTTGGACCGTTTTTTTGATTCTGACTGGTCCATTTTATAATCCCCATCTCCGCCTGGCTCCGATTTGGCCCCATCCCCTGCGGAAATTGCCCCATCAGGACAGGGCCCAGTTCCCCCTGGAGGCTCCCCCACTTCAGGCACCCCATCCCTGACCCCCCCCCTTCAAGGAGGGGGAGGAGATGTCTTCAAGGACAGAGTACCGGTTAGACAGATCAATCAGAGGGGGGCAGGTAAGCTTCCGCTTGGGACCTGGTCCGCAGCACGGGGACTAGAGGGCTCCGACCTCTTCTTTCTCCCATTACTGCCCTTCTTTTTTGGCCTCTCTTCACCCTCCTCATCCACACATTCACAGTGGGAGGAATCGGAAAGATCGGCCTTGCTGCCCTCTTCTTTACAGATTCTCCCCATTTCCTCTTCCAGCACATTCTCCCCCAGGGTCTCAGCAGTTTCAGGACTAACCTCAGGAGCAGGGCCAGAAGCTACCCCTGCCACATGGGAACTCTCCAGTTCCCTGCTCCTTCTCCGATTAGCCTCCCGCCTCAGCCTGGCGGGACTTTTCCTCTTCACTGACCCTGTTGCACCTTCACCCGCACCCGTGCCCTCCCCAGCTGAGGCAACGTTACTGCTCTCCCCAGCCAAGGTGACCGTCGCACGGGCAAAGGCGCTAGGACAACGGCTGAAAGGGTGTCCTAAGACACCACACAGATGACACCTGATCTGCCTACAGGATGCGGCAAGATGACCTACCCCACCGCACAGTGCACAGACCTGCACGGTACAGGCTGCGCTAAAGTGAGTGGGGCTGCCACACCTGTGACAGACCTTGGGCTGCCCCTGGTAGAAAACTTGGATTCTGTCTCTCCCAAGAAAAGCAGCTGATGGGATGTGGGCAACAGTGCTCCCCGAACGCTTCAGTTTGACGGAAAACGTCCAGGCCCCAGACCAGATCCCATGTTCGTCATAGTTCTTTTTTGGCATGTCCGTCACATCCCCATATCGGCTAAGCCAGGTCATAATGTCATAGCAAGATAGTGACTCGTTACGTGTCAAAACGGTCACTTTCTTGGCCAGATTCTGACGGGATATCGCCTTTACGGCGAAATCCCGCCAGCCGGGCTCGCTTTTCACCACCTCATAATTCGACCAGAAAAGTTCCAGACCCTCTGGCCGAACAAAGCTGATGTCAAACTCGGAAGTACCATAGGGGTGGATCAGGGCAAAGATGTCACTTGCCCTGAATTCCATCCGGAGGAGGAGCTCAACCACCTTACCCCGAGGCGGACGCGCATCTTCGCCCCTCCACACTAAACGGACCACATTCCTACGGCCACTTTCCTGGCCGGATGTCGGGAGGGACCAGACCACCTCCCCGTTTTGTTCTCGGAAGGCGCCTAAGCCATGTCTTTCTATCCAAAAAGACAGGTCAACCTCACCCCTCCCCTCTACATGGATTGACCTGTCTCCCCTACGTAGAGCCTCCAGGAGGCGCTGTTGCAAGTGACCCCCAGAGCCAGACGGAGATGGGGATCCCCCTGATCCCCCGGCAGTGACGCTGGCATAGCTTCTCTGAGAAGCAGCCACTACCGGGGGGGCAGTCGAACCAGGAACTGACCCAGAGGCCAAACCTGGACCCTTATTCTTAACAGCCATAACACCTCTCTCTGTCATTCCACTACCACTCCTCACCTGTATTTCACTAGCACCCCTCTCTTGGACTACACTTGCACCCCTCTCTTGCACTCCTCTTGCACCCCTCTCTTGCACACTACTTGCACCCCTCTCTTGCACACTACTTGCACCCCCCTCATCAACACTGCTACCACAACTCCTCCCATGCACACCACTATAACTCACATTCTGCACATTACCATTTTTATTCACATTTTTCCTTTCACTTTCACTCTTGCGTTCACTCTCCCTTGGAGTGTTACAGACTGGGCTGGCTGGGTCTTTTGCTTCATGTTTAAGGGTTGCCGGTTTCAGGATTGGTGCTGCATAGTTCTTTCTTCCTGTGTCTTTGGGTGCAGACACAGGCTCCGCCTCTGAAATGGGTGGCCACTCCCCCTCACAAAAAGACTGTCCCTCCGGACTAACTCCCGCTACAGCTGATGTGCAGGGAACCTCCCACTTTATAGCGGAGTGCCCCCTGGCGCCAGAACCAGTATCAACCACGCCACCTAGGGGACCGCCCCCTGAACCAACAAGGTCCAGCGCCCGGACACTCCCCCCCCCCCTCACAGGAGAGTGCCCTGCGGTGCCAGGACCTGTACCGCCCACTTCAACCAGGGGACCGCCCCCCGAACGGGTGAATCTGCCGCCATTTTCCGGTGCCTGGACACCCTCCCCCCTCACAGGAGGGTGCCCTTTTTTTTCTATAGCACCCGCGGCCATTTTGGGTGCGCTACTGTATCCCCCATGCTGGCCCCGCTCCACTACAGAAACGGGGTCTGGCAGATTGGGGGACCCAGCACCCTTTTCAGCCGACCCAGACTGCTGGAAGGGAGAAAAGACAAACTTAACTCCTTGTGTCTTCTTCCTCTTCTTGCCCTTTCCTTTCTTCTTCTTCTTCTTTCCCTTCTCCTCTGGGCCCAAATCATCCCCGAAGGAAAAGTTTTCCAGACGGGTGGGGGACTCCTGCATAACAATTGCCCGCAGGAGACCCCCATCTGCCAAGCCGCTTCCATCACTGCAGTCACTGCCGTCATCATCATCATCATCCTCCTCACTGGAGGGAGGTAAGGCCACCTGAGCCGGGTTTACATAGTCCCCACTGAGGGTAAGTGGGGGGTCTGGGGTAACAGTAGTGGTGGTACACACAGGTCCAGTATCCATATCCCCCTCACTCTAATCCCCCTCCTCACCTCCCTCCATCTCTTCCTCCTCACTCTGGCAGTCATCTTGGTTACTCACTTGTCCTGAGACCTTCATGCTGGAGAAACTATCCTTGTTCACAAGTCTCTCGCTGAGTATACCACCTCCCTCCACAATGTCCGATCTCAGCCTCACAATCTCATCCACCTGTTTCTTCAGAGCTCTCACCTTGGTGGAAAATGCTGCCCTCTTGGTCTTTGCTGCATTGTTTGCTTGGTAGCTGGAGGGGCAAGCTGTGCATAACTAGCTTGCCCCCTGACTGGTGAGCAGTTAAGGGGTTAAGAAATATACAGGCAATGTTTTTTAGCCCCCTCCCCCGCCTGTAAAAACTTGTTGCTAACTATAGTGGTATGTCCCATGGGTGGGGGGGAAGGAGTGCACCAATCAGGGGTCTAATAGTTTCCCGGGCTTTCAGGGGCCCTCCCCTGGGTATTTATAGCTGTGGTGCCTCCCTTTCCCCCTCAATCTGCCCAGGACCCGGAGTTTTGACTGCTGGCTGGTATGTGTCTGCCCCTTATTTGTGGCCTGGATGGAGCAGATGGGTGAGGGCTGGCATGCTCCCTTGTGGCTGAGCTGGCCTCCCCTCCTGTTGCACCCTTGGCGGGTTCAGGAGGCTGGCGGACCTCTTATCAGTCCTGCCCTCCTTTCCCACTGTAATCCCTTTGAGCCTTGTCCCGTTCTTTTGCCCTCTCCCCTGCCTGTACTTTGATCCCTCTCTCCTGGGTGCTCCTGGAGCAGGCTCTGATTACCTACTTGCCCCGTCCGTCTCTTTTTTCCCCCCTGTTGCGGTCCCCTTCGTCTGCCTCCCCCCCCCCCTGTTGCGGTCCTTACCATAACCCCCCCTCCCGCCTATTTGTCCCCTCCGCTCTGGAGGTGGCGGCCCCTGGGTGGCTGCTGCTGTTTTAACCCCCTTTAACGTTTGCGCAAATGGACGTTTATTAACGTCCATTTGCGCGTCCCCAGCTATAATCCGCGCTCACATAGTGAGCGCGCATTATAGCTGTTGGGTCCCAGTTGCTATTAGCGACCAGGACCCCTGATAATGCCGGACATCGCCGATCTGGCAGATGTCCGGCATCACCTTTTCAGACGCGGCGATCAAAGTCATCGCCGCGTCTGAAAATGTAATTGAACGCATCCCGGCTGCTCAGCGGGCTGATTGGGACCATCGCGATAAAATCGCGATGTCCCGATCAGCTGGGACGCAGCAGGAGGGTCACTCACCTGCCTCCTGCGCGTCCGCTCCTCAATTGATTGCTCCAAGCCTGAAATTCAGGCTTGAGCAATCAATCATTGATAACACCGATCATTGCCATGTTACTACATGGCAAGTGATCGGTGTCAGGTTCAGTGTGTGCAGTGTTATAGCTCCTAGGGGAGCTATAGCATTGCAAAAAAAAAAAAAAAACTGTTGAAGTATTTGAATAGTTAAGTTAATAAAGATCTTTTAACCCTTGCAATTTTACACGTTTGATCACCCCCCTTTTCCACATCATAAAATAAAATAAAAAATAAAAATTAATAATAAAAAAAAAAAAGAAAAAGAAAAGAAAAGAAAAATACCATAATAGTAATGATAAAAAATTAAAATCTATAAATAAAATAATAATACATAAAATACTGTATATTACAACAATATACACGTGTGGTATCGCCACGTGCCTACATGTCCGTAGTATAAAAAAATAAATAAATTCATTAATTAATTAAAAAAATTAATTAATAAATATAGTCATTTAAGGCGCTCCGTCTATGGCGTACGTGTATAATATAAAAAAAAAAAAAAAAAAAAAAAAAACATTACAAATTTATTAATTAATGAATAAAATACATAAATAAGTAATATTACTTGAATAAATAAATTTCACAGTCCAAAATAGCGTATTTTTGACCCCTTTTTATACCGTAAATATGAAAAACAGCGATCTCAAACTCTGATCGAAACGACAATGGTACTGCGGACAGCTTCAGATCACAACGCCAACTATATGAGCACTCATACCGTCCCCACTCCATTGCCCGGCTCCTTACCCCCACCACACTAGCACTCCCCCCCTGCCCACTGCTGCTGCTGCCCCTCCCCCTTTTTCCTCGTGCTCTTCCAGTGCTCCCCATGGTTCTTGCATCCATTGCGCCCCCCCCACGCCTCCCCATCACCTCTCTGCCCCGAGTTCCCAACCCCCCCCCTTCCCCCACTGCTGCCACTGCTGTCCTCCTTCCTCCTGCCTCTCCAATGCCCCCCGTGGAGGGGTAGGGAGTGCTCCCCTGATTTCGTGTTGCTCTTCCCCCCTCTGGGGCCGGATGGGGGCATAGACGTATTTGTCGCCGCTCTCGCTCTGGTCCTGGGGGGCGGCACAGGCGGTGTTTTTTGGGCCTTCTGTTCACCTGCGGGGAGTAGGTGTTTCGGTTCTTCCCGCAGGGTTCTCCCTCAGAGTCCTCTACTGCTGTTTTCCCGGCGTGGTTTCCGGCGCCGTTCCGTGCGGCGGCCGAGTGCCCGCGACCCGGCGGTCTCCAGCGTGCCTTGTCCCACGCCTGCGGCGGTGGTGAAGTGGTTCCTCCCTCTGTTGTGCTTCTCCATTTTCTGGAATTGGTGAGTCTTCTGATGTGGGGCTTTGCCCCTTCCCTGGTTTGTGTGCTTATTGCTACGTCTGTGTAGTGTTCGTCCTTTTGTTCCCGTGTGTTTGTTGAGTTTGGGTCTCGGATATGGGTGTATATCTGTGTTGGTCTCTGGTTGTGAGTTGGGTACGTCTCTTCTTGACGGGGTGCTTTGGTAGGGTATCATTTTCTGCGGTGCGCGCTTGGGTGTGTGGTCTTTTGGCCTTACGCTCTAGGTGGCCGGGGTTTTGCTGACTTAGCTCCCGTAGGCATGTTCCTTTTCCTGAATCGGTGGCTGCCACCCAGTCACGGTTTTGTTTCTTTGGGTTTTCTCCCCCTTTGTTTGGTTTATCTCTCCATCTTAAGTTGTAGTCTCTCTCCGCTGCTCCATTGTCCTAGTATATTTGTCTGCTGTTTTTTCCTGTTTCGCCCAATCTCATGTAGGCATGGGACTCCTGTATGTCGTGCTGGGTGCTTTGGCTGATGTGGCGGAGGGTAGGTTTCGCTTGAGTCTCTGGGGGTAGGTTTTGCTTGTGTCTCCGTTTGTCTTGCCTGTGTGGTTTCTTCTGTTCGTGGTGGTATTCCGGAGGGTGATTCTCCTGTGCTCTACACTTGTTGGGGTGTGGTTTGTTGCTGCAAGGCTGACATGCAAATTTGTGAAGCGTCCATATTTTGTGCTCGCTTCGGCAGCATGTATGTTAAAATTGGAACGATTTTGAGGAGATTAGCATGTCTTCCGCATGCCTTGTTGGCCTTGGTTTGCTGCTTTCCTATGGTCATGGAGTAATTGCGTTTTCTCTGTTTTGGTTTCTTCAGGGCTCGCTATGTGCCCCGGTTCCGATCCTTGCTGGTTTACTGAATGTTCCACGTGGAATGTGGTTCAGGGCGGAGTTTTTTCCTGCAGGTTGTCTCTGGCCGCCGAGGGTGTGTGGTATCTGTGCCCCCGCATATGTGCCCCTGGTGCACTAAGGGCTGACGTTCCGGTTGGTTGGGTTTTTTTCAGGCGTGATGCAGTGGACAGGCCTGCTTTCAGTCCCCCGTTGCAGCTCATGGAGAGCTCGCTCTGTTCCCGGGTGTGGCTGGTTTGGTTGGTTGTTGGTGTGGTGTTTTGGTTTTCCAGTGGTGCTGCAGGGTGGTTTACTACTGGGTGTCTTGGTAGTCAGTGGGTTTCTGCCATGCTTGGGTTTTTTGTTTGTGCTTTTTCCTTTGGTGTTGGTTGTGGGACTTTGGGTGCTTGCTTCAGCAGTTCATGTTCTAGGATTGTAACGGTACTGTGTGGGTTGGCGTGGCCCCTGTGCTTGATTGCGCTATAATTTGGTGATGCTTTTCTTTTTTGGGTGTGATTTGAGTGATCGGGGGCGTTTTGTCGGTCTGACATTTGGGGCGTTGTCACTGTTATTATTTCTTTCTTTCGGCTTTCTTCCTGCGCTCGGCTTGTTGCACCTAGTGCTTCGCTGTTTGGAGATAAGGTTTATTTTGCGGCTGTACTCCCTGGGGTCGGTATTGGGTGTTGACGCTTTGTCCCGTTCTCTGGCAGTGGTTCCGGAGGTTGCTCCCTCGGGTGGAGTCGGAAGGTTTGCTCATGTGGCTGTGGAATGGGAGACCACCTCGGGTTCGGGTCCCGGGGTAGGACTGAGTGATACAGTTGTGGTTAAATTTTCGGCCTGTGGGTCATCGTGGAGATTGGTGTATTTCTTGGTCCGCTTTAGTGGCTCCTGCGACTTGGTCGCACTCACGGTGAGGCGCTTGCGAGTAGTTGGGGTTGGTGTGGAGGCCGGGATGTCTACAGTCAAGGAGGGTCCCGAAGGTTCCAAGTGTGTCTGTGGATAGGGGTTTTGTTTTTTGTACCTACAAGGTTCTGCTGTTTGACTTCCTATTTCGTTTTGATAGGCTGTGATAAAATAAGTTAACTGCTGTGTCTCCTATCCAAGGACGTTCGAGATTTGGGCTGTATTCTGCATGTATCCAATTAACATTCTTAGTATGTGACGCTGGGTATCTTCACCTGTTCATGTGAATCACCTACTACTCAGTGCAAAAAAAAAAAAAAAAAAAAGGGTGCTTTCCCACTGTGCTGCGATCCAGTGGGGTGAGGTTGCCGCATGACGGGGGGTGATTTTTCTTTTCTGCTTTGCGGTTGGTGGGATGTTGGTGTATACCTAGGGGCTGGGCCCGTGAGCGGGTGGCCTTGCTGTCGGCGACCATTTTTTCCTATCAGTTTTTGGGTCGCTTGGTGGCGGCTGTGGGTCGGATTTTTGGTTGTCGCTTTTGCGTCGTTTTTTCTGATCCGAGGTTTTGCGCTGGCTTTTTTCGGGGCTAGGTGGATGGGGCACTTTCTTTCTCCTCGTCTCCTTCCATGACACTTGGGTGTCTGATGTGTTTTTTGGGTGCCTATTTTGTGCGTTTTCAGGTCCGTCGGTCCGAGATTGCTTAGGCGATCTGGGACACACAGCTTGTGCTGCATGAGGGTCCACGAATGACTGTTTTTTCCTGTTGTCGTCCTATTGTTGATTGGACTGCGGTGGGGGCCTCCCCCCCCACCTCTTTTTCTTTTATGCTCCCCGCCCTCGATTGTCTGTTTTGGGTTTTGGCTTCTCTTTGTAGGAGGGGGTGTTGTGAGTTTGGGATTCGCTCTCTTTTTGTGTCGGTGTCGGCGGAGAGGGCTCAGTTTCCGGAGAGGGTAGCGCAGCGCGTGGGGCGCGGGCGATCTGCTTGTTGCGTTGCTATTTTCGCCCAGTTTGATGTTTCCCACATGTGTTTTTGTTTTGCGAGCGGCTTTCCGCAAGGTGGTGCGAGTGCTGCGGCACTCTTCGGTGTATGGGCGAGTCTGAGAAAAGAGTTCACACAAGAGTTAGTGAATACAAAAAAAATAAAAATTACAAAAAATAAAATAAAATGCAAAAACATAGGACCTGGCGGCAGGTACCTCGGATTTCCTGGAGAGGTTATGTGTTGGGAGAATTTCCTGGAGAGGAAATGTGTTGGGCGACTTTCCTGGAGAGGAAATGTGTTGGGTGTGTTCGGGGGGCTGAGTTGGCCCCAGGTGTTGGCTATCCAGTATCTCTTGGGTGGACGGTGAAGACGGTGAAAGCGGGGTCAACCCGGGGTAGACCTCCACACAGGACAGTGTGGCAGCACCTCTTGGGTTGGCAAGAAGCCAATCGGTGTCTTTGTTACAGTTAAATTGTTATTTATATAAGTAATTTTATAAATAAAGCTGTGGCCGATCCCCACCCATGGAAAAGTTGAATTGTTGTTGTGTCAGTTATTATTTAATTAATTATTGTAGTAAGGGGGAGGGGTAGTTATAGCCAGCTCGGAGCTAATTGGGTCTCAACAGTCTGGAGGGGCAAGCTGTGCATAACTAGCTTGCCCCCTGACTGGTGAGCAGTTAAGGGGTTAAGAAATATACAGGCAATGTTTTTTAGCCCCCTCCCCCGCCTGTAAAAACTTGTTGCTAACTATAGTGGTATGTCCCATGGGTGGGGGGGAAGGAGTGCACCAATCAGGGGTCTAATAGTTTCACGGGCTTTCAAAGGCCCTCCCCTGGGTATTTATAGCTGTGGTGCCTCCCTTCCCCCCTCAATCTGCCCAGGACCCGGAGTTTTGCCCTCCCTCCCTTTTTGTATCTCTGTTTATTGTAAGTCACAGCTTGGCGGTAAGAAGACGGTGAAAGCGGGGTCAACCCGGGGTAGACCTCCACACAGGATAGTGTGGCAGCACCTCTCGGGTTGGCAAGAAGCCAATCGGTGTCTTTGTTACAGTTAAATTGTTATTTATATAAGTAATTTTATAAATAAAGCTGTGGCCGATCCCCACCCACGGAAAAGTTGAATTGTTGTTGTGTCAGTTATTATTTAATTAATTATTGTAGTAAGGGGGAGGGGTAGTTATAGCCTGCTCGGAGCTAATTGGGTCTCAACAGTCTTGCAAACTTCAGCTCCTCTCTGAGGCCTCTTAGTTGTTTTCCGAGCTGTTCATACTGAGCCATCTTGGCCTGGATTTTGGACCCAAAGCTGGCCAGGGATTCTTTGGGCCCCTTTACCCCCCATTGCTGGGGTTCTGAGGAAACAGGCTGGATATGGGGATATGATAAACGTATATAAGTATATTAATGGCCCATACAAAAAATATGGAGAAAAACTGTTCCAGGTTAAACCCCCCCAAAGGACGAGGGGGCACTCCCTCCGTCTGGAAAAGAAAAGGTTTAGTCTAAAGGGGCGGCACGCCTTCTTTACCGTGAGGACTGTGAATTTATGGAACGGTCTACCTCAGGAACTGGTCACAGCAGGAACAATTAACAGCTTTAAAACAGGGTTAGATACATTCCTGGAACAAAATAACATTAAAGCTTATGCAGAATTATAAAACTACATCCCTTTCCCTTATCCCCTTACATCCTTCCCTTCAATCCCCTGGTTGGACTTGATGGACGTATGTCTTTTTTCAACCATACTAACTATGTAACTTTGTAACTATGTAACTATGATGCAGACTTTCCACTCCGCTGCCTGGATGAGCTTCTGCTGGAAGCTTTGCAGCTCCCAGCTGAGGTCGGGGAGGGGGCCCCACATGGCTGTGGACCCTGGTGGATCTCCTCACCCCATCCTGACTACTGGCTGTTGCATTTTCCTTTGCACACCCCGCCAGCCGAGAACGGGGGGGGGGGGGTGCAAGATGAAGCCCCAGCTTCCCGGGGCTCCATAGCAGGAAAACCTACCCAGGTGTCTGCCACACACCTGGGGAGGGGTGGAAGAAAATCACTGCTTCTCTGGGAAACTCTGGAGCTCAGCAGAACACACCTTCTCTCCAGAGCTGTACTCACTATTCTGCTGGTGAGGTCACTGTGTACATACATTACATTACTGATCCTGTACTGATCCCGAGTGTGTGTGGGATGGGGGTGGGGGACCGGGGGGCCCCCCAAAAAAATTGCTTGCCCAGGGTCCAATCAAAATTAAAGACAGCCCTGTCCATTATACATACACTGTACAGCAATCATACATCCATTATACATACACTGTGTCTGTGACTGTACAACAATCATACATCCAATCCATTATTAATGGATTGGATGTATGATTGCTGTACAGTCACAGTGTATGTATAATGGAGGTATGATTGCTGTACAGTGTATGTATAATAGAGGTATGCTTGCTGTACAGTGTATGTATAATGGAGGTATGATTGCTATACAGTGTATGTATAATGGAGGTATGCTTGCTGTACAGTGTATGTATAATGGAGGTATGCTTGCTGTACAGTGTATGTATAATGGAGGTATGCTTGCTGTATAGTGTATGTATAATGGATGTATGATTGCTGTACAGTCAGTGTATGTATAATGGAGGTATGCTTGCTGTTCAGTCACAGTGTATGTATAATGGATGTATGATTGCTGTACAGTTTATGTATAATGGAGGTATGCTTGCTGTACAGTGTATGTATGATGGATGTATGATTGCTGTACAGTCACAGTGTATGTATAATGGAGGTATGCTTGCTGTACAGTGTATGTATAATGGAGGTATGCTTGCTGTACAGTGTATGTATAATGGAGGTATGATTGCTGTACAGTGTATGTATAATGGAGGTATGATTGCTGTACAGTGTATGTATAATGGAGGTATGATTGCTGTACAGTGTATGTATAATGGAGGTATGCTTGCTGTACAGTGTATGTATAATGGATGTATGATTGCTGTACAGTGTATGTATAATGGATGTATGATTGCTGTACAGTCACAGGGTATGTATAATGGAGGTATGCTTGCTGTACAGTGTATGTATAATGGATGTATGATTGCTGTACAGTCACAGTGTATGTATAATGGAGGTACGCTTGCTGTACAGTGTATGTATAATGGATGTTTGATTGCTATACAGTCACAGTGTATGTATAATGGATGTATGATTGCTGTACAGTCAGTGTATGTATAATGGATGTATGATTGCTGTACAGTGTATGTATAATGGATGTATGATTGCTGCACAGTGTATGTATAATGGAGGTATGCTTGCTGTACAGTGTATGTATAATGGAGGTATGATTGCTGTACAGTGTATGTATAATGGATGTATGATTGCTGTACAGTGTATGTATAATGGATGTATGATTGCTGTACAGTGTATGTATAATGGATGTATGATTGCTGTACAGTGTATGTATAATGAATGTATGATTGCTGTACAGTGTATGTATAATGGATGTATGATTGCTGTACAGTGTATGTATAATGAATGTATGATTGCTGTACAGTGTATGTATAATGGAGGTATGCTTGCTGTACAGTGTATGTATAATGGATGTATGATTGCTGTACAGTGTATGTATAATGAATGTATGATTGCTGTACAGTGTATGTATAATGGATGTATTATTGCTGTACAGTGTATGTATAATGAATGTATGATTGCTGTACAGTGTATGTATAATGGAGGTATGCTTGCTGTACAGTGTATGTATAATGGATGTATGATTGCTGTACAGTGTATGTATACTGAATGTATGATTGCTGTACAGTGTATGTATGATGGAGGTATGCTTGCTGTACAGTGTATGTATAATGGATGTATGATTGCTGTACAGACACAGTGTATGTATAATGGATGTATGATTGCTGTACAGTGTATGTATAATGGAGGTATGATTGTTGTACAGTGTATGTATAATGGAGGTATGATTGTTGTACAGTGTATGTATAATGGATGTATGATTGCTGTATAATGGATGTATGATTGCTGTACAGTGTATGTATAATGGATGTATGATTGCTGTACAGTGTATGTATAATGAATGTATGATTGCTGTACAGTGTATGTATAATGGATGTATGATTGCTGTACAGTGTATGTATAATGAATGTATGATTGCTGTACAGTGTATGTATAATGGAGGTATGCTTGCTGTACAGTGTATGTATAATGGATGTATGATTGCTGTACAGTGTATGTATAATGATTGTATGATTGCTGTACAGTGTATGTATAATGGATGTATTATTGCTGTACAGTGTATGTATAATGAATGTATGATTGCTGTACAGTGTATGTATAATGGAGGTATGCTTGCTGTACAGTGTATGTATAATGGATGTATGATTGCTGTACAGTGTATGTATAATGGATGTATGATTGCTGTACGATGTATGTATAATGGATGTATGATTGCTGTACAGTGTATGTATAATGAATGTATGATTGCTGTACAGTGTATGTATAATGGAGGTATGCTTGCTGTACAGTGTATGTATAATGGATGTATGATTGCTGTACAGTGTATGTATAATGGAGGTATGCTTGCTGTACAGTGTGTGTATAATGGAGGCATGCTTGCTGTACAGTGTATGTATAATGAATGTATGATTGCTGTACAGTGTATGTATACTGAATGTATGATTGCTGTACAGTGTATGTATGATGGAGGTATGCTTGCTGTACAGTGTATGTATAATGGATGTATGATTGCTGTACAGACACAGTGTATGTATAATGGATGTATGATTGCTGTACAGTGTATGTATAATGAATGTATGATTGCTGTACAGTGTATGTATAATGGATGTATGATTGCTGTACAGTCACTGTGTATGTATTATGAATGTATGCTTGCTGTACAGTGTATGTATAATGGATGTATGATTGCTGTACAGTGTATGTATAATGGATGTATGATTGCTGTACAGTGTATGAATAATGGATTTATGATTGCTGTACAGTGTATGTATAATGGAGGTATGCTTGCTGTACAGTGTATGTATAATGGAGGTATGATTGTTGTACAGTGTATGTATAATGGATTTATGATTGCTGTACAGTGTATGTATAATGGATGTATGATTGCTGTACAGTGTATGTATAATGGATGTATGATTGCTGTACAGTGTATGTATAATGGATGTATGATTGCTGTACAGTGTATGTATAATGAATGTATGATTGCTGTACAGTGTATGTATAATGGAGGTATGCTTGCTGTACAGTGTATGTATAATGGATGTATGATTGCTGTACAGTGTATGCATTATGGATGTATGATTGCTGTACAGTGTATGTATAATGGATGTATGATTGCTGTACAGTGTATGTATAATAAATGTATGATTGCTGTACAGTGTATGTATAATGGAGGTATGCTTGCTGTACAGTGTATGTATAATGGATGTATGATTGCTGTACAGTGTATGTATAATAGAGGTACGATTGCTGTACAGTGTATGTATAATAGAGGTACGATTGCTGTACAGTGTATGTATAATGAATGTATGATTGCTGTACAGTGTATGTATAATGGATGTATGCTTGCTGTACAGTGTATGTATAATGGAGGTATGCTTGCTGTACAGTGTATGTATAATGGATGTATGATTGCTGTACAGTGTATGTATAATGGAGGTATGCTTGCTGTACAGTGTATGTATAATGGAGGTATGCTTGCTGTACAGTGTATGTATAATGGATGTATGATTGCTGTACAGTGTATGTATACTGAATGTATGATTGCTGTACAGTGTATGTATAATGGAGGTATGCTTGCTGTACAGTGTATGTATAATGGATGTATGATTGCTGTACAGTGTATGTATAATGGAGGTATGATTGCTGTACAGTGTATGTATAATGAATGTGTGATTGCTGTACAGTGTATGTATAATGGAGGTATGATTGCTGTACAGTGTATGTATAATGGATGTATGATTGCTGTACAGTGTATGTATAATGGATGTATGATTGCTGTACAGTGTATGTATAATGGAGGTATGATTGCTGTACAGTGTATGTATAATGAATGTATGATTTCTGTACAGTGTATGTATAATGGAGGTATAATTGCTGTACAGTGTATGTATAATGGAGGTATGCTTGCTGTACAGTGTATGTATAATGGAGGTATGCTTGCTGTACAGTGTATGTATAATGGATGTATGATTGCTGTACAGTGTATGTATACTGAATGTATGATTGCTGTACAGTGTATGTATAATGGAGGTATGCTTGCTGTACAGTATGTATAATGTATGTATGATTGCTGTACAGTGTATGTATAATGAATGTATGATTGCTGTACAGTGTATGTATAATGGAGGTATGATTGCTGTACAGTGTATGTATAATGAATGTATGATTGCTGTACAGTGTATGTATAATGGAGGTATGGTTGCTGTACAGTGTATGTATAATGGATGTATGATTGCTGTACAGTGTATGTATAATGGATGTATGATTGCTGTACAGTGTATGTATAATGGAGGTATGATTGCTGTACAGTGTATGTATCATGAATGTATGATTTCTGTACAGTGTATGTATAATGGAGGTATGATTGCTGTACAGTGTATGTATAATGGAGGTATGATTGCTGTACAGTGTATGTATAATGGAGGTATGCTTGCTGTACAGTCACAGTGTATGTATAATGGATGTATGATTGCTGTACAGTCACAGTGTATTTATAATGGATGTATGATTGCTGTACAGTGTATGTATAATGGAGGTATGCTTGCTGTACAGTGTATGTATAATGGATGTATGATTGCTGTACAGTCACAGTTTATGTATAATGGAGGTATGCTTGCTGTACAGTGTATGTATAATGGAGGTATTCTTGCTGTACAGTGTATGTATAATGGAGGTATGATTGCTGTACAGTGTATGTATAATGGAGGTATGATTGCTGTACAGTGTATGTATAATGGAGGTATGATTGCTGTACAGTGTATGTATAATCGAGGTATGCTTGCTGTATAGTGTATGTATAATGGATGTATGATTGCTGTACAGTGTATGTATAATGGATGTATGATTGCTGTACAGTCACAGTGTATGTATAATGGAGGTATGCTTGCTGTACAGTGTATGTATAATGGATGTATGATTGCTGTACAGTGTATGTATAATGGATGTATGATTGCTGTACAGTGTATGTATAATGGATGTATGATTGCTGTACAGACACAGTGTATGTATAATGGATGTATGATTGCTGTACAGTGTATGTATAATGAATGTATGATTGCTGTACAGTGTATGTATAATGGATATATGATTGCTGTACAGTCACAGTGTATGTATAATGAATGTATGCTTGCTGTACAGTGTATGTATAATGGATGTATGATTGCTGTACAGTGTATGTATAATGAATGTATGATCGCTGTACAGTGTATGTATAATGGAGGTATGCTTGCTGTACAGTGTATGTATAATGGATGTATGATTGCTGTACAGTGTATGTATAATGAATGTATGATTGCTGTACAGTGTATGTATAATAGAGGTATGATTGCTGTACAGTGTATGTATAATGAATGTATGATTGCTGTACAGTGTATGTATAATGGAGGTATGCTTGCTGTACAGTGTATGTATAATGGATGTATGATTGCTGTACAGTGTATGTATAATGAATGTATGATTGCTGTACAGTGTATGTATAATGGATGTATGATTGCTGTACAGTGTATGTATAATGGAGGTATGCTTGCTGTACAGTGTATGTATAATGGAGGTATGCTTGCTGTACAGTGTATGTATAATGGATGTATGATTGCTGTACAGTGTATGTATACTGAATGTATGATTGCTGTACAGTGTATGTATAATGGAGGTATGCTTGCTGTACAGTGTATGTATAATGGATGTATGATTGCTGTACAGTGTATGTATAATGAATGTATGATTGCTGTACAGTGTATGTATAATGGAGGTATAATTGCTGTACAGTGTATGTATAATGGAGGTATGATTGCTGTACAGTGTATGTATAATGGAGGTATGCTTGCTGTACAGTGTATGTATAATGGATGTATGATTGCTGTACAGTGTATGTATAATGAATGTATGATTGCTGTACAGTGTATGTATAATGGAGGTATGCTTGCTGTACAGTGTATGTATAATGGATGTATGATTGCTGTACAGTGTATGTATACTGAATGTATGATTGCTGTACAGTGTATGTATAATGGAGGTATGCTTGCTGTACAGTGTATGTATAATGGATGTATGATTGCTGTACAGTGTATGTATAATGAATGTATGATTGCTGTACAGTGTATGTATAATAGAGGTACGATTGCTGTACAGTGTATGTATAATGAATGTATGATTGCTGTACAGTGTATGTATAATGGATGTATGATTGCTGTACAGTGTATGTATAATGGAGGTATGCTTGCTGTACAGTGTATGTATAATGGATGTATGATTGCTGTACAGTGTATGTATAATGGAGGTATGCTTGCTGTACAGTGTATGTATAATGGAGGTATGCTTGCTGTACAGTGTATGTATAATGGATGTATGATTGCTGTACAGTGTATGTATACTGAATGTATGATTGCTGTACAGTGTATGTATAATGGAGGTATGCTTGCTGTACAGTGTATGTATAATGGATGCATGATTGCTGTACAGTGTATGTATAATGGAGGTATGATTGCTGTACAGTGTATGTATAATGAATGTGTGATTGCTGTACAGTGTATGTATAATGGAGGTATGATTGCTGTACAGTGTATGTATAATGGATGTATGATTGCTGTACAGTGTATGTATAATGGATGTATGATTGCTGTACAGTGTATGTATAATGGAGGTATGATTGCTGTACAGTGTATGTATAATGAATGTATGATTTCTGTACAGTGTATGTATAATGGAGGTATAATTGCTGTACAGTGTATGTATAATGGAGGTATGATTGCTGTACAGTGTATGTATAATGGAGGTATGCTTGCTGTACAGTGTATGTATAATGGATGTATGATTGCTGTACAGTGTATGTATACTGAATGTATGATTGCTGTACAGTGTATGTATAATGGAGGTATGCTTGCTGTACAGTGTATGTATAATGTATGTATGATTGCTGTACAGTGTATGTATAATGAATGTATGATTGCTGTACAGTGTATGTATAATGGAGGTATGATTGCTGTACAGTGTATGTATAATGAATGTATGATTGCTGTACAGTGTATGTATAATGAATGTATGATTGCTGTACAGTGTATGTATAATGGAGGTATGGTTGCTGTACAGTGTATGTATAATGGATGTATGATTGCTGTACAGTGTATGTATAATGGATGTATGATTGCTGTACAGTGTATGTATAATGGAGGTATGATTGCTGTACAGTGTATGTATAATGAATGTATGATTTCTGTACAGTGTATGTATAATGGAGGTATGATTGCTGTACAGTGTATGTATAATGGGGGAATGATTGCTGTACAGTGTATGTATAATGGAGGTATGCTTGCTGTACAGTCACAGTGTATGTATAATGGATGTATGATTGCTGTACAGTCACAGTGTATTTATAATGGATGTATGATTGCTGTACAGTGTATGTATAATGGAGGTATGCTTGCTGTACAGTGTATGTATAATGGATGTATGATTGCTGTACAGTCACAGTTTATGTATAATGGAGGTATGCTTGCTGTACAGTGTATGTATAATGGAGGTATTCTTGCTGTACAGTGTATGTATAATGGAGGTATGATTGCTGTACAGTGTATGTATAATGGAGGTATGATTGCTGTACAGTGTATGTATAATGGAGGTATGCTTGCTGTACAGTGTATGTATAATGGATGTATGATTGCTGTACAGTGTATGTATAATGGATGTATGATTGCTGTACAGTCACAGTGTATGTATAATGGAGGTATGCTTGCTGTACAGTGTATGTATAATGGATGTATGATTGCTGTACAGTCACAGTGTATGTATAATGGAGGTACGCTTGCTGTACAGTGTATGGATAATGGATGTATGATTGCTGTACAGTCACAGTGTTTGTATAATGGATGTATGATTGCTGTACAGTCAGTGTATGTATAATGGATGTATGATTGCTGTACAGTGTATGTATAATGGATGTATGATTGCTGTACAGTCACAGTGTATGTATAATGGATGTATGATTGCTGTACAGTGTATGTATACTGAATGTATGATTGCTTTACAGTGTATGTATAATGGAGGTATGCGTGCTGTACAGTGTATGTATAATGGATGTATGATTGCTGTACAGACACAGTGTATGTATAATGGATGTATGATTGCTGTACAGTGTATGTATAATGGATGTATGATTGCTGTACAATCACTTGGTATGTATAATGAATGTATGCTTGCTGTACAGTGTATGTAAAATGGATGTATGATTGCTGTACAGTGTATGTATAATGGATGTATGATTGCTGTACAGTGTATGTATAATGGATGTATGATTGCTGTACAGACACAGTGTATGTATAATGGATGTATGATTGCTGTACAGTGTATGTATAATGAATGTATGATTGCTGTACAGTGTATGTATAATGGATATATGATTGCTGTACAGTCACAGTGTATGTATAATGAATGTATGCTTGCTGTACAGTGTATGTATAATGGATGTATGATTGCTGTACAGTGTATGTATAATGAATGTATGATTGCTGTACAGTGTATGTATAATGGATGTATGATTGCTGTACAGTGTATGTATAATGAATGTATGATTGCTGTACAGTGTATGTATAATGGAGGTATGCTTGCTGTACAGTGTATGTATAATGGATGTATGATTGCTGTACAGTGTATGTATAATGAATGTATGATTGCTGTACAGTGTATGTATAATGGAGGTATGCTTGCTGTACAGTGTATGTATAATGGATGTATGATTGCTGTACAGTGTATGTATACTGAATGTATGATTGCTGTACAGTGTATGTATAATGGAGGTATGCTTGCTGTACAGTGTATGTATAATGGATGTATGATTGCTGTACAGTGTATGTATAATGAATGTATGATTGCTGTACAGTGTATGTATAATAGAGGTACGATTGCTGTACAGTGTATGTATAATGAATGTATGATTGCTGTACAGTGTATGTATAATGGATGTATGATTGCTGTACAGTGTATGTATAATGGAGGTATGCTTGCTGTACAGTGTATGTATAATGGATGTATGATTGCTGTACAGTGTATGTATAATGGAGGTATGCTTGCTGTACAGTGTATGTATAATGGATGTATGATTGCTGTACAGTGTATGTATAATGGAGGTATGATTGCTGTACAGTGTATGTATAATGAATGTATGATTTCTGTACAGTGTATGTATAATGGAGGTATAATTGCTGTACAGTGTATGTATAATGGAGGTATGATTGCTGTACAGTGTATGTATAATGGAGGTATGCTTGCTGTACAGTGTATGTATAATGGATGTATGATTGCTGTACAGTGTATGTATACTGAATGTATGATTGCTGTACAGTGTATGTATAATGGAGGTATGCTTGCTGTACAGTGTATGTATAATGTATGTATGATTGCTGTACAGTGTATGTATAATGAATGTATGATTGCTGTACAGTGTATGTATAATGGAGGTATGATTGCTGTACAGTGTATGTATAATGAATGTATGATTGCTGTACAGTATGTATAATGAATGTATGATTGCTGTACAGTGTATGTATAATGGAGGTATGGTTGCTGTACAGTGTATGTATAATGGATGTATGATTGCTGTACAGTGTATGTATAATGGATGTATGATTGCTGTACAGTGTATGTATAATGGAGGTATGATTGCTGTACAGTGTATGTATAATGAATGTATGATTTCTGTACAGTGTATGTATAATGGAGGTATGATTGCTGTACAGTGTATGTATAATGGAGGTATGATTGCTGTACAGTGTATGTATAATGGAGGTATGCTTGCTGTACAGTCACAGTGTATGTATAATGGATGTATGATTGCTGTACAGTCACAGTGTATTTATAATGGATGTATGATTGCTGTACAGTGTATGTATAATGGAGGTATGCTTGCTGTACAGTGTATGTATAATGGATGTATGATTGCTGTACAGTCACAGTTTATGTATAATGGAGGTATGCTTGCTGTACAGTGTATGTATAATGGAGGTATTCTTGCTGTACAGTGTATGTATAATGGAGGTATGATTGCTGTACAGTGTATGTATAATGGAGGTATGCTTGCTGTACAGTGTATGTATAATGGAGGTATGCTTGCTGTACAGTGTATGTATAATGGAGGTATGCTTGCTGTACAGTGTATGTATAATGGATGTATGATTGCTGTACAGTGTATGTATAATGGATGTATGATTGCTGTACAGTCACAGTGTATGTATAATGGAGGTATGCTTGCTGTACAGTGTATGTATAATGGATGTATGATTGCTGTACAGTCACAGTGTATGTATAATGGAGGTACGCTTGCTGTACAGTGTATGGATAATGGATGTATGATTGCTGTACAGTCACAGTGTTTGTATAATGGATGTATGATTGCTGTACAGTCAGTGTATGTATAATGGATGTATGATTGCTGTACAGTGTATGTATAATGGATGTATGATTGCTGTACAGTCACAGTGTATGTATAATGGATGTATGATTGCTGTACAGTGTATGTATACTGAATGTATGATTGCTTTACAGTGTATGTATAATGGAGGTACGCTTGCTGTACAGTGTATGGATAATGGATGTATGATTGCTGTACAGTCACAGTGTTTGTATAATGGATGTATGATTGCTGTACAGTCAGTGTATGTATAATGGATGTATGATTGCTGTACAGTGTATGTATAATGGATGTATGATTGCTGTACAATCACTTGGTATGTATAATGAATGTATGCTTGCTGTACAGTGTATGTAAAATGGATGTATGATTGCTGTACAGTGTATGTATAATGGATGTATGATTGCTGTACAGTGTATGTATAATGGATGTATGATTGCTGTACAGACACAGTGTATGTATAATGGATGTATGATTGCTGTACAGTGTATGTATAATGAATGTATGATTGCTGTACAGTGTATGTATAATGGATATATGATTGCTGTACAGTCACAGTGTATGTATAATGAATGTATGCTTGCTGTACAGTGTATGTATAATGGATGTATGATTGCTGTACAGTGTATGTATAATGAATGTATGATTGCTGTACAGTGTATGTATAATGGATGTATGATTGCTGTACAGTGTATGTATAATGAATGTATGATTGCTGTACAGTGTATGTATAATGGAGGTATGCTTGCTGTACAGTGTATGTATAATGGATGTATGATTGCTGTACAGTGTATGTATAATGAATGTATGATTGCTGTACAGTGTATGTATAATGGAGGTATGCTTGCTGTACAGTGTATGTATAATGGATGTATGATTGCTGTACAGTGTATGTATACTGAATGTATGATTGCTGTACAGTGTATGTATAATGGAGGTATGCTTGCTGTACAGTGTATGTATAATGGATGTATGATTGCTGTACAGTGTATGTATAATGGAGGTATGATTGCTGTACAGTGTATGTATAATGGAGGTATGATTGCTGTACAGTGTATGTATAATCGAGGTATGCTTGCTGTATAGTGTATGTATAATGGATGTATGATTGCTGTACAGTGTATGTATAATGGATGTATGATTGCTGTACAGTCACAGTGTATGTATAATGGAGGTATGCTTGCTGTACAGTGTATGTATAATGGATGTATGATTGCTGTACAGTGTATGTATAATGGATGTATGATTGCTGTACAGACACAGTGTATGTATAATGGATGTATGATTGCTGTACAGTGTATGTATAATGAATGTATGATTGCTGTACAGTGTATGTATAATGGATATATGATTGCTGTACAGTCACAGTGTATGTATAATGAATGTATGCTTGCTGTACAGTGTATGTATAATGGATGTATGATTGCTGTACAGTGTATGTATAATGAATGTATGATCGCTGTACAGTGTATGTATAATGGAGGTATGCTTGCTGTACAGTGTATGTATAATGGATGTATGATTGCTGTACAGTGTATGTATAATGAATGTATGATTGCTGTACAGTGTATGTATAATAGAGGTATGATTGCTGTACAGTGTATGTATAATGAATGTATGATTGCTGTACAGTGTATGTATAATGGAGGTATGCTTGCTGTACAGTGTATGTATAATGGATGTATGATTGCTGTACAGTGTATGTATAATGAATGTATGATTGCTGTACAGTGTATGTATAATGGATGTATGATTGCTGTACAGTGTATGTATAATGGAGGTATGCTTGCTGTACAGTGTATGTATAATGGAGGTATGCTTGCTGTACAGTGTATGTATAATGGATGTATGATTGCTGTACAGTGTATGTATACTGAATGTATGATTGCTGTACAGTGTATGTATAATGGAGGTATGCTTGCTGTACAGTGTATGTATAATGGATGTATGATTGCTGTACAGTGTATGTATAATGAATGTATGATTGCTGTACAGTGTATGTATAATGGAGGTATAATTGCTGTACAGTGTATGTATAATGGAGGTATGATTGCTGTACAGTGTATGTATAATGGAGGTATGCTTGCTGTACAGTGTATGTATAATGGATGTATGATTGCTGTACAGTGTATGTATAATGAATGTATGATTGCTGTACAGTGTATGTATAATGGAGGTATGCTTGCTGTACAGTGTATGTATAATGGATGTATGATTGCTGTACAGTGTATGTATACTGAATGTATGATTGCTGTACAGTGTATGTATAATGGAGGTATGCTTGCTGTACAGTGTATGTATAATGGATGTATGATTGCTGTACAGTGTATGTATAATGAATGTATGATTGCTGTACAGTGTATGTATAATAGAGGTACGATTGCTGTACAGTGTATGTATAATGAATGTATGATTGCTGTACAGTGTATGTATAATGGATGTATGATTGCTGTACAGTGTATGTATAATGGAGGTATGCTTGCTGTACAGTGTATGTATAATGGAGGTATGCTTGCTGTACAGTGTATGTATAATGGATGTATGATTGCTGTACAGTGTATGTATACTGAATGTATGATTGCTGTACAGTGTATGTATAATGGAGGTATGCTTGCTGTACAGTGTATGTATAATGGATGCATGATTGCTGTACAGTGTATGTATAATGGAGGTATGATTGCTGTACAGTGTATGTATAATGAATGTGTGATTGCTGTACAGTGTATGTATAATGGAGGTATGATTGCTGTACAGTGTATGTATAATGGATGTATGATTGCTGTACAGTGTATGTATAATGGATGTATGATTGCTGTACAGTGTATGTATAATGGAGGTATGATTGCTGTACAGTGTATGTATAATGAATGTATGATTTCTGTACAGTGTATGTATAATGGAGGTATAATTGCTGTACAGTGTATGTATAATGGAGGTATGATTGCTGTACAGTGTATGTATAATGGAGGTATGCTTGCTGTACAGTGTATGTATAATGGATGTATGATTGCTGTACAGTGTATGTATACTGAATGTATGATTGCTGTACAGTGTATGTATAATGGAGGTATGCTTGCTGTACAGTGTATGTATAATGTATGTATGATTGCTGTACAGTGTATGTATAATGAATGTATGATTGCTGTACAGTGTATGTATAATGAATGTATGATTGCTGTACAGTGTATGTATAATAGAGGTACGATTGCTGTACAGTGTATGTATAATGAATGTATGATTGCTGTACAGTGTATGTATAATGGATGTATGATTGCTGTACAGTGTATGTATAATGGAGGTATGCTTGCTGTACAGTGTATGTATAATGGATGTATGATTGCTGTACAGTGTATGTATAATGGAGGTATGCTTGCTGTACAGTGTATGTATAATGGAGGTATGCTTGCTGTACAGTGTATGTATAATGGATGTATGATTGCTGTACAGTGTATGTATAATGGAGGTATGGTTGCTGTACAGTGTATGTATAATGGATGTATGATTGCTGTACAGTGTATGTATAATGGATGTATGATTGCTGTACAGTGTATGTATAATGGAGGTATGATTGCTGTACAGTGTATGTATAATGAATGTATGATTTCTGTACAGTGTATGTATAATGGAGGTATGATTGCTGTACAGTGTATGTATAATGGAGGTATGATTGCTGTACAGTGTATGTATAATGGAGGTATGCTTGCTGTACAGTCACAGTGTATGTATAATGGATGTATGATTGCTGTACAGTCACAGTGTATTTATAATGGATGTATGATTGCTGTACAGTGTATGTATAATGGAGGTATGCTTGCTGTACAGTGTATGTATAATTGATGTATGATTGCTGTACAGTCACAGTTTATGTATAATGGAGGTATGCTTGCTGTACAGTGTATGTATAATGGAGGTATTCTTGCTGTACAGTGTATGTATAATGGAGGTATGATTGCTGTACAGTGTATGTATAATGGAGGTATGATTGCTGTACAGTGTATGTATAATGGAGGTATGCTTGCTGTACAGTGTATGTATAATGGATGTATGATTGCTGTACAGTGTATGTATAATGGATGTATGATTGCTGTACAGTCACAGTGTATGTATAATGGAGGTATGCTTGCTGTACAGTGTATGTATAATGGATGTATGATTGCTGTACAGTCACAGTGTATGTATAATGGAGGTACGCTTGCTGTACAGTGTATGGATAATGGATGTATGATTGCTGTACAGTCACAGTGTTTGTATAATGGATGTATGATTGCTGTACAGTCAGTGTATGTATAATGGATGTATGATTGCTGTACAGTGTATGTATAATGGATGTATGATTGCTGTACAGTCACAGTGTATGTATAATGGATGTATGATTGCTGTACAGTGTATGTATACTGAATGTATGATTGCTTTACAGTGTATGTATAATGGAGGTACGCTTGCTGTACAGTGTATGGATAATGGATGTATGATTGCTGTACAGTCACAGTGTTTGTATAATGGATGTATGATTGCTGTACAGTCAGTGTATGTATAATGGATGTATGATTGCTGTACAGTGTATGTATAATGGATGTATGATTGCTGTACAGACACAGTGTATGTATAAAGGATGTATGATTGCTGTACAGTGTATGTATAATGGATGTATGATTGCTGTACAATCACTTGGTATGTATAATGAATGTATGCTTGCTGTACAGTGTATGTAAAATGGATGTATGATTGCTGTAAAGTGTATGTATAATGGATGTATGATTGCTGTACAGTGTATGTATAATGGATGTATGATTGCTGTACAGACACAGTGTATGTATAATGGATGTATGATTGCTGTACAGTGTATGTATAATGAATGTATGATTGCTGTACAGTGTATGTATAATGGATATATGATTGCTGTACAGTCACAGTGTATGTATAATGAATGTATGCTTGCTGTACAGTGTATGTATAATGGATGTATGATTGCTGTACAGTGTATGTATAATGAATGTATGATTGCTGTACAGTGTATGTATAATGGATGTATGATTGCTGTACAGTGTATGTATAATGAATGTATGATTGCTGTACAGTGTATGTATAATGGAGGTATGCTTGCTGTACAGTGTATGTATAATGGATGTATGATTGCTGTACAGTGTATGTATAATGAATGTATGATTGCTGTACAGTGTATGTATAATGGAGGTATGCTTGCTGTACAGTGTATGTATAATGGATGTATGATTGCTGTACAGTGTATGTATACTGAATGTATGATTGCTGTACAGTGTATGTATAATGGAGGTATGCTTGCTGTACAGTGTATGTATAATGGATGTATGATTGCTGTACAGTGTATGTATAATGGAGGTATGATTGCTGTACAGTGTATGTATAATGGAGGTATGATTGCTGTACAGTGTATGTATAATCGAGGTATGCTTGCTGTATAGTGTATGTATAATGGATGTATGATTGCTGTACAGTGTATGTATAATGGATGTATGATTGCTGTACAGTCACAGTGTATGTATAATGGAGGTATGCTTGCTGTACAGTGTATGTATAATGGATGTATGATTGCTGTACAGTGTATGTATAATGGATGTATGATTGCTGTACAGACACAGTGTATGTATAATGGATGTATGATTGCTGTACAGTGTATGTATAATGAATGTATGATTGCTGTACAGTGTATGTATAATGGATATATGATTGCTGTACAGTCACAGTGTATGTATAATGAATGTATGCTTGCTGTACAGTGTATGTATAATGGATGTATGATTGCTGTACAGTGTATGTATAATGAATGTATGATCGCTGTACAGTGTATGTATAATGGAGGTATGCTTGCTGTACAGTGTATGTATAATGGATGTATGATTGCTGTACAGTGTATGTATAATGAATGTATGATTGCTGTACAGTGTATGTATAATAGAGGTATGATTGCTGTACAGTGTATGTATAATGAATGTATGATTGCTGTACAGTGTATGTATAATGGAGGTATGCTTGCTGTACAGTGTATGTATAATGGATGTATGATTGCTGTACAGTGTATGTATAATGAATGTATGATTGCTGTACAGTGTATGTATAATGGATGTATGATTGCTGTACAGTGTATGTATAATGGAGGTATGCTTGCTGTACAGTGTATGTATAATGGAGGTATGCTTGCTGTACAGTGTATGTATAATGGATGTATGATTGCTGTACAGTGTATGTATACTGAATGTATGATTGCTGTACAGTGTATGTATAATGGAGGTATGCTTGCTGTACAGTGTATGTATAATGGATGTATGATTGCTGTACAGTGTATGTATAATGAATGTATGATTGCTGTACAGTGTATGTATAATGGAGGTATAATTGCTGTACAGTGTATGTATAATGGAGGTATGATTGCTGTACAGTGTATGTATAATGGAGGTATGCTTGCTGTACAGTGTATGTATAATGGATGTATGATTGCTGTACAGTGTATGTATAATGAATGTATGATTGCTGTACAGTGTATGTATAATGGAGGTATGCTTGCTGTACAGTGTATGTATAATGGATGTATGATTGCTGTACAGTGTATGTATACTGAATGTATGATTGCTGTACAGTGTATGTATAATGGAGGTATGCTTGCTGTACAGTGTATGTATAATGGATGTATGATTGCTGTACAGTGTATGTATAATGAATGTATGATTGCTGTACAGTGTATGTATAATAGAGGTACGATTGCTGTACAGTGTATGTATAATGAATGTATGATTGCTGTACAGTGTATGTATAATGGATGTATGATTGCTGTACAGTGTATGTATAATGGAGGTATGCTTGCTGTACAGTGTATGTATAATGGAGGTATGCTTGCTGTACAGTGTATGTATAATGGATGTATGATTGCTGTACAGTGTATGTATACTGAATGTATGATTGCTGTACAGTGTATGTATAATGGAGGTATGCTTGCTGTACAGTGTATGTATAATGGATGCATGATTGCTGTACAGTGTATGTATAATGGAGGTATGATTGCTGTACAGTGTATGTATAATGAATGTGTGATTGCTGTACAGTGTATGTATAATGGAGGTATGATTGCTGTACAGTGTATGTATAATGGATGTATGATTGCTGTACAGTGTATGTATAATGGATGTATGATTGCTGTACAGTGTATGTATAATGGAGGTATGATTGCTGTACAGTGTATGTATAATGAATGTATGATTTCTGTACAGTGTATGTATAATGGAGGTATAATTGCTGTACAGTGTATGTATAATGGAGGTATGATTGCTGTACAGTGTATGTATAATGGAGGTATGCTTGCTGTACAGTGTATGTATAATGGATGTATGATTGCTGTACAGTGTATGTATACTGAATGTATGATTGCTGTACAGTGTATGTATAATGGAGGTATGCTTGCTGTACAGTGTATGTATAATGTATGTATGATTGCTGTACAGTGTATGTATAATGAATGTATGATTGCTGTACAGTGTATGTATAATGAATGTATGATTGCTGTACAGTGTATGTATAATAGAGGTACGATTGCTGTACAGTGTATGTATAATGAATGTATGATTGCTGTACAGTGTATGTATAATGGATGTATGATTGCTGTACAGTGTATGTATAATGGAGGTATGCTTGCTGTACAGTGTATGTATAATGGATGTATGATTGCTGTACAGTGTATGTATAATGGAGGTATGCTTGCTGTACAGTGTATGTATAATGGAGGTATGCTTGCTGTACAGTGTATGTATAATGGATGTATGATTGCTGTACAGTGTATGTATAATGGAGGTATGGTTGCTGTACAGTGTATGTATAATGGATGTATGATTGCTGTACAGTGTATGTATAATGGATGTATGATTGCTGTACAGTGTATGTATAATGGAGGTATGATTGCTGTACAGTGTATGTATAATGAATGTATGATTTCTGTACAGTGTATGTATAATGGAGGTATGATTGCTGTACAGTGTATGTATAATGGAGGTATGATTGCTGTACAGTGTATGTATAATGGAGGTATGCTTGCTGTACAGTCACAGTGTATGTATAATGGATGTATGATTGCTGTACAGTCACAGTGTATTTATAATGGATGTATGATTGCTGTACAGTGTATGTATAATGGAGGTATGCTTGCTGTACAGTGTATGTATAATTGATGTATGATTGCTGTACAGTCACAGTTTATGTATAATGGAGGTATGCTTGCTGTACAGTGTATGTATAATGGAGGTATTCTTGCTGTACAGTGTATGTATAATGGAGGTATGATTGCTGTACAGTGTATGTATAATGGAGGTATGATTGCTGTACAGTGTATGTATAATGGAGGTATGCTTGCTGTACAGTGTATGTATAATGGATGTATGATTGCTGTACAGTGTATGTATAATGGATGTATGATTGCTGTACAGTCACAGTGTATGTATAATGGAGGTATGCTTGCTGTACAGTGTATGTATAATGGATGTATGATTGCTGTACAGTCACAGTGTATGTATAATGGAGGTACGCTTGCTGTACAGTGTATGGATAATGGATGTATGATTGCTGTACAGTCACAGTGTTTGTATAATGGATGTATGATTGCTGTACAGTCAGTGTATGTATAATGGATGTATGATTGCTGTACAGTGTATGTATAATGGATGTATGATTGCTGTACAGTCACAGTGTATGTATAATGGATGTATGATTGCTGTACAGTGTATGTATACTGAATGTATGATTGCTTTACAGTGTATGTATAATGGAGGTACGCTTGCTGTACAGTGTATGGATAATGGATGTATGATTGCTGTACAGTCACAGTGTTTGTATAATGGATGTATGATTGCTGTACAGTCAGTGTATGTATAATGGATGTATGATTGCTGTACAGTGTATGTATAATGGATGTATGATTGCTGTACAGACACAGTGTATGTATAAAGGATGTATGATTGCTGTACAGTGTATGTATAATGGATGTATGATTGCTGTACAATCACTTGGTATGTATAATGAATGTATGCTTGCTGTACAGTGTATGTAAAATGGATGTATGATTGCTGTAAAGTGTATGTATAATGGATGTATGATTGCTGTACAGTGTATGTATAATGGATGTATGATTGCTGTACAGACACAGTGTATGTATAATGGATGTATGATTGCTGTACAGTGTATGTATAATGAATGTATGATTGCTGTACAGTGTATGTATAATGGATATATGATTGCTGTACAGTCACAGTGTATGTATAATGAATGTATGCTTGCTGTACAGTGTATGTATAATGGATGTATGATTGCTGTACAGTGTATGTATAATGAATGTATGATTGCTGTACAGTGTATGTATAATGGATGTATGATTGCTGTACAGTGTATGTATAATGAATGTATGATTGCTGTACAGTGTATGTATAATGGAGGTATGCTTGCTGTACAGTGTATGTATAATGGATGTATGATTGCTGTACAGTGTATGTATAATGAATGTATGATTGCTGTACAGTGTATGTATAATGGAGGTATGCTTGCTGTACAGTGTATGTATAATGGATGTATGATTGCTGTACAGTGTATGTATACTGAATGTATGATTGCTGTACAGTGTATGTATAATGGAGGTATGCTTGCTGTACAGTGTATGTATAATGGATGTATGATTGCTGTACAGTGTATGTATAATGGAGGTATGATTGCTGTACAGTGTATGTATAATGGAGGTATGATTGCTGTACAGTGTATGTATAATCGAGGTATGCTTGCTGTATAGTGTATGTATAATGGATGTATGATTGCTGTACAGTGTATGTATAATGGATGTATGATTGCTGTACAGTCACAGTGTATGTATAATGGAGGTATGCTTGCTGTACAGTGTATGTATAATGGATGTATGATTGCTGTACAGTGTATGTATAATGGATGTATGATTGCTGTACAGACACAGTGTATGTATAATGGATGTATGATTGCTGTACAGTGTATGTATAATGAATGTATGATTGCTGTACAGTGTATGTATAATGGATATATGATTGCTGTACAGTCACAGTGTATGTATAATGAATGTATGCTTGCTGTACAGTGTATGTATAATGGATGTATGATTGCTGTACAGTGTATGTATAATGAATGTATGATCGCTGTACAGTGTATGTATAATGGAGGTATGCTTGCTGTACAGTGTATGTATAATGGATGTATGATTGCTGTACAGTGTATGTATAATGAATGTATG
This sequence comes from Hyla sarda, assembly GCF_029499605.1. Taxonomy (NCBI): domain Eukaryota; kingdom Metazoa; phylum Chordata; class Amphibia; order Anura; family Hylidae; genus Hyla; species Hyla sarda. Next base: position 296,763 of record NW_026607610.1, read on the forward strand.
ATTGCTGTACAGTGTATGTATAATAGAGGTATGATTGCTGTACAGTGTATGTATAATGAATGTATGATTGCTGTACAGTGTATGTATAATGGAGGTATGCTTGCTGTACAGTGTATGTATAATGGATGTATGATTGCTGTACAGTGTATGTATAATGAATGTATGATTGCTGTACAGTGTATGTATAATGGATGTATGATTGCTGTACAGTGTATGTATAATGGAGGTATGCTTGCTGTACAGTGTATGTATAATGGAGGTATGCTTGCTGTACAGTGTATGTATAATGGATGTATGATTGCTGTACAGTGTATGTATACTGAATGTATGATTGCTGTACAGTGTATGTATAATGGAGGTATGCTTGCTGTACAGTGTATCTATAATGGATGTATGATTGCTGTACAGTGTATGTATAATGAATGTATGATTGCTGTACAGTGTATGTATAATGGAGGTATAATTGCTGTACAGTGTATGTATAATGGAGGTATGATTGCTGTACAGTGTATGTATAATGGAGGTATGCTTGCTGTACAGTGTATGTATAATGGATGTATGATTGCTGTACAGTGTATGTATAATGAATGTATGATTGCTGTACAGTGTATGTATAATGGAGGTATGCTTGCTGTACAGTGTATGTATAATGGATGTATGATTGCTGTACAGTGTATGTATACTGAATGTATGATTGCTGTACAGTGTATGTATAATGGAGGTATGCTTGCTGTACAGTGTATGTATAATGGATGTATGATTGCTGTACAGTGTATGTATAATGAATGTATGATTGCTGTACAGTGTATGTATAATAGAGGTACGATTGCTGTACAGTGTATGTATAATGAATGTATGATTGCTGTACAGTGTATGTATAATGGATGTATGATTGCTGTACAGTGTATGTATAATGGAGGTATGCTTGCTGTACAGTGTATGTATAATGGAGGTATGCTTGCTGTACAGTGTATGTATAATGGATGTATGATTGCTGTACAGTGTATGTATACTGAATGTATGATTGCTGTACAGTGTATGTATAATGGAGGTATGCTTGCTGTACAGTGTATGTATAATGGATGCATGATTGCTGTACAGTGTATGTATAATGGAGGTATGATTGCTGTACAGTGTATGTATAATGAATGTGTGATTGCTGTACAGTGTATGTATAATGGAGGTATGATTGCTGTACAGTGTATGTATAATGGATGTATGATTGCTGTACAGTGTATGTATAATGGATGTATGATTGCTGTACAGTGTATGTATAATGGAGGTATGATTGCTGTACAGTGTATGTATAATGAATGTATGATTTCTGTACAGTGTATGTATAATGGAGGTATAATTGCTGTACAGTGTATGTATAATGGAGGTATGATTGCTGTACAGTGTATGTATAATGGAGGTATGCTTGCTGTACAGTGTATGTATAATGGATGTATGATTGCTGTACAGTGTATGTATACTGAATGTATGATTGCTGTACAGTGTATGTATAATGGAGGTATGCTTGCTGTACAGTGTATGTATAATGTATGTATGATTGCTGTACAGTGTATGTATAATGAATGTATGATTGCTGTACAGTGTATGTATAATGGAGGTATGATTGCTGTACAGTGTATGTATAATGAATGTATGATTGCTGTACAGTGTATGTATAATGAATGTATGATTGCTGTACAGTGTATGTATAATGGAGGTATGGTTGCTGTACAGTGTATGTATAATGGATGTATGATTGCTGTACAGTGTATGTATAATGGATGTATGATTGCTGTACAGTGTATGTATAATGGAGGTATGATTGCTGTACAGTGTATGTATAATGAATGTATGATTTCTGTACAGTGTATGTATAATGGAGGTATGATTGCTGTACAGTGTATGTATAATGGGGGAATGATTGCTGTACAGTGTATGTATAATGGAGGTATGCTTGCTGTACAGTCACAGTGTATGTATAATGGATGTATGATTGCTGTACAGTCACAGTGTATTTATAATGGATGTATGATTGCTGTACAGTGTATGTATAATGGAGGTATGCTTGCTGTACAGTGTATGTATAATGGATGTATGATTGCTGTACAGTCACAGTTTATGTATAATGGAGGTATGCTTGCTGTACAGTGTATGTATAATGGAGATATTCTTGCTGTACAGTGTATGTATAATGGAGGTATGATTGCTGTACAGTGTATGTATAATGGAGGTATGATTGCTGTACAGTGTATGTATAATGGAGGTATGCTTGCTGTACAGTGTATGTATAATGGATGTATGATTGCTGTACAGTGTATGTATAATGGATGTATGATTGCTGTACAGTCACAGTGTATGTATAATGGAGGTATGCTTGCTGTACAGTGTATGTATAATGGATGTATGATTGCTGTACAGTCACAGTGTATGTATAATGGAGGTACGCTTGCTGTACAGTGTATGGATAATGGATGTATGATTGCTGTACAGTCACAGTGTTTGTATAATGGATGTATGATTGCTGTACAGTCAGTGTATGTATAATGGATGTATGATTGCTGTACAGTGTATGTATAATGGATGTATGATTGCTGTACAGTCACAGTGTATGTATAATGGATGTATGATTGCTGTACAGTGTATGTATACTGAATGTATGATTGCTTTACAGTGTATGTATAATGGAGGTATGCGTGCTGTACAGTGTATGTATAATGGATGTATGATTGCTGTACAGACACAGTGTATGTATAATGGATGTATGATTGCTGTACAGTGTATGTATAATGGATGTATGATTGCTGTACAATCACTTGGTATGTATAATGAATGTATGCTTGCTGTACAGTGTATGTAAAATGGATGTATGATTGCTGTACAGTGTATGTATAATGGATGTATGATTGCTGTACAGTGTATGTATAATGGATGTATGATTGCTGTACAGACACAGTGTATGTATAATGGATGTATGATTGCTGTACAGTGTATGTATAATGAATGTATGATTGCTGTACAGTGTATGTATAATGGATATATGATTGCTGTACAGTCACAGTGTATGTATAATGAATGTATGCTTGCTGTACAGTGTATGTATAATGGATGTATGATTGCTGTACAGTGTATGTATAATGAATGTATGATTGCTGTACAGTGTATGTATAATGGATGTATGATTGCTGTACAGTGTATGTATAATGAATGTATGATTGCTGTACAGTGTATGTATAATGGAGGTATGCTTGCTGTACAGTGTATGTATAATGGATGTATGATTGCTGTACAGTGTATGTATAATGAATGTATGATTGCTGTACAGTGTATGTATAATGGAGGTATGCTTGCTGTACAGTGTATGTATAATGGATGTATGATTGCTGTACAGTGTATGTATACTGAATGTATGATTGCTGTACAGTGTATGTATAATGGAGGTATGCTTGCTGTACAGTGTATGTATAATGGATGTATGATTGCTGTACAGTGTATGTATAATGAATGTATGATTGCTGTACAGTGTATGTATAATAGAGGTACGATTGCTGTACAGTGTATGTATAATGAATGTATGATTGCTGTACAGTGTATGTATAATGGATGTATGATTGCTGTACAGTGTATGTATAATGGAGCTATGCTTGCTGTACAGTGTATGTATAATGGATGTATGATTGCTGTACAGTGTATGTATAATGGAGGTATGCTTGCTGTACAGTGTATGTATAATGGATGTATGATTGCTGTACAGTGTATGTATAATGGAGGTATGATTGCTGTACAGTGTATGTATAATGAATGTATGATTTCTGTACAGTGTATGTATAATGGAGGTATAATTGCTGTACAGTGTATGTATAATGGAGGTATGATTGCTGTACAGTGTATGTATAATGGAGGTATGCTTGCTGTACAGTGTATGTATAATGGATGTATGATTGCTGTACAGTGTATGTATACTGAATGTATGATTGCTGTACAGTGTATGTATAATGGAGGTATGCTTGCTGTACAGTGTATGTATAATGTATGTATGATTGCTGTACAGTGTATGTATAATGAATGTATGATTGCTGTACAGTGTATGTATAATGGAGGTATGATTGCTGTACAGTGTATGTATAATGAATGTATGATTGCTGTACAGTATGTATAATGAATGTATGATTGCTGTACAGTGTATGTATAATGGAGGTATGGTTGCTGTACAGTGTATGTATAATGGATGTATGATTGCTGTACAGTGTATGTATAATGGATGTATGATTGCTGTACAGTGTATGTATAATGGAGGTATGATTGCTGTACAGTGTATGTATAATGAATGTATGATTTCTGTACAGTGTATGTATAATGGAGGTATGATTGCTGTACAGTGTATGTATAATGGAGGTATGATTGCTGTACAGTGTATGTATAATGGAGGTATGCTTGCTGTACAGTCACAGTGTATGTATAATGGATGTATGATTGCTGTACAGTCACAGTGTATTTATAATGGATGTATGATTGCTGTACAGTGTATGTATAATGGAGGTATGCTTGCTGTACAGTGTATGTATAATGGATGTATGATTGCTGTACAGTCACAGTTTATGTATAATGGAGGTATGCTTGCTGTACAGTGTATGTATAATGGAGGTATTCTTGCTGTACAGTGTATGTATAATGGAGGTATGATTGCTGTACAGTGTATGTATAATGGAGGTATGATTGCTGTACAGTGTATGTATAATGGAGGTATGCTTGCTGTACAGTGTATGTATAATGGATGTATGATTGCTGTACAGTGTATGTATAATGGATGTATGATTGCTGTACAGTCACAGTGTATGTATAATGGAGGTACGCTTGCTGTACAGTGTATGGATAATGGATGTATGATTGCTGTACAGTCACAGTGTTTGTATAATGGATGTATGATTGCTGTACAGTCAGTGTATGTATAATGGATGTATGATTGCTGTACAGTGTATGTATAATGGATGTATGATTGCTGTACAGTCACAGTGTATGTATAATGGATGTATGATTGCTGTACAGTGTATGTATACTGAATGTATGATTGCTTTACAGTGTATGTATAATGGAGGTATGCGTGCTGTACAGTGTATGTATAATGGATGTATGATTGCTGTACAGACACAGTGTATGTATAATGGATGTATGATTGCTGTACAGTGTATGTATAATGGATGTATGATTGCTGTACAATCACTTGGTATGTATAATGAATGTATGCTTGCTGTACAGTGTATGTAAAATGGATGTATGATTGCTGTACAGTGTATGTATAATGGATGTATGATTGCTGTACAGTGTATGTATAATGGATGTATGATTGCTGTACAGACACAGTGTATGTATAATGGATGTATGATTGCTGTACAGTGTATGTATAATGAATGTATGATTGCTGTACAGTGTATGTATAATGGATATATGATTGCTGTACAGTCACAGTGTATGTATAATGAATGTATGCTTGCTGTACAGTGTATGTATAATGGATGTATGATTGCTGTACAGTGTATGTATAATGAATGTATGATTGCTGTACAGTGTATGTATAATGGATGTATGATTGCTGTACAGTGTATGTATAATGAATGTATGATTGCTGTACAGTGTATGTATAATGGAGGTATGCTTGCTGTACAGTGTATGTATAATGGATGTATGATTGCTGTACAGTGTATGTATAATGAATGTATGATTGCTGTACAGTGTATGTATAATGGAGGTATGCTTGCTGTACAGTGTATGTATAATGGATGTATGATTGCTGTACAGTGTATGTATACTGAATGTATGATTGCTGTACAGTGTATGTATAATGGAGGTATGCTTGCTGTACAGTGTATGTATAATGGATGTATGATTGCTGTACAGTGTATGTATAATGAATGTATGATTGCTGTACAGTGTATGTATAATAGAGGTACGATTGCTGTACAGTGTATGTATAATGAATGTATGATTGCTGTACAGTGTATGTATAATGGATGTATGATTGCTGTACAGTGTATGTATAATGGAGGTATGCTTGCTGTACAGTGTATGTATAATGGATGTATGATTGCTGTACAGAGTATGTATAATGGAGGTATGCTTGCTGTACAGTGTATGTATAATGGAGGTATGCTTGCTGTACAGTGTATGTATAATGGATGTATGATTGCTGTACAGTGTATGTATAATGGAGGTATGCTTGCTGTACAGTGTATGTATAATGGAGGTATGCTTGCTGTACAGTGTATGTATAATGGATGTATGATTGCTGTACAGTGTATGTATACTGAATGTATGATTGCTGTACAGTGTATGTATAATGGAGGTATGCTTGCTGTACAGTGTATGTATAATGGATGCATGATTGCTGTACAATGTATGTATAATGGAGGTATGATTGCTGTACAGTGTATGTATAATGAATGTGTGATTGCTGTACAGTGTATGTATAATGGAGGTATGATTGCTGTACAGTGTATGTATAATGGATGTATGATTGCTGTACAGTGTATGTATAATGAATGTATGATTGCTGTACAGTGTATGTATAATAGAGGTATGATTGCTGTACAGTGTATGTATAATGAATGTATGATTGCTGTACAGTGTATGTATAATGGAGGTATGCTTGCTGTACAGTGTATGTATAATGGATGTATGATTGCTGTACAGTGTATGTATAATGAATGTATGATTGCTGTACAGTGTATGTATAATGGATGTATGATTGCTGTACAGTGTATGTATAATGGAGGTATGCTTGCTGTACAGTGTATGTATAATGGAGGTATGCTTGCTGTACAGTGTATGTATAATGGATGTATGATTGCTGTACAGTGTATGTATACTGAATGTATGATTGCTGTACAGTGTATGTATAATGGAGGTATGCTTGCTGTACAGTGTATGTATAATGGATGTATGATTGCTGTACAGTGTATGTATAATGAATGTATGATTGCTGTACAGTGTATGTATAATAGAGGTACGATTGCTGTACAGTGTATGTATAATGAATGTATGATTGCTGTACAGTGTATGTATAATGGATGTATGATTGCTGTACAGTGTATGTATAATGGAGGTATGCTTGCTGTACAGTGTATGTATAATGGAGGTATGCTTGCTGTACAGTGTATGTATAATGGATGTATGATTGCTGTACAGTGTATGTATACTGAATGTATGATTGCTGTACAGTGTATGTATAATGGAGGTATGCTTGCTGTACAGTGTATGTATAATGGATGCATGATTGCTGTACAGTGTATGTATAATGGAGGTATGATTGCTGTACAGTGTATGTATAATGAATGTGTGATTGCTGTACAGTGTATGTATAATGGAGGTATGATTGCTGTACAGTGTATGTATAATGGATGTATGATTGCTGTACAGTGTATGTATAATGGATGTATGATTGCTGTACAGTGTATGTATAATGGAGGTATGATTGCTGTACAGTGTATGTATAATGAATGTATGATTTCTGTACAGTGTATGTATAATGGAGGTATAATTGCTGTACAGTGTATGTATAATGGAGGTATGATTGCTGTACAGTGTATGTATAATGGAGGTATGCTTGCTGTACAGTGTATGTATAATGGATGTATGATTGCTGTACAGTGTATGTATACTGAATGTATGATTGCTGTACAGTGTATGTATAATGGAGGTATGCTTGCTGTACAGTGTATGTATAATGTATGTATGATTGCTGTACAGTGTATGTATAATGAATGTATGATTGCTGTACAGTGTATGTATAATGAATGTATGATTGCTGTACAGTGTATGTATAATAGAGGTACGATTGCTGTACAGTGTATGTATAATGAATGTATGATTGCTGTACAGTGTATGTATAATGGATGTATGATTGCTGTACAGTGTATGTATAATGGAGGTATGCTTGCTGTACAGTGTATGTATAATGGATGTATGATTGCTGTACAGTGTATGTATAATGGAGGTATGCTTGCTGTACAGTGTATGTATAATGGAGGTATGCTTGCTGTACAGTGTATGTATAATGGATGTATGATTGCTGTACAGTGTATGTATAATGGAGGTATGGTTGCTGTACAGTGTATGTATAATGGATGTATGATTGCTGTACAGTGTATGTATAATGGATGTATGATTGCTGTACAGTGTATGTATAATGGAGGTATGATTGCTGTACAGTGCATGTATAATGAATGTATGATTTCTGTACAGTGTATGTATAATGGAGGTATGATTGCTGTACAGTGTATGTATAATGGAGGTATGATTGCTGTACAGTGTATGTATAATGGAGGTATGCTTGCTGTACAGTCACAGTGTATGTATAATGGATGTATGATTGCTGTACAGTCACAGTGTATTTATAATGGATGTATGATTGCTGTACAGTGTATGTATAATGGAGGTATGCTTGCTGTACAGTGTATGTATAATGGATGTATGATTGCTGTACAGTCACAGTTTATGTATAATGGAGGTATGGTTGCTGTACAGTGTATGTATAATGGAGGTATTCTTGCTGTACAGTGTATGTATAATGGAGGTATGATTGCTGTACAGTGTATGTATAATGGAGGTATGATTGCTGTACAGTGTATGTATAATGGAGGTATGCTTGCTGTACAGTGTATGTATAATGGATGTATGATTGCTGTACAGTGTATGTATAATGGATGTATGATTGCTGTACAGTCACAGTGTATGTATAATGGAGGTATGCTTGCTGTACAGTGTATGTATAATGGATGTATGATTGCTGTACAGTCACAGTGTATGTATAATGGAGGTACGCTTGCTGTACAGTGTATGGATAATGGATGTATGATTGCTGTACAGTCACAGTGTTTGTATAATGGATGTATGATTGCTGTACAGTCAGTGTATGTATAATGGATGTATGATTGCTGTACAGTGTATGTATAATGGATGTATGATTGCTGTACAGTCACAGTGTATGTATAATGGATGTATGATTGCTGTACAGTGTATGTATACTGAATGTATGATTGCTTTACAGTGTATGTATAATGGAGGTACGCTTGCTGTACAGTGTATGGATAATGGATGTATGATTGCTGTACAGTCACAGTGTTTGTATAATGGATGTATGATTGCTGTACAGTCAGTGTATGTATAATGGATGTATGATTGCTGTACAGTGTATGTATAATGGATGTATGATTGCTGTACAGACACAGTGTATGTATAATGGATGTATGATTGCTGTACAGTGTATGTATAATGGATGTATGATTGCTGTACAATCACTTGGTATGTATAATGAATGTATGCTTGCTGTACAGTATATGTAAAATGGATGTATGATTGCTGTAAAGTGTATGTATAATGGAGGTATGCTTGCTGTACAGTGTATGTATAATGTATGTATGATTGCTGTACAGTGTATGTATAATGAATGTATGATTGCTGTACAGTGTATGTATAATGGAGGTATGCTTGCTGTACAGTGTATGTATAATGTATGTATGATTGCTGTACAGTGTATGTATAATGAATGTATGATTGCTGTACAGTGTATGTATAATGGAGGTATGATTGCTGTACAGTGTATGTATAATGAATGTATGATTGCTGTACAGTATGTATAATGAATGTATGATTGCTGTACAGTGTATGTATAATGGAGGTATGGTTGCTGTACAGTGTATGTATAATGGATGTATGATTGCTGTACAGTGTATGTATAATGGATGTATGATTGCTGTACAGTGTATGTATAATGGAGGTATGATTGCTGTACAGTGTATGTATAATGAATGTATGATTTCTGTACAGTGTATGTATAATGGAGGTATGATTGCTGTACAGTGTATGTATAATGGAGGTATGATTGCTGTACAGTGTATGTATAATGGAGGTATGCTTGCTGTACAGTCACAGTGTATGTATAATGGATGTATGATTGCTGTACAGTCACAGTGTATTTATAATGGATGTATGATTGCTGTACAGTGTATGTATAATGGAGGTATGCTTGCTGTACAGTGTATGTATAATGGATGTATGATTGCTGTACAGTCACAGTTTATGTATAATGGAGGTATGCTTGCTGTACAGTGTATGTATAATGGAGGTATTCTTGCTGTACAGTGTATGTATAATGGAGGTATGATTGCTGTACAGTGTATGTATAATGGAGGTATGATTGCTGTACAGTGTATGTATAATGGAGGTATGCTTGCTGTACAGTGTATGTATAATGGATGTATGATTGCTGTACAGTGTATGTATAATGGATGTATGATTGCTGTACAGTCACAGTGTATGTATAATGGAGGTATGCTTGCTGTACAGTGTATGTATAATGGATGTATGATTGCTGTACAGTCACAGTGTATGTATAATGGAGGTACGCTTGCTGTACAGTGTATGGATAATGGATGTATGATTGCTGTACAGTCACAGTGTTTGTATAATGGATGTATGATTGCTGTACAGTCAGTGTATGTATAATGGATGTATGATTGCTGTACAGTGTATGTATAATGGATGTATGATTGCTGTACAGTCACAGTGTATGTATAATGGATGTATGATTGCTGTACAGTGTATGTATACTGAATGTATGATTGCTTTACAGTGTATGTATAATGGAGGTATGCGTGCTGTACAGTGTATGTATAATGGATGTATGATTGCTGTACAGACACAGTGTATGTATAATGGATGTATGATTGCTGTACAGTGTATGTATAATGGATGTATGATTGCTGTACAATCACTTGGTATGTATAATGAATGTATGCTTGCTGTACAGTGTATGTAAAATGGATGTATGATTGCTGTACAGTGTATGTATAATGGATGTATGATTGCTGTACAGTGTATGTATAATGGATGTATGATTGCTGTACAGACACAGTGTATGTATAATGGATGTATGATTGCTGTACAGTGTATGTATAATGAATGTATGATTGCTGTACAGTGTATGTATAATGGATATATGATTGCTGTACAGTCACAGTGTATGTATAATGAATGTATGCTTGCTGTACAGTGTATGTATAATGGATGTATGATTGCTGTACAGTGTATGTATAATGAATGTATGATTGCTGTACAGTGTATGTATAATGGATGTATGATTGCTGTACAGTGTATGTATAATGAATGTATGATTGCTGTACAGTGTATGTATAATGGAGGTATGCTTGCTGTACAGTGTATGTATAATGGATGTATGATTGCTGTACAGTGTATGTATAATGAATGTATGATTGCTGTACAGTGTATGTATAATGGAGGTATGCTTGCTGTACAGTGTATGTATAATGGATGTATGATTGCTGTACAGTGTATGTATACTGAATGTATGATTGCTGTACAGTGTATGTATAATGGAGGTATGCTTGCTGTACAGTGTATGTATAATGGATGTATGATTGCTGTACAGTGTATGTATAATGAATGTATGATTGCTGTACAGTGTATGTATAATAGAGGTACGATTGCTGTACAGTGTATGTATAATGAATGTATGATTGCTGTACAGTGTATGTATAATGGATGTATGATTGCTGTACAGTGTATGTATAATGGAGGTATGCTTGCTGTACAGTGTATGTATAATGGATGTATGATTGCTGTACAGTGTATGTATAATGGAGGTATGCTTGCTGTACAGTGTATGTATAATGGAGGTATGCTTGCTGTACAGTGTATGTATAATGGATGTATGATTGCTGTACAGTGTATGTATACTGAATGTATGATTGCTGTACAGTGTATGTATAATGGAGGTATGCTTGCTGTACAGTGTATGTATAATGGATGCATGATTGCTGTACAATGTATGTATAATGGAGGTATGATTGCTGTACAGTGTATGTATAATGAATGTGTGATTGCTGTACAGTGTATGTATAATGGAGGTATGATTGCTGTACAGTGTATGTATAATGGATGTATGATTGCTGTACAGTGTATGTATAATGGATGTATGATTGCTGTACAGTGTATGTATAATGGAGGTATGATTGCTGTACAGTGTATGTATAATGAATGTATGATTTCTGTACAGTGTATGTATAATGGAGGTATAATTGCTGTACAGTGTATGTATAATGGAGGTATGATTGCTGTACAGTGTATGTATAATGGAGGTATGCTTGCTGTACAGTGTATGTATAATGGATGTATGATTGCTGTACAGTGTATGTATACTGAATGTATGATTGCTGTACAGTGTATGTATAATGGAGGTATGCTTGCTGTACAGTGTATGTATAATGTATGTATGATTGCTGTACAGTGTATGTATAATGAATGTATGATTGCTGTACAGTGTATGTATAATGGAGGTATGATTGCTGTACAGTGTATGTATAATGAATGTATGATTGCTGTACAGTGTATGTATAATGAATGTATGATTGCTGTACAGTGTATGTATAATGGAGGTATGGTTGCTGTACAGTGTATGTATAATGGATGTATGATTGCTGTACAGTGTATGTATAATGGATGTATGATTGCTGTACAGTGTATGTATAATGGAGGTATGATTGCTGTACAGTGTATGTATAATGAATGTATGATTTCTGTACAGTGTATGTATAATGGAGGTATGATTGCTGTACAGTGTATGTATAATGGAGGTATGATTGCTGTACAGTGTATGTATAATGGAGGTATGCTTGCTGTACAGTCACAGTGTATGTATAATGGATGTATGATTGCTGTACAGTCACAGTGTATTTATAATGGATGTATGATTGCTGTACAGTGTATGTATAATGGAGGTATGCTTGCTGTACAGTGTATGTATAATGGATGTATGATTGCTGTACAGTCACAGTTTATGTATAATGGAGGTATGCTTGCTGTACAGTGTATGTATAATGGAGGTATTCTTGCTGTACAGTGTATGTATAATGGAGGTATGATTGCTGTACAGTGTATGTATAATGGAGGTATGATTGCTGTACAGTGTATGTATAATGGAGGTATGCTTGCTGTACAGTGTATGTATAATGGATGTATGATTGCTGTACAGTGTATGTATAATGGATGTATGATTGCTGTACAGTCACAGTGTATGTATAATGGAGGTATGCTTGCTGTACAGTGTATGTATAATGGATGTATGATTGCTGTACAGTCACAGTGTATGTATAATGGAGGTACGCTTGCTGTACAGTGTATGGATAATGGATGTATGATTGCTGTACAGTCACAGTGTTTGTATAATGGATGTATGATTGCTGTACAGTCAGTGTATGTATAATGGATGTATGATTGCTGTACAGTGTATGTATAATGGATGTATGATTGCTGTACAGTCACAGTGTATGTATAATGGATGTATGATTGCTGTACAGTGTATGTATACTGAATGTATGATTGCTTTACAGTGTATGTATAATGGAGGTATGCGTGCTGTACAGTGTATGTATAATGGATGTATGATTGCTGTACAGACACAGTGTATGTATAATGGATGTATGATTGCTGTACAGTGTATGTATAATGGATGTATGATTGCTGTACAATCACTTGGTATGTATAATGAATGTATGCTTGCTGTACAGTGTATGTAAAATGGATGTATGATTGCTGTACAGTGTATGTATAATGGATGTATGATTGCTGTACAGTGTATGTATAATGGATGTATGATTGCTGTACAGACACAGTGTATGTATAATGGATGTATGATTGCTGTACAGTGTATGTATAATGAATGTATGATTGCTGTACAGTGTATGTATAATGGATATATGATTGCTGTACAGTCACAGTGTATGTATAATGAATGTATGCTTGCTGTACAGTGTATGTATAATGGATGTATGATTGCTGTACAGTGTATGTATAATGAATGTATGATTGCTGTACAGTGTATGTATAATGGATGTATGATTGCTGTACAGTGTATGTATAATGAATGTATGATTGCTGTACAGTGTATGTATAATGGAGGTATGCTTGCTGTACAGTGTATGTATAATGGATGTATGATTGCTGTACAGTGTATGTATACTGAATGTATGATTGCTGTACAGTGTATGTATAATGGAGGTATGCTTGCTGTACAGTGTATGTATAATGGATGTATGATTGCTGTACAGTGTATGTATAATGAATGTATGATTGCTGTACAGTGTATGTATAATAGAGGTATGATTGCTGTACAGTGTATGTATAATGAATGTATGATTGCTGTACAGTGTATGTATAATGGATGTATGATTGCTGTACAGTGTATGTATAATGGAGGTATGCTTGCTGTACAGTGTATGTATAATGGATGTATGCTTGCTGTACAGTGTATGTATAATGGAGGTATGCTTGCTGTACAGTGTATGTATAATGGAGGTATGCTTGCTGTACAGTGTATGTATAATGGAGGTATGATTGCTGTACAGTGTATGTATAATGAATGTATGATTTCTGTACAGTGTATGTATAATGGAGGTATGATTGCTGTACAGTGTATGTATAATGGAGGTATGATTGCTGTACAGTGTATGTATAATGGAGGTATGCTTGCTGTACAGTCACAGTGTATGTATAATGGATGTATGATTGCTGTACAGTCACAGTGTATTTATAATGGATGTATGATTGCTGTACAGTGTATGTATAATGGAGGTATGCTTGCTGTACAGTGTATGTATAATGGATGTATGATTGCTGTACAGTCACAGTTTATGTATAATGGAGGTATGCTTGCTGTACAGTGTATGTATAATGGAGGTATTCTTGCTGTACAGTGTATGTATAATGGAGGTATGATTGCTGTACAGTGTATGTATAATGGAGGTATGATTGCTGTACAGTGTATGTATAATGGAGGTATGCTTGCTGTACAGTGTATGTATAATGGATGTATGATTGCTGTACAGTGTATGTATAATGGATGTATGATTGCTGTACAGTCACAGTGTATGTATAATGGAGGTATGCTTGCTGTACAGTGTATGTATAATGGATGTATGATTGCTGTACAGTCACAGTGTATGTATAATGGAGGTACGCTTGCTGTACAGTGTATGGATAATGGATGTATGATTGCTGTACAGTCACAGTGTTTGTATAATGGATGTATGATTGCTGTACAGTCAGTGTATGTATAATGGATGTATGATTGCTGTACAGTGTATGTATAATGGATGTATGATTGCTGTACAGTCACAGTGTATGTATAATGGATGTATGATTGCTGTACAGTGTATGTATAATGGATGTTTGATTGCTGTACAGTGTATGTATAATGAATGTATGATTGCTGTACAGTGTATGTATAATGGATGTATGATTGCTGTACAGTGTATGTATAATGAATGTATGATTGCTGTACAGTGTATGTATAATGGAGGTATGCTTGCTGTACAGTGTATGTATAATGGATGTATGATTGCTGTACAGTGTATGTATAATGAATGTATGATTGCTGTACAGTGTATGTATAATAGAGGTATGATTGCTGTACAGTGTATGTATAATGAATGTATGATTGCTGTACAGTGTATGTATAATGGATGTATGATTGCTGTACAGTGTATGTATAATGGAGGTATGCTTGCTGTACAGTGTATGTATAATGGATGTATGCTTGCTGTACAGTGTATGTATAATGGAGGTATGCTTGCTGTACAGTGTATGTATAATGGAGGTATGCTTGCTGTACAGTGTATGTATAATGGAGGTATGATTGCTGTACAGTGTATGTATAATGAATGTATGATTTCTGTACAGTGTATGTATAATGGAGGTATGATTGCTGTACAGTGTATGTATAATGGAGGTATGATTGCTGTACAGTGTATGTATAATGGAGGTATGCTTGCTGTACAGTCACAGTGTATGTATAATGGATGTATGATTGCTGTACAGTCACAGTGTATTTATAATGGATGTATGATTGCTGTACAGTGTATGTATAATGGAGGTATGCTTGCTGTACAGTGTATGTATAATGGATGTATGATTGCTGTACAGTCACAGTTTATGTATAATGGAGGTATGCTTGCTGTACAGTGTATGTATAATGGAGGTATTCTTGCTGTACAGTGTATGTATAATGGAGGTATGATTGCTGTACAGTGTATGTATAATGGAGGTATGATTGCTGTACAGTGTATGTATAATGGAGGTATGCTTGCTGTACAGTGTATGTATAATGGATGTATGATTGCTGTACAGTGTATGTATAATGGATGTATGATTGCTGTACAGTCACAGTGTATGTATAATGGAGGTATGCTTGCTGTACAGTGTATGTATAATGGATGTATGATTGCTGTACAGTCACAGTGTATGTATAATGGAGGTACGCTTGCTGTACAGTGTATGGATAATGGATGTATGATTGCTGTACAGTCACAGTGTTTGTATAATGGATGTATGATTGCTGTACAGTCAGTGTATGTATAATGGATGTATGATTGCTGTACAGTGTATGTATAATGGATGTATGATTGCTGTACAGTCACAGTGTATGTATAATGGATGTATGATTGCTGTACAGTGTATGTATACTGAATGTATGATTGCTTTACAGTGTATGTATAATGGAGGTATGCGTGCTGTACAGTGTATGTATAATGGATGTATGATTGCTGTACAGACACAGTGTATGTATAATGGATGTATGATTGCTGTACAGTGTATGTATAATGGATGTATGATTGCTGTACAATCACTTGGTATGTATAATGAATGTATGCTTGCTGTACAGTGTATGTAAAATGGATGTATGATTGCTGTACAGTGTATGTATAATGGATGTATGATTGCTGTACAGTGTATGTATAATGGATGTATGATTGCTGTACAGACACAGTGTATGTATAATGGATGTATGATTGCTGTACAGTGTATGTATAATGAATGTATGATTGCTGTACAGTGTATGTATAATGGATATATGATTGCTGTACAGTCACAGTGTATGTATAATGAATGTATGCTTGCTGTACAGTGTATGTATAATGGATGTATGATTGCTGTACAGTGTATGTATAATGAATGTATGATTGCTGTACAGTGTATGTATAATGGATGTATGATTGCTGTACAGTGTATGTATAATGAATGTATGATTGCTGTACAGTGTATGTATAATGGAGGTATGCTTGCTGTACAGTGTATGTATAATGGATGTATGATTGCTGTACAGTGTATGTATACTGAATGTATGATTGCTGTACAGTGTATGTATAATGGAGGTATGCTTGCTGTACAGTGTATGTATAATGGATGTATGATTGCTGTACAGTGTATGTATAATGAATGTATGATTGCTGTACAGTGTATGTATAATAGAGGTATGATTGCTGTACAGTGTATGTATAATGAATGTATGATTGCTGTACAGTGTATGTATAATGGATGTATGATTGCTGTACAGTGTATGTATAATGGAGGTATGCTTGCTGTACAGTGTATGTATAATGGATGTATGCTTGCTGTACAGTGTATGTATAATGGAGGTATGCTTGCTGTACAGTGTATGTATAATGGAGGTATGCTTGCTGTACAGTGTATGTATAATGGAGGTATGCTTGCTGTACAGTGTATGTATAATGGATGTATGATTGCTGTACAGTGTATGTATACTGAATGTATGATTGCTGTACAGTGTATGTATAATGGAGGTATGCTTGCTGTACAGTGTATGTATAATGGATGTATGATTGCTGTACAGTGTATGTATAATGGAGGTATGATTGCTGTACAGTGTATGTATAATGGATGTATGATTGCTGTACAGTGTATGTATAATGAATGTGTGATTGCTGTACAGTGTATGTATAATGGAGGTATGATTGCTGTACAGTGTATGTATAATGGATGTATGATTGCTGTACAGTGTATGTATAATGGATGTATGATTGCTGTACAGTGTATGTATAATGGAGGTATGATTGCTGTACAGTGTATGTATAATGAATGTATGATTTCTGTACAGTGTATGTATAATGGAGGTATAATTGCTGTACAGTGTATGTATAATGGAGGTATGATTGCTGTACAGTGTATGTATAATGGAGGTATGCTTGCTGTACAGTGTATGTATAATGGATGTATGATTGCTGTACAGTGTATGTATACTGAATGTATGATTGCTGTACAGTGTATGTATAATGGAGGTATGCTTGCTGTACAGTGTATGTATAATGTATGTATGATTGCTGTACAGTGTATGTATAATGAATGTATGATTGCTGTACAGTGTATGTATAATGGAGGTATGATTGCTGTACAGTGTATGTATAATGAATGTATGATTGCTGTACAGTGTATGTATAATGGAGGTATGGTTGCTGTACAGTGTATGTATAATGGATGTATGATTGCTGTACAGTGTATGTATAATGGATGTATGATTGCTGTACAGTGTATGTATAATGGAGGTATGATTGCTGTACAGTGTATGTATAATGAATATATGATTGCTGTACAGTGTATGTATAATGGATGTATGATTGCTGTACAGTGTATGTATACTGAATGTATGATTGCTGTACAGTGTATGTATAATGGATGTATGATTGCTGTACAGTGTATGTATACTGAATGTATGATTGCTGTACAGTGTATGTATAATGGAGGTATGCTTGCTGTACAGTGTATGTATAATGGATGTATGATTGCTGTACAGTGTATGTATAATGAATGTATGATTGCTGTACAGTGTATGTATAATGGAGGTATGATTGCTGTACAGTGTATGTATAATGAATGTATGATTGCTGTACAGTGTATGTATAATGGAGGTATGATTGCTGTACAGTGTATGTATAATGGATGTATGATTGCTGTACAGTGTATGTATAATGAATGTATGATTGCTGTACAGTGTATGTATAATGGAGGTATGATTGCTGTACAGTGTGTGTATAATGAATGTATGATTGCTTTACAGTGTATGTATAATGGAGGTATGATTGCTGTACAGTGTATGTATAATGGAGGTATGATTGCTGTACAGTGTATGTATAATGGAGGTATGATTGCTGTACAGTGTATGTATAATGGAGGTATGATTGCTGTACAGTGTATGTATAATGGAGGTATGATTGCTGTACAGTGTATGTATAATGGAGGTATGATTGCTGTACAGTGTATGTATACTGAATGTATGATTGCTGTACAGTGTATGTATAATGGAGGTATGATTGCTGTACAGTGTATGTATAATGAATATATGATTGCTGTACAGTGTATGTATAATGGATATATGATTGCTGTACAGTGTATGTATACTGAATGTATGATTGCTGTACAGTGTATGTATAATGGATGTATGATTGCTGTACAGTGTATGTATAATGGAGCCTCCAATCTAAAAAAAAAAGCTTCCAATCCCCAAAAAAGTTTTAATAAAGTTTTTCATTTTGTTTGTATTGATATTTATATGAGTGTAGGTCTGTTTATGTATGTGTGCATGCAAGCAAGAGGGGCTGAAACGTCGCACTGTTTGACATGTGGAATAAATAGTTATTTTTTGGATATTTGGAGTGCCGCACCATTTTTGAAGTTATCAATTGGCTGTGATCGAGCCTGAGGAGCTGGCACCCGCCTACTGTGGTAAAGTAGTGCTGCATTTTTTTCGACATTTATATATATAAATGCAATAGACTGTGCACGCCTATGCGTACACTCCTCTACACCCCTCTGTCACCCATGTACACTCCTCTACACCCCTCTGTCACCCATGTACACTCCTCTATACCCCTCTGTCACCCATGTACACCCATCTGTCACCCATGTACACTCCTCTACACCCCTCTGTCACCCATGTACACCCATCTGTCACTCATGTACACTCCTCTAAACCCCTCTGTACACTCCTCTACAGGCTGAAGGTTTATATAAAAAAGATGGCTCCGGGGGGGCGGGGGCTCGGGCCCCTTACTGGTGAACTAGCTGTACCCCCTGATAGCCATGAGAGCTGCTAGTGACCTACTGCTGCTAGGGGGGGCACAAGGGGGGGCCAATCATGATGTAGGGGGGGCCGTGGCCCCCTCTGCCCCCCCCCCTAGAGACGCCACTGAGAAGACCTGCTGTTACTACTTTGTAAGAGAGGGCACTTTGGTTTTCTTTTATTGCAATTTAAGTTGTTAGTTAATGAAAAATAATAAATATTGTTTTATATATAACTACAGTTAAGGGGAATGTGTTATCAGTTATTCTGCCTAAACATCGGGCAGCATAAAACTGGTGCAGACATCACGATCCCAGGACACCAGGAAAAACACTGAGACACTCGGTCATTCAGAGTCATCTTAGATTGAAAATCCTGCTGAAACCCCGGAAATGAGTCCCTGGGGCTGGTCCCAGCGGGGCGGGTGACGCATCTCTCCCTATGCCAATGGTCTCCAAACTGTGGACCTCCAGCTGTTGCTTAACTAAAACTCCCAGCAAAACTACAACTACCAGCATGCCCAGACCATTTTTGGAACAACTAGCAGTCCACAGTTTGTAGCCCTAGTCCCTATACAGTTACATTCCTGGCTTCTGCACTACTACTGGAATTGTGTTCCTGGTATCTGGCACTTCCGGGTCAGGTGACGTCATATAACTAGCCATCCAATCAGAGGCTGAGGCTGGACATTGCTTCGGCCCATAACTGAATGAGCAGCTGTGTAACGTCACCTAACCCAGAAGCGCTGGACACTGGGAACTGAATTTCGTGATTCTGGCGGTAGCGCAAGAGCAAGGAAGAGAGGGTTTTTTTATACTGTCTTCCCCAAGCGTTAATACCACATTTCTGCCACAACATAGCTTTCTTATGGAGGCCTGGCAAATCAAATGTCAGGCTTCCCTGTCCCTTCCCTGCTGCCGGCGGCTGCCACAATGACACAATGCTGTGGGGCTGGTATGATCATTTTTTCAGGGTTGGTTTTTATCCCCAGTTCTGCCCTGGGTGGAGAGAGATATATCTAGCTAAGGCTGCATTCACACCACAATTGTTACAAACCGGATCTGGCTGGGAGATGTGAAAACCAGGCGCTCCCGTATCTCAGCCGGACCCGGACCACATCTCGTTTGAAGGAGCCGACCGGAGTCAGATAATGACTCCAGTCGGCTCAGTTTTGCCCCGTATCCAGATTTGTGACCGTACTTAAAACTGTAGTATACCACGGTTTTAAGTCTGGTCACAAAACCGGATATGGGGCAAAAATAAGCCGACCGGAGTCACTATTTGACTCCGGTCGGCTCATTCAAATGAGATGAGATGGGGGCCGGGTCCGGCTGAGATACGGGAGTGCCTGGTTTTCACATATCCCTATCGGATCCGGTCCCGTATGTAACAATCGTGGGGTGAATACAGCCTAATGTGGAATGGAGGTAGAAGTGGGAAGAAGCCTGCCTACCTACCTAATATATTAAGGCTGAACATTTACTTAGCTAAGAAGGGGAGAGGGAAGGGGGGCACCTTTGTAGTGTTGGTATCTATCTGTATATGATCACTGTATGGAGTTAACCTTGGTCTTTGCCTAGTGGATTTTTTTCAGTAGCAGTGCGGGGATATTAGTCATTCTGCGGTGATACTGGTCATGATGTGGCGATATTACTTGTCCCTTGTATAGTGATATTGATAATTTCAATGTCAGTTCACAGGATTTGGTCAGTAACAGTATGACGGTAATATGTATGGGCATAATATTCCTCCTTGTATACTGGTAATATTGGTTTCAGTATACAGGATTTGGCTAGTAACAGTATGATGGTAATATGTATGGGGATAATATTCCTCCTTGTATACTGGTATTATTGGTAATATTACTCTCAACATACAGGATTTGGTCAGTAACAGTATCATGGTAATATGTATGGTGATAATTTTTCTCCTTGTATACTGGCATTATTGTTAATATTGCTATCAATATACCGGATTTTCACATATAGCCTTTTTAAAACATTGCTGCCATTTTTCATTATAAGCAGGGCCGGTGTTATGGCGGGGCAAACCAGGCAATTGCCTAGGGCCCCCATCCCCCAGGGGTCCTGCCGTCTGCTCAGTAGGGGGGGGGGCAACTGTTTTAAAGTGGCCGCAGCGTTGGCTTCTTGTTAAAGATTAGCAGGGGGGCAACTTTAAAACAGTGATCAGCTCCGGGCCCCGTGCCCGCAGGGGGGCCCCGTCACATTCGGGACATCCCTGTGTCCCGAAAAATCTTTTCAGGCCACAAGGATGCCCCGTTTACTTCATAGCGGCCCCGCGTTAACTTTAAAAACGCTGGGGCCGTTGGGAGGAAGCGCACGCAGTGACGGCACTGACGTCACGTGCGTGCGCCCATAGCAACAGTACAGCAGAGCGCAGCTGTGAGGAGGACGTGCGGGTATGGTAAGTCACCTGCGGTCATCTTCAGTGTTCCGACCGCTGCTCCCGGGATGGCCCATAGGCCATAGCAGTAGATCGTGACCGGGATGGCCCATAGGCCATAGCAGTAGATCGTGATCCAGGAGCGGTGGTCGGAATACTCAAGTGGGGCAGTAAACAGGCATACAGCCTCCAGCCATACATTGTATATGGCTGAAGGCTGTATGTCTGTAGGGGAACATTAGTTGCACTATAATTCCACCACATTTGGTGCAGTATAGTTCCCCCACATTAAGTGCAGTCACTTAATGTGGGGATCTATACTGCACCAAATGTGGTGGAATTATAGTGCACCTAATGTGGGGGAACTATACTGAACCTAATGTGGGGAATTATACTGCACCTAATGTGGGGGAACTATACTGCACCTAATGTGGGGAATTATACTGCACCTAATGTGAGGGAACTATACTGCACCTAATGTGGGGGAACTATACTGCACCTAATGTGGGGGAACTACTGTATACTGCACCTAATGTGGGGAAACTACTGTACTTCACCTAATGTGGGGAAACTACTGTATACTGCACCTAATGTGGGGAACTACTGTATACTGCACCTAATGTGGGAGGACTACTGTATACTGCACCTAATGTGGGGCAACTACTGTATACTGCACCTAATGTGGGGAAACTATTGTACTTCACCTAATGTGGGGAACTACTGTATACTGCACCTAATGTGGGGGGACTACTGTATACTGCACCTAATGTGGGGGGGGACTACTGTATACTGCACCTAATGTGGGGGGACTACTGTATACTGCACCTAATGTGGGGGGACTACTGTATACTGCACCTAATGTGGGGAACTACTGTATACTGCACCTAATGTGGGGAACTACTGTATACTCCACCTAATGTGGGGGGACTATTGTATACTGCACCTAATGTGGGAAACTACTGTATACTGCACCTAATGTGGGGAACTACTGTATACTGCACCTAATGTGGAGGGACTACTGTATACTGCACCTAATGTGGAGGGACTACTGTATACTGCACCTAATGTGGGAGACTATACTGCACCTAATGTGGGGAACTATACTGCACCTAATGTGGGGAACTATACTGCCAACCTAATGTGGGGGAACTATACTGCCAACCTAATGTGGGGGAACTATACTGCACCTAATGTGGGGAATTATACTGCACCTAATGTGAGGGAACTATACTGCACCTAATGTGGGGGAACTATACTGCACCTAATGTGGGGGAACTATACTGCACCTAATGTGGGGGAACTATACTGCACCTAATGTGGGGGAACTACACTGCACCTAATGTGGGGGAACTACACTGCACCTAATGTGGGGGAACTACACTGCACCTAATGTGGGGGAACTACACTGCACCTAATGTGGGGGAACTACACTGCACCTAATGTGGGGGAACTACACTGCACCTAATGTGGGGGAACTACACTGCACCTAATGTGGGGGAACTACACTGCACCTAATGTGGGGGAACTACACTGCACCTAATGTGGGGGAACTACACTGCACCTAATGTGGGGGAACTACACTGCACCTAATGTGGGGGAACTACACTGCACCTAATGTGGGGGAACTACACTGCACCTAATGTGGGGGAACTACACTGCACCTAATGTGGGGGAACTACACTGCACCTAATGTGGGGGAACTACACTGCACCTAATGTGGGGGAACTACACTGCACCTAATGTGGGGGAACTACACTGCACCTAATGTGGGGGAACTACACTGCACCTAATGTGGGGGAACTACACTGCACCTAATGTGGGGGAACTACACTGCACCTAATGTGGGGGAACTACACTGCACCTAATGTGGGGGAACTACACTGCACCTAATGTGGGGGAACTACACTGCACCTAATGTGGGGGAACTACACTGCACCTAATGTGGGGGAACTACACTGCACCTAATGTGGGGGAACTACACTGCACCTAATGTGGGGGAACTACACTGCACCTAATGTGGGGGAACTACACTGCACCTAATGTGGGGGAACTACACTGCACCTAATGTGGGGGAACTACACTGCACCTAATGTGGGGGAACTACACTGCACCTAATGTGGGGGAACTATACTGTACCTAATGTGGGGAACTATACTGCACCTAATGTGGGGGAACTACTGTATACTGCACCTAATGTGGGGGAACTACTGTATACTGCACCTAATGTGGTGAACTACTGTATACTGCACCTAATGGGGGGAATTATACTGCACCTAATGCGGGGGAATTACTGTATACTGCACCTAATGTGGGGGAACTACTGTATACTGCACCTAATGTGGGGGAACTACTGTATACTGCACCTAATGTGGGGAATTATACTGCACCTAATGTGGGGGAACTACTGTATACTGCACCTAATGTGGGGGAACTTCTGTATACTGCACCTAATGTGGGGAACTACTGTATACTGCACCTAATGTGGGGGGACTACTGTATACTGCACCTAATGTGGGGGGACTACTGTATACTGCACCTAATGTGGGGGGATTACTGTATACTGCACCTAATGTGGGGGGATTACTGTATACTGCACCTAATGTGGGGGGATTACTGTATACTGCACCTAATGTGGGGGGACTACTGTATACTGCACCTAATGTGGGGAACTACTGTATACTGCACCTAATGTGGGGAACTACTGAATACTGCACCTAATGTGGGGGGACTACTGAATACTGCACCTAATGTGGGGGGACTACTGTATACTGCACCTAATGTGGGGGGACTACTGTATACTGCACCTAATGTGGGGGGATTACTGTATACTGCACCTAATGTGGGGGGATTACTGTATACTGCACCTAATGTGGGGGGACTACTGTATACTGCACCTAATGTGGGGAACTACTGTATACTGCACCTAATGTGGGGAACTACTGTATACTGCACCTAATGTGGAGGGACTATACTGCACCTAATGTGGGGAACTATTTTGCACCTTATGTGGGGAACTATACTGCCAACCTAATGTGGGGGAACTATACTGCCAACCTAATGTGGGGGAACTATACTGCCAACCTAATGTGGGGGAACTATAGTGCACCTAATGTGGAGAACTATACTGCACCTAATGTCGAGAACTATACTGCACCTAATGTGGAGAGCTATACTGCACCTAATGTGGGGGAACTATACTGCACCTAATGTGGGGGAACTACACTGCACCTAATGTGGGGGAACTACACTGCACCTAATGTGGGGGAACTACACTGCACCTAATGTGGGGGAACTATACTGCACCTAATGTGGGGAACTATACTGCACCTAATGTGGGGAACTATACTGCACCTAATGTGGGGGAACTATACTGCACCTAATGTGGGGAACTATACTGCACCTAATGTGGGGGAACTACACTGCACCTAATGTGGGGGAACTACTGTATACTGCACCTAATGTGGGAGAACTACTGTATACTGCACCTAATGTGGGGAACTACTGTATACTGCACCTAATGGGGGGAATTATACTGCACCTAATGCGGGGGAACTACTGTATACTGCAACTAATGTGGGGGAACTACTGTATACTGCACCTAATGTGGGGGAACTACTGTATACTGCACCTAATGTGGGGAATTATACTGCACCTCATGTGGGGGAACTACTGTATACTGCACCTAATGTGGGGAATTATACTGCACCTAATGTGGGGAACTATACTGACAACCTAATGTGGGGGAACTATACTGCCAACCTAATGTGGGGGAACTATACTGCCAACCTAATGTGGGGGAACTATACTGCACCTAATGTGGAGAACTATACTGCACCTAATGTGGAGAACTATACTGCACCTAATGTGGAGAGCTATACTGCACCTAATGTGGAGAGCTATACTGCACCTAATGTGGAGAGCTATACTGCTCCTAATGTGGGGGACTATACTGCACCAATGTGTGGGACTATACTGCACCTAATGTGGGGAACTATACTGCACCTAATGTGGGGGACTATCAGGGCCGTTTGAAGGAATTTGGGGGCCCCAAGCAAAATGGACATGGAGGCCCCCCCCTCCATAGTAACGCCGACCCTTGAATTCTGGGAGCGCAACGTGAGCGAACGTCAATACAACGCACATTAGGTGCAGCAGTGTTCCCCCTACATTAGGTGCAGCAGAGATCCCCCACATTAGGTAGGCAGTCTTCCCCCCACATTAGGTAGGCAGTGTTCCCCCCACATTAGGTGCAGCAGTGTTCCCTACCCATACCCGCTGTCCAGACCCCCCCCCCTCCCGGGCCATTTTTTTGGTGGGGGTTTGACTGCTGAGACCCCCACCGATCACCTCGGTTAAAATGGTTCTCCAGCTGTTGGAAAGCTAAAACTCCCATCATTCTGGAGAGCCTCTGGCAATGGGAGTTGTAGTTTTGTAACAGCTGAAGAGCCACAGATTGGACACAGTTTTACCCATCATCACTGCAGAACTTACAAGTGACTACAGCTCTGATGGGACAGTCAGGAGAATACACAATGATAGTGACCTGAGTGACGTCTTCTGACTTGAGTGATATCTTCTCTGTTATCTTTTCTTCTTCATCTGGTCCAGAGACCAGGTCTTCCTCCAGCTCCATCTTCTCTGCAGAGTCTGACATCCAGGCATCATTGGCTCCTCACTGTCAGCAGATCCTCATCCTCTGCATGAAGACAGTAATCATTATAACCTTGCCAGAAAGTGTACTCTAAATAATATACTGCCCCACACTGTACCCTGAAGATAATGCTGCCTCACACTGTACCTTGAATATAATGCTTCCACACACTGTACCCTGAATATAATGCTGCCTCACACTGTACCCTGACTATAATGCTGCCACACACTGTACCCTGACTATAATTCTGCCACACACTGTACCCTGAATATAATGCTGCCACACACTGTACCCTGAATATAATGCTGCTCCACACTGTATCCACTGAATATAATGCTTCCACACACTGTACCCTGAAAATAATACTGCCACACACTGTACCCTGAAAATAATACTGCCACACACTGTACCCTGAAAATAATACTGCCACACACTGTACCCTGAATATAATGCTTCCACACACTGTACCCCTGAATATAATACTGCCACACACTGTACCCCTGAATATAATGCTGCCACACACTGTACCCTGAATATAATGCTGCTCCACACTGCATCCACTGAATACAATACTGCCACACATGCATACACATCATATATACATATACCTCTCCTCATTATTACTATAACTCCCCCCCCCCCCCCACCTCTCCTCATCACTATTATAACCGGGGGGGGGGGGGGATGAGGAGAGGTGCAGGGGGGGGGCACCTCTCATGACCCCCATAACACCCCCCTGCATCTCTCATGACCCCCATAACACCCCTCCTGCATCTCTCATGACCCCCCATAACACCCCCCTGCATCTCTCATGACCCCCATAACACCCCACTGCATCTCTCATGATCCCCATAACACTCCCCTGCATCTCTCATGACCCCCATAACACCCCCTGCATCTCTCATGACCCCCATAACACCCCCTGCATCTCTCATGATCCCCATAACACCCCTCCTGCATCTCTCATGAACCCCATAACACCCCTCCTGCATCTCTCATGACCCCCATAACACCCCTCCTGCATCTCTCATGACCCCCATAACACCCCTTCTGCATCTCTCATGACCCCCATAACACCCCTCCTGCATCTCTCATGACCCCCATAACACCCCCTGCATCTCTCATGACCCCCATAACACCCCCTGCATCTCTCATGACCCCCATAACACTCCACTGCATCTCTCATGATCCCCATAACACCCCCCCTGCATCTCTCATGACCCCCATAACACCCCCCTGCATCTCTCATGACCCCCATAACACCCCCCT